>NC_052151.1:62032984-62368356 GCF_902713615.1 Scyliorhinus canicula | reverse complement strand
GCGGCCAGGATGTGTGGGCAGAGTGTGTTGGATGGCAGGGGGTGGGGAGTAGCAATGGGGGAATGGAGGGTCCCAGGCTGGAAGACACCGCAGGTTTCAGTCTCACACCTTCTCCTAATCCTTGCAGATATTACACGGGATGGATGATATCTTGGACCCCGCGGAAGCTGCCATCGTGGTGCTGCTGACAGACCAGGCGGCCAGCACTGCAGAAGGTGGCGGCAGCAGCAGCATCAAAAGAGGTTCTAGGCAGCAGCCCATGTGCAGGGCCCTGCTTCACAACCTGACCACCCATCAGGCCAGGGAGGGACCAGAGAGGGACGCCAATGATGGCCCAAGGTGTACAGACGTCACTGGTCTTTTGAACAGATGAATGACAGCATATGTTGCAGGAGGCTCTGCCACAACAAGGGGATGGTACAGCACCTGTGCCATGTCCTTGTGGGCTTGGCACCACGTGGAAGAGAAGGATACCTTCCTGATGGCCGCCATGGTCTCCGCAGCCCTGAATGTCTACGCCTCAGGATCATTCCAGATCTTGAGTGCGGAATAGTGCAGCATCTCACAAGCTACAGATCACAAGTGTATCCATGAGGTCACGGATGCCCTATTTGTCCCTGCCGTAAACTATATTAACTTTGACAATGACCAGGCTCAACAGGCTGCCCAGGCAGCAGGACTCTTCACCATTACCGGGATGCCCCAGGTCCAGGAGCTAATAGATGGCACACATGTCGTCTTGCGCTCACCAGGACGTCTGGGAGTGCACTACATCAATAGGAAGAGGTTCCACTCCCTGAATGTCCAGCTCATGTGCGACTGCCACATGAAGATCATGCATGTGTGCACGCTTTCCAGGGAGTGTGCTCAGCAGTTACATCCTGGAGCAGTCAGACATCCCAGGTTTCTTCGAGGAGCAAACCAAGTTGGCCAGTTGGCTCTTGGGAGATAAGGGATACCCACTGAAAACAAGGCGAATGACACCAGTGCGGAAGCCGGCAACCGGAGCAGAGACCCGAAATAACGTGGTCCATGTGGCCACCTGGGCTGTCATTGAATGGTGCATCGGACTCCTGAAAGCACGGTTCCAATTCCTCGACCGCCCTGGTGATGCACCCCCTGAGG
This sequence comes from Scyliorhinus canicula, assembly GCF_902713615.1. Taxonomy (NCBI): domain Eukaryota; kingdom Metazoa; phylum Chordata; class Chondrichthyes; order Carcharhiniformes; family Scyliorhinidae; genus Scyliorhinus; species Scyliorhinus canicula. The sequence continues at coordinate 62,367,231 of NC_052151.1, read as the reverse complement.
GTTGTGCGTTTTGCGGTGGTATGCTGTGCCCTCCACAACCTGGCACAGCAGCGGGGCGATGTGGTGGAGGAGGAGGAACATGTGCCCACCTCCGAGGAGGAGGACGAGGAGGCACCAGACCAGCCTGGGGCTGGAGGACAATGGCAGCAGCGAAGGTCCGACAAGCCCGGATGGTCAGGGAGGCCCTCGTCCTCACCTACTTCACATAGCGTGTGGCCTTGTCCATCATCGACCCCGCTCCCCCCATCTCTCAGCTTTCCCCCATTACCTTCCCCTCCCCCTCCACCTTCCCCCTGCCCCCTTCCCCCTCCTCCCCTGCCTCTCCCGTACCTCCTAACCCTCCACCATTCTGGCTCCCACCACCTCTTTCCCCCCCCCCCCCCCCCCCCACCCCACCCCTTTCCACCCTCCCAGGGTCTGTGTAACATCACTCCAGTGTGATGAGTCGCCACTGTCAGCCATCATCGCTATTCCGTAGTTGTGGCCGTCATCGTTACTCTGTAGGGTGGCTCTGGGGGGTGGCACCCAGCACCCTTTTTCTCCCCGATGGTGCCCATTACAGAAGGGCAGCTGGATTGAGCCCTGGCTGCCCCTGTGTCATCTGGCTATGCCAGCCCTGTTGGCTCCCCAATTTCTGCAGGATGGTGACGACGCCCTCGGCGATGCTCATCAGTGACTGGGACATGATCTGTAGTGCCCCGGCAATGCCTACCTGAGATTGGGACATGCCCCACAGCGCCTCGGCTATGCCCACCTGAGTTTGGGATATGCTCCACAGTTCCTCAGCTATGCCCACCTGAGATTGGGACATGCTCCACAGTTCCTCAGCTGTGCCCACCTGAGATTGGGACATGCTCTGCAGCGCCTCATCAAGGTCCACATGGGACTGGGGACATGTCAACCAACGAATGAGACATGTTCTCGAGGTGCTCAACCATGGCCGCCACCGACTGAGCCACAACCTTGTTGCCGACAGCCCCATCTGATATCACGGCTGCACCCTAGCATCTGCATCAGCTCCGGGTAAACCGGAGACATTGCTAGCCCATCTGGGGTGGCACAGTTGTCATCTGAACTGAGCACCTCGAGAACATGTCTCACTCGCTGGTTGACATGTCCCAGTCCCACGTGGTCCTTGATGAGGTGCTGTGGAGCATGTCCCAATGAGGATCCTGCGGGAGAATGGACATATGGTCAGTGGGAGGGATGGCTCATGCTACATGGCATTAACAACTCTGGGTGGGGGTCGGTGGAACTTCACCTCTGCGGCGTACACCAATCTCTACATCGGTGACAGATCAGTCCTCAGCCACCCCCTTGACCTCCAGGGCCCGTTCCTAGTAGGGTTGAGGACTCTGCTGTCCCGCACCCCGCTGCCCATCTGGAACCAATCCCGTCTGTTGTGGGCCAATTTCTCCTGCGGGGACACCGAGGGGCATCATGAGCTGCAGGCTTCATTCATCCCGGGGGGAGGAGGAGGCAGGGGAAGGGATTGTCAGTAGGGGTGGAGTAGAGGTGTTGAGGAGTGTGGAGGGTGGGGAGTTTGCAAGGGGTGGCGTGAGCGTCACTGCTGGACATAGCTAGGCTGGGGCACGAAATGGTGCTGGGCGGGCCGATGCCTGGTGCATACTCGTGGGGGGTGGGAGTCGGTGGTGGTGGGCAGGGCAGTGCCGGGAGTCGGTGCCAACTCTCTCATGCGGCCTGGTGGAGGTCGTTGACCGTCTTACAGCACTGGGTGCCAGTCCTCCTGGTGACGGCCGCTGCCACTTCCCCTCAGGCCCTATGGCTGACCCGCCAAGACCCTCAGGGGAGCAGGGCATCCCGTTTGGTTTCAACCACGTCCAATAAGCTGGCCAGGTCGGCATCCCTAAATCGTGGCGCTGGTCTCCTCAGTGGCATGGCTGCGAGCTATGTGGGGTTGGCTGTACAGGAACGATTAAAGTGCTGCTCTCCCTTGTTAGCACGGTCCCGGAAAATCAGCTTGCAGGACAGTCATGAGCAGCGTGAAGCCTGTAGGACCTCGTTAAGTGGGCCAATTAATGTTTTATAGCAGTGACGGCATCACCGGGCCAAGCGTCGGGAAGCTCGTGGCAGTTCCCGCTGCCTACCATACTTAGAAACCTTCCCACCAAATTGCACAACAGAAATTCTTTTAGGGGGCGAAATTCTCCATCCCCCAGCAGGGTCGGTGAATCACCTGGGGCCGCCGAAAATCCCGCCCTCGCCGTGGCAGAGATTTCCGCCACCCTGGAATTGGTGGGGGCGGGAATCACGCCCCGCCGATCGGCGTGACGTCCGCGCCGATCGACGAGGCCCCTCCGGCGATTCTCCGGCTCGCGATGGGCCGACGTCCCGCCGCTGGCTGGCCCCTCCCGTCGCCGAGGTTTGAACCACCTCTGGTGACGGCGGGATCAGCGGTGCACGCGGGCCCCCGGGGTCCAGGGAGGGGGCGATCAGACCCCGGGGGGTGCCCCCAAGGTGGCCAGGCCCGCGATCGGGGCCCCCCGATCTGCGCGCGGGCCAGTGCCGTGGGGGCACTCTTTCTCCTCCGACTCCGCCACGGCCTCTGGCATGGTGGAAGCGGAAGAGAATCCCCCAGCGTGCATGCGCCGGTGGTGACGTCAGCGGTAGCTGATGGAGACGTCACCACCGGCGCATGCGCGAACCGGCCGCTGAAAGGCCTGAAAGGCCGCTGGTGCCGGTTTTGGCACCAGAGGTCGTGGTGCCAACCGCTCCGGAGCGGGCCTATCCCCCAAAGGTGCGGAGAATTCTGCACCTTTGGGGAGGCCCGACGCCGGAGTGGTTGGCACCACTCCCCTATGCCGGGACCCCCCCGTCCCGCCAGGTAGGGGAGAATGCCGCCCAGGATGTATCTATATTCCAATGCATGTGATTGAACACTGCACATAAATGCATCAAGTCTATAACCAGATTGGACTGTGTGGGTTCTGTGCAAGTGAATGAGTTGTGAGTGGCTTATAATTGGGCCAGTGTTTCGTCCATATTCTAGGACCATGATGGATAGGTACCTGTCAGGCTCCAGCACGACTGTGCACCCACCCAGCTTAGTGGGTATATTTTTTGGGGCTGCCTTGGTGCAATGAAAGAAAGATGGTTCATGTGGCACTTTATCTTTATTAACCCTATGGAAATGACGTCAAAAATGAACACCCACTCACTGCCCAATTTAATGATTTAGAATCTTTCTCAAATGCCATCTACAGCCAACTTCATTTTCCTTGCTTTGAGCAGATTCCTCCTGATTTTTTTCAAGATCACACAGTTGTTTTGAAACCATGCCGTTGAAGTATCTACGATGGGACAAAAATTGCATGTTTTTTGTTTGTGTGCTATATTGCAGCTTATTTGTTTCAAATTTACTTGTTATATTGTGTTACAGTATCCTCTACCTGTCACATTGAAGGCGGGATTGGCTCTGATGTTCTTTTTTAATGAAAATAAAAGTTTTGGGGTTGATTGTTCTTGAAAGAATGGTAGCCTTTCTATTCACGTTGTCAAATTGTGTTGTCCAAGGCTTCAGAAACTAGCGATATAATTAGAAAATTGGAATTGCAGGCAGAGCTGTTTCATTCAAAGAGCACTTAAAGTATGGAAAAAGGTACAATAGAATATAATGTCAGCCGCACAACCCCCACCCTCCCCCAACCCACATTATCTGTAGATCATCTCCTGTTCATCAAGGACAATAGTCCCAACAGTTGGGAAGGCAAAGTTGTTGAGAAACTCTACTTCAGCAGTGTTGTAGGCCAGAATGGTTCAGAAATGGTGATATTCACTAATGTTAGCAGAATGTTGAGCGCAATTTGATTTGCTCAGACACTGAAGTAGTTCATGCCCACATACAGCAAAACCTGGAAAACTTTCAAGGTGGGTTGATAAGGGACAAGCAACATCCATGCCAGACAAGTACCAGGCGATGACTACTTCCAACAAGAGAATCTAACTATCTTCCCTTAACCTTCAATGGTATTAAAGTGGCTACATCCCCAACTTTAAAATCCTGGGGGGGTTACCGTTGCACCTGAACCAGCCATATAAATACTGTGGTTACAAGAGTAAGTCAGAGGCTGGAAGTTCTGTAGTGAGTAATTCACCTCCTGACTTCCCAAAACATATCTGGAAAGCACAAGTCAAGAGTCTGGTGGGTTACTCTCCAATTGCCTCGATGAGTGCAGCTCTAATAACACTCAAGAAGCTCAACATTATGGACAAAGCAGCACTTTTGATCGGCTCCCTGTTAAGCACGTTGAACTTTCATTGCCTCTACCACTCCATTACAATAACAGTGGTGTGTGCCATCTATAAGATACACTGCAGCAACTCACCAAGGCTCCATCCACAGCACCTTCCAAATCCCATGATCTCTACCACCAGGAAGGATAAGGGCTGCAGATACATGGGAATGCCGTTATCTTGCAAGTTCCTCTCCGATACACACACCACCGTGACGTACCTATATCACCATCCCTTCACTTTCCCTGCATCAAAGTCCAGGAGCTCCTTTCCTAACAGCACTGTGGGTGTAGCTACACCACATAGAATCATAGAATTTACAGTGCAGAAGGAGGCCATTCGGCACATCGAGTCTGCACTGCTCCTTAGAAAGAGCACCCCACTTAAGCCCACATCTCCACCCTATCCATGTAACCTAGTAACCCCAACTCACATTTTTGGACACTAAGGGTAATTTGTCGTGGCCAATCCACCTAACCTGCACATCTTCTTGTTCTTGATTAATAAGGGGATCAGGGGTTATGGGGAGAAGGCAGGAGAATGGGGATGAGAAAATATCAGCCATGATTGAATGGCGGAGCAGACTCGATGGGCCGTGTGGCGTAATTCTGCTCCTATGTCTTATGGTCTTTGGACTGTGGGAGGAAACCAGAGCACCTGGAGGAAACCCACGCAGACATCCGGAGAACGTGCAGACTCCACACAGTCACCCGAGACCGGAATTGAACCCGGGTCCCTGGAGCTGTGAAGCAACTGTGCTAACCACTGTGCTACCGTGCTGCCCCACATATAGTACAGCAGTTCAAAAAGGTGGCTCAGCACCATCTTTTGAAAGGCCTTTGGGGATAGGCAACAAATGCTAACCTTGCCAGTGGCATTAAAATCTATTGACAGAAAAAGTGATTGTATAAAGTAACACTGTAAAGTTACAATGTAATTGTTGCATGCGAGAGTCCTTTTGCTCTGTATTTGTTAGTCTCCATAATTTTTACACAAGATGCATCTTTTTTCACCTTACTATTATTGATCAGGAAGTGGTAGTGACAACCTGACCCGAGAAGATTGTCAGTGGAATATGCGGTATTTTACCGCAATGACCTTGTATAAAAGTATTAGCAATCCTTTCAGTATAAGGGGATCCGCAGCAGGGCTGGATTCTCCAGTCCTCCTGCTGCATGTTTCTTGGCCGCACATCCTTCTCTGGTGGGGGATTCTCCAGTCCTGCCACTTGTCAATGGGATTTCCCATTGAAGCCACCCCAAGCCGCCAGGAAACTCGCAGGCAGGGGTTGCTGCAGGCGAAAACAGATAGTTCCAATGGCCAGAGAATTCCGACCTTGGTGTCTGTGCTACCATGACCAAACGACACGCGTGTGTACCCACTAAACTTAAAGGTTTCAGTGGTATAGTCGCATATATTGGGATAGAGTTTCCGCTTTGGGTGCAATCAGGGTACAAACTGCCTTCTAACTCAATTGCTATTGCTGGACATAAATCTTCCATGTACCAGCACAATCGAACAGTACTTTATATTCTTTGATACACTAAAGAGTGGCAACATGGCGCAGTTTTATACATACAGGTGGAAATGGGTTCATCACGAAATTATGAGCAATTTTTAATTAGAGTATTTAGACCAGTACCTGTAAGTAACCCAATTTTCAAAACTAAAAATCATTTATTTTTAAATAAAAAATAAATGGTCGCGGGCCAGACCCCTTCTGAGTGCCCCCCCCCGGTGCTCGATCCTCCCTCCACCCCCACCCCCCCACAGGCCGCCCATGCAGCGTTCGCGCACTGTTAACGCCGGCAGCGACCAGGTATGGTTGGCGCCGGCATGAACCCATCGTATTGGGCAGGCCGCTCGGCCCATCCGGGCCGGAGAATCGCTGCTCGGCCGTTACAAACAGCGAGCGGCAATTCTCCGAGCGGCCTGTCGTAAATCTCGGCGCACCGTTTTGGGGGGGTGGGAGAATCGCGTGTGGGTGCCGGGGCGGGGTGGCAGGACTCGACCGCCCCCCCCCTCCCGCGATTCTCCCACCCGGCGTGGGGGGCGGAGAATTGCGCCCGATGTTGTTTTAAACTAGCACAGAAGATCACAGAAACTCAATTTACGCTTGAAATTCCTTGATCTTTTGCATGTCTTAGGCCTTTTTCAGGTCAATGGTACTGAAAATGCGATTGCACACTGGCAGTAACTTTACCTTCTCTTACCTTGTATTCGTTTAGTATCCAGTCGGTCAAGAGAAGATTATCTTTTCAAATATTGAAGTATACAGAAATATGTCCTTTAAAGCCAATTCTGTGTTTCCCATTTGACATTAACTTTTAATTTTGTAGATTAATTAGGTGAACTTCCTTATTCCTACAAAGGAAATGAAACATTTGAAGTTTATATTTCCTTATTTCATGTGTGTGGAACAAAACATTTACAATTTCTGTCATGAATCTTGAAATAGGAAATGCCACGTGTTTCCTGTTCAGTCAGAAGCCGAGCTGAAAATAAAAATCAACTTTGGTTCAAACTTATTGTCATGTTTTAATTTCTGTACACACATTAAAATGCAAAGAGTAGTGAGAAAAGCCCACAATGGAATTGTTCATTCCATTCCTGTGAGTTCGTACCTTGTCTAAATAAAAAAAATGAACAAATGGAAAACGTTTACAGCTGGGCTCGTATGGATCTACTTTAGCAGTCATTTGTTATTACTGTACAGCATTGTAAATGCCACAGCACTTCAACCTATCCAGCTAGGAACATTACTGACCTAGTTCACTATCACTTAATTGGCCAGAGATAATTCTGGGTCATTTTTCCAAGTTATGCAATCCTCAAATTATTCAAAGAGCAAATCTAACCTAGAAACACATATGGTTTAATTTTTACAAATTAAGTTTGCAACTAAGCATTCAAAACTTAAGTGACCAAACAAAATTTATCAGAATCCACAATCAAAATATTACCCACAGCTGGGAAGAGTAATAATAGTACATTTGTGGAGTTGTGGAGCTAATATTCAGCATCGAAAAGGCTTGTTGACCTGAAAATATTGGTGTTCAATTTCATAATTGGGACCCTGACACAATGATAACAACCAATCCCGCTTAGTTTCCTTGCGGGGGGTGGGGGGGGGGGGGTGGAGCTGGAGTGTTCCTCTGGGGTGCATGAGCAAACTTTGAACCTCACTGCCTTGGGCTTTCCTCCTCTTCTCTGATCACAGTCATAGGCACTTGCTGCAGGTCCCAACCGCGAGAACCTTTCCTCCAGGTACTTGGTGGCAGCCTACTGTCAGCCAAAATCCCAATCCCACCAATCTACCACGTGGTGTTTCTCTTCAGATTAAGGGTTAATGTGCTGTGTAGAACATAAAATTGAGATCTCATGGTTAAAATCTCCCTCGCTGTGGTAGGAGTTCAGGGGTGAGGGTGGAGATGGTTGGGAATCTGTTGCCAGTCTGAGCCTCACTGTAACCCACCTCCTCCCCACCCCTTCCTCGCCATCCCCAAGACTGCAATTTCTTAAATGTTTACGACTGCAATCCTCAAAAGGTTCATTACCACTGGCTACAAGTATGAGAATGAATAACTTCAAACTTTTAAAAACTTCTAACATTCAAACTTAGATTCTTGGTGATCAGTGCTCAGTCCTCAGAGCCTCATGGGCGCGATTCAGCGGACAAGTGTTAAAGTCAGCTTGTGGGCACATTTAGCAAGGTTTTTGTTGCCAGCTGCAGCGTTGAGAAACAGCAATCTGCCCCTTTCTTTGGCCTTGGGGAGTTTCTCCCCATTGTGGCTGCACTTGGAGAGATTTACCCCCCCCCCCCCCCCCCCCCCCCCCCTCCCGGCTTTATCAATCCCTCACCGCCGAACTTTGTCAAGGTCATTGGGGACCCCCCCCCCCCCCACCCCCTCTCCAATTGGCAAGGCCGACCCCAGGTCCGACACCTCCCCGCCCCACACCCGTGCCAACCTGGCACCTGGGCACACTGGCAGTGCCCCTTGCACCCAGGCAGTGCCATCCGGACATGCTGCTATGGTGGCACAGCCAGGGTGCTAGGCTGGCATTACTAGGGTGCAAACCTGCCCTATCCTGACCATCCGGGGGTTCTAATGCCCTGTGAGACACCCCGAGGTGCCGTTATGCCTGGTCCACACCAGTACTAAACGGCTTCACTGGTGAGGTCTCGAAGGGCACTGTTGAGCCCCGGGCATTGGGTGAATCCGACGTCTGTGTATTTAAATATGACATTAGGCTAATTTAAGTCCACAGATCTGTCGACCAAGGGCAAGATCCAGATCGCAGCGGGCAGAGCAAGTCAAGTGACTCACAATCGGTCCATCTCCCGGCGCGGAGCCTGATTTGGAGCTCTCGCCCAATTTAGCCTGGATCCTCACAGGGTACAATAGGGTCGCTGAATCACACCCCATATTGCATTTATGTCTTCTGACTTCCAACTGCAGCAATATCATAGATATCATAGAATTTACAGTGCAGAAGGAGGCCATTCGGCCCATCGAGTCTGCACCAGCTCTTGGAAAGAGCACCCTACCCAAGGTCAACACCTCCACCTTATCCCCATAACCCAGTAACTCCACCCAACACTAAGGGCAATTTTGGACACTAAGGACAATTTATCATGGCCAATCCACCTGACCAATCCACCTAATATAACAGGACTAATGTGTCAAATCAGTACTTCATAAATTTAAGTGTTCTATATTTCAACCAACATTTTTGCAGACATCTTAATCTGTGTTTGTTGCAATTCCTTTAACCATGCTAAATGTTATTTGCTATGCATTATGCATTTATCTCCGCAGATGCCTAGTTGTTTAAGTTTATTCTGTCATCTCACACCTGCTTAACTTGAGTTTGTGCCACAAAATCCAAAATGCATTTGTTCTGCTTGTCATTTAATGTTTCACTTGTCTTTTCCCTTTCCTGTAGTAATAACAAGTAGTGGCTACAGTCCAAGAGGAATACACCAATATTCACCACAGCTATATCCTTCCAAGTACGTATAAAACAAACTTTATAGTCAGTCAAAGGGAAATGCCTTCTCAGTATTTATTTATACATTCATTTCCATAGAAACCAAATTGGGTATAAATCTGGATTGCATGATTGCAACACATTTTCTTTATATTATTTCTGCTTGTGGGGTCACGTGAGACAAAAGGGGGCTCCTCTTGCACAGGTGCAAATTTCACTATGGCCGGAAACTTTCCCTCGTACTGCCAGACTTGCACTTCCAGGGGAACAGGAGGGTTGAGAACATGAAGGTTTTCGCAATGCTGGGTGTCGCTCTCTTGGAGGGAGGGCCTGATGACAACGATTGGTGGGGAAAGTGGTCTTTCCCAGCGATTGGGGTTGGGGGGCGGGTGGGTGTGTTTGGAGCCAGCCTTGCCAGCATTTTTCAGTTTCACACACCTCGTTTATGGCACAAATCGGGCAGCAGGGTGGCGCAGTGGGTTAGCCCTGATGCCTCAAGGCGCCGAGGTCCCAGGTTCGATCCCAGCTCTGGGTCACTGTCCGTGTGGAGTTTGCACATTCTCCCCATGTTTGCGTGGGCTTTGCCTCCACAACCCAAAAGATGTGCAGGGTAGGTGGATTGGCCACGCTAAATTGCCCCTTAATTGGATAAAATGAATTGGGTACTCTAAATTTTAAAAGAAATTATGGCACAAAACGCCCCAACTACAAAACAAAAATGTCTATAAGTGTGGGGGGATTGCGATTCGGATGGCATTGACTCAGCCGGCCAGAATCACACTGTTTTGACATAGCTTTCTCTTCTCCATAGGCCATACCCACACATTCTTTCCACACCAGCAGTGCAGTCAATGACACCTTATGCTGGCCAAACCCAGTATTCAGGAATGCAGCAGCCAGCAGTCTATGCAGCATATTCTCAAACAGGCCAGCACTACGGATTGCCCACTTATGGTAAGGCACTTCTCTGAGGCTTTGTAAATTAATTATTCTACAGCGATGTTTAGTCAATTGTCCACTGTAAAAGAAAAGGGATGAAAGTTTCATTTAAAGAAACGGCATTACAAAATATAATGTTTCAACCAGTTTGGGTGTGCTGTTGGCAGGAATCAAGACCGAAGGAGGACTACCACAAGCACAATCTGCACTGCAGACTGGATGCCTTAGTTACAGCCCAGGATTTGCTGCACCCCAGCCTGGCCAAACGGCATATTCCTATCAGATGCAAGGTTAGTGCAGTGTTATTTCTTTCCTTTCTGTCTGCTTCCCAACTAATTTACTTTGAGACCCTTGTGGTCCTGTTCATGTTCTGAATGGTGATACGCTAATTGTTGACCACTATTTCAAACTTTCAAAATAATAGCGTTGAGGCCTGGAGTAGCCTCACACAGATGAAGTTATCCCACAACCCGTGTTGTTTACTTTTGGGATAACATTCTAAATGTTGCAGCACAAATATTTTTAATAATTAACTTCAGGTTATTTCCTCAAACTATAATCATTCTGATTCTACTGACCTTTGCCCTTGGGAAATCATTGACTGTGGAGGTCAAGCAAATAGCCTGTTTTCTGGGCCTTTGCCCTCTTAATGTTGTCCCAGGTTACTGGGGGCAGTGCTGAAACTGAAGTGTATGGCTAAGGTAACCAAGCCCAAGTGGGCTTGTATGAGGTTCTCAAGAGAACCAAACAAGTTTAAAAGTAAGTGACACATTTCTTACTGTGATCTAGCAGATCTTTGGCACTTGTGTATTCTAGCTGCTGCTCCCCAGGAGGTTAAGGCTGTCACTGGACCATGTTATGGCTTAGACATCAAGCCTGGACAGGTGCAGTACACATTAGGCACACTGCTCCTTTACAGTTCCCTGGAAAGAGTTGGGGCCAACAAAATCAATTCCTTTATCTTTATATCAGCAAATTTAGAAAATGATCTCATTAACCTTTTTCCAGCCGCAAATATATTTTTATGGCTTGTCTGTTGTATGGTTTAACATTTCCAGAATTCAAATGTGCTCTAAAATTAGAGTCTTACTTTCTTTTCTTTTTTTTTTCAATGCTCCAGTCATAATTAAGTTACTTTGCTTAATGCTGTTGCATTAAACTTCACAGCAGCACTGATCAAAAGAAAAAGTCAACTGAAAGAAAATTAAGGACCATACTTAATCATTTAATGCAGAACCTAAATATTATTTATTTAATATCACATATTATTGCGAGAGCACTTTCTGTGATACTCTGCAATATAGGAACCTGACTCTCTGTTAGATTGTGACTGCTGCAGCGAGGAAAGTCCGACCAAATCCCAGAAGCATGACAAACCTATTTATAGATTCAAGCCACAATTCAAGCCTAACACAGCCATCAACAATGAGAAGGACTGGTAAAGTAACCTGATTTCATATTCCATTGATTTTAATGGAGTGTAAGATCAGGAGGGATGTAAATCGGGCATCCAACTTGTACCCACTCAGGTTTCAACAGTCACGTTTGATTAACATTGGGGGTGGAGGTGGCTTAAATTTAGCAAAAGTTTAGAGAATTTACCAGAGAAAGTCAATATTATCAGCAGTCTTATAAATAAGCCCCAAGTGATTTTCTCACGCAGAAATAAAGTGCATCAAAGAATCCTGCAGGACACTGGACATCCTGGCCAGGATACTGTTTGCTGTGTATCATGCGAACTTGCAAAAGGCCGCCAACGTTCGGACCTGAAAAGTTCTCAATCCGCATCGAATTGCCCTGGCTAGGAAAAGTATCTCAAAAAATTTGAACAACAGGTTGAGCAAGACATTTCATGCTGTTGCTATGCAAGTGGTACTTTCCACTACTTGGATGCTGCCGTCAGTCCTAAAAGAGACTCCACTCCAACATAATTGAGCAAATTCATGTAGGAATTTCAGTGCCATTGCGAGGTCAGGTACGTGGGGTATACATCCCAATGATTGGTTGCTCATATCGAACAACGTATTCCTCTGGCTGTACGTAACATGTAGGATACAGACCTTACTCAATTGCCTACATTTGCAAAACTCTAGACAAAACATCTATTGTTAAATGTGATTGCGCGATTGGGCGGTACTTGCTGAACAATTAGATAATAGCCACGCTAATAACCAATTTAAGATAATCTGTTGAGCTCATAACATGGTCATTTATCCTTGTTATAAGTGACATAAATTATTCTGTGGAAACCTTCTCTCTGCAAACAAAAGGAATATGTTCAAGTCTTGTGCCTTTTTTGAATTAGCCAGACACATGGGGAGCATCTAATTCCCCAATGCTTTCTCCATGGCAAAGTCTCAGCCAATCAGAGTTGATTTTCCAACCAATCAGCACCACTTTGTCATGTAGATCACTTGAAATTTGCCATTCTGCGTTTATCTTAAATGAGTGCAAGGCGAAAAGCCCCAGCAATCTGGTCTCTCTTTAAAGCAGTATTCAACATTAAATGCTTTCAGAAGTAGCGCTGCTATCAATTCAATTGTCACCATATCAGCAGAACAGCTAACTAAAACAGTCTTCAATGGTCCATATAAACTTTCAGCATGGTCAAACTTGACCCAGAATTTCCTTGGAGTTGCTCCTATCCTGCAGCTATAACTTCGCTGGAAACACCATTTACACAGTTCTAAGATCCCTGCTGATTTTACCTGTGGGAGCGTCTCAAAACCCCAAAAGATAACTTGAAACACCGATTCTTAGGGATGTATATATGCTTGGAATAATGTGAGAAATCATATATAACCCAGCGAGGAATCAGTCCAATCATTGTGTAAACAATAAATACAAAATATTTATTAAAGCAAAATAAAAGGAGAAAAAATGCATGACAAAAGACGAATATGCACTATGACATTTAAACATTTGAATAACTGAACACACGGGCAGCACGGTAGCATTGTGGATAGCACAACTGCTTCACAGCTCCAGGGTCCCAGGTTCGATTCCGGCTTGGGTCACTGTCTGTGCGGAGTCTGCACATCCTCCCCGTGTGTGCGTGGGTTTCCTCCGGGTGCTCCGGTTTCCTCCCAGAGTCAAAAGATGCTTCACAATCTCATCTTTAATAACATACTCTAAAATCTCACCAATGACCAAAGTCAGGCAAACCGGCATATAATTTCCCATCTTCTGCCTCCCTCCCTTCTTAAACAGCGGTGTTACATTAGCCACCTTCCAGTCCTCTGGGACCCTTCCTGCCTCCAGTGATTCCTGAAAGATCATCACTAATGCCTCCACAATTTCCTCAGATATCTCTTTTATAACCCTGGGGTGTAGTCCATCTGGTCCAGGTGACTTATCCACCTTCAGACCTTTCAGTTTCCCCAGAACCTTCTCCTTAGTAATGGTCACCGCACTCACCTCTGCCCCCTGGTTCTCCTGGAGCTCTGGCATCCCACTTGTGCCTTCCACCGTGAAGACTGATGCAAAGTAACTATTCAGTTTGTCTGCCATTTCTTTGTTTTCTATTATTACTTCTCCAGCCACATGTGGTCCAATGTCTATTTTTGCCTCTCTCTTACCTTTTATATATTGAAAAAATTTCTTCCTATCTTCCTTTATATTACTAGCTAGCTTGCTCTCGTACTTCATCTTCTCCCCCCCTTATTGCTTTTTTAGTTGTCCTCTGCTCGCTTTTAAAGCCTTCCCAATCTTCTGGTTTCCCACTAATCCTCGCCACTTTGTTTGCTTTTTCTTTAGCCTTTATGCAGTCCTTGACATCCCTCGTCAGCCATGGATGCCTTGTCCTCCCCTTAGCATGTTTCCTCCTCCTTGGACTGAATTTATGTTGTGCCTCCCTAATAACCCCCAAAAACTCCTGCCATTGCTGTTCCACTGTCTTCCCTGCTCGGCTCCTTTTCCAATCAACTCTGGCCAGCTCCTCCCTCATGTCTTTGTAGTTACCCTTATTTAATTATAACACCGTTGCATCTGATTGCAGCTGCTCCCTCTCAAACTGCAGGGTAAATTCTATCATATTGTGGTCTCTGCTCCCTAAGGTTTCCTTCACCTTAAGTTCCCAAATCAAGTCTGCCTCATTACACATCACCAAATCCAGAATTGCCTGTTCCCTAGTAGGCTCTGTCACAAGCTGCTCCAAAAAAAACATCTCTTAGACATTCCACAAATTTCATTTCTTGGGATCCACTACCAACCTGATATTCCCAGTCCACCTGCATATTGAAGTCCCCCATGATTATTGCAATATTGACTTTTTTACATGCCTTTTCTATCTCCGGATTTATTTTCTGCCCCACATCCTGACCACTGCTAGGGGGCCTGTACATAACTCCCATCAGAGTCTTTTTACCTTTGCGATTCCTCAACTCTACCTGTGCCTTCTGATTGTATATCGGTCCTTGCTATCGATTTAACTTCATTCCTTACTAACAATGCAACCCCGCCCCTTTTCCCACCTGCCTGTCCTTTCAATAGCACACATAGCCTTGGATATTTAGATCCCAGCCCTGATCCCCTTGCAGCCACGTCTCTGTGATGCCTACAAAATCGTACAGGCCAATTTCAATGTGCGCATCAAGCTCATTTACCTTGTTCTGTATACTGCGCGCATTTAGGTACAACACCCTCAATCCTGCATTGGCCACCTCCCTTTTCACAGTCTCCTCAGTCACTGTACCCTGTACTGTGGCCATTTTTGATTTTTGACTGTGGCTTCTCTGCCTTACACTTTCCCCCATACTGCTTTTAGTTTCTGGCCCCGTTTTACTTCCCTCCAACTTCCTACATCGGATCCCATCCCCCGCCACATTAGTTTAAACCCTCCCCTACAGCTCTAGCAAGCCCCCTCCCCCCCCCCCCCAAGGACATCGGTTCCAGTCCTGCCCAGATGCAGACCGTCCGGTTTGTAATGGTCCCACCTCCCCCAGAACCGGTTCCAATGTACCAGGAATTTGAATCCCTCCCTCTTGCACCATCTCTCAAGCCACGCATCCATCTTGTCTATCCTGACATTCCTACTCTGACTAGCTCGTGGCACTGGTAGCAATGCTGAGATTACTACCTTTGAGGTCCTACTTTTTAGTTTAATTCCTAACGCCCTGAATTCAGCTTGTAGGACCTCATCCCATTTTTTACCCATAGTTTTGGTGCCTATGTGCACCATGACAGTTGGCTGGTCACCCCCCCCCCCCCCCCTCCCACTCCGAGACACCATCGACCCTTGTCTCGATTGCATCCGCAGAACTGCCTGTCTATTCCCCTTACGATTGAGTCGTCTATCACTATAGTCCGGCCAGCTTCTTCCTGCCCTCCTGCACAACAGAGCCAGCCACAGTGCCATGAACCTGGCTGCTGCTGCTTTTCCATGGTGAACCATCTCCCTCAACAGTATCCAAAGCGGTATATCTGTTTTGCAGGGCAATGACCGCAGGGGACACCTGCACTGCCTTCCTACTCTTGTTCTGTCTTTTAGTCACCCATTTTCTATCTCCCTCAGTAACTTTCACCTGCGGTGTGACGAACTCGCTGAATGTACTATCCACGACGTCTCAGCATCGCGGATGCTCCAAAGTGAGTCCATTCGCAGCTCCGGAGCCATCAAGCGGTCTAACAGGAGCTGCAACTGGACACACTTGTTGCACGTGAAGGAGCCAGGGACAGTGGACATGTCCCTGAGCTCCCAAATCGCACACGAGGAGCATGACACGGGTCTGGGATCTCCTGCCATGTCTTAAACCTTCGGTTAACTTATACAACTACAATTCCAAAAAAAGAAAGAATAAATAAATAAATAAACAAATGAAAAGAAAATTTGCTGACCAGTCAGTTACCAGGGATACAAAGCACCTCCTCCCCACCAAGCTTTGAATTCCCACCTAGCTTCAAATTCCCAAACTCACTCTTTGCTGTGCCTCACTCTGGCTGTGTCTGCTCACTGGGAGAATTCACGTTCCATGAACTCACCAAGACCTACTTTTTCCAGCAACATCCAATTTAGTCACTCTACAGGTCAAATCCAGTTAATAGTTCCCCCACAATACCGCTTATGTGACTAAATCTGGGAAAACACCTCTTCCTGGTTCAAGGAAGGCATGAAACTATGTCTTTTAGAGGAGAATATCTGCTGTGGCTCTGAATGTTATCTGGAACAGGCCTCCGTGGCTCAGATCACAGATGAAACTGACCTGTCTGGCTGTTAGATGGACAACTAGCCTGCCTCTCCAATGAGAATACCAGCAGTTGTACAGTCCAATCTCTTTGATATTCCCCTCTGTGGATCCTACTGTCTACCTCCATCAAATTCCTTGCCTTTTGAAATTACGATTTGTATAGCCTCATTAATCTCTGGTAAACAATTTTTCTGATATAACCATTTGCACCTCAATGGCTCAATTCAACTAAATGGGAATAAAATCTCATAGCGAGCGTGTTTATCCGCTTTTCCTGGCGCTTGCAGCACCACAAAACACATGGCTATACAACACGACACGAGTTGTATAAGGGGCCTCAGCAGGGAATGCCTGGCCAAGGCCACTTATAGTCACGTTTTGTACACTGGGGAGCTCCGCTCGAATGGCGTCCCAATCTCCAAGGCCCCCTAAGCGATCTCCGATCTCCCAGCCCAAACACACTCTGGGAGGGTCCCCGCCTCCAAGGCCCACGGTAGGCACCAACCTGGCACCTTGGCAGTGCCCATGCCAGCTGGCAATGCCTTCTGGGAACTGTGGCAATGCCAGGCTGGCACATAGGTTGCTCTGCCAGGGTTGCCAGGTGGCACCAGCCGTGCCAGAGTACCACCCTGCCAAAGGGCATGCAGCTGGGGTCATCCAATTCCCTAGGCAATGCCCATAAGCACCAATCTACCTGGTCCCAGTTTGTGGAGACCAGTGCTGAATGGCGCTTGCCCAAGGTCTCCGGGTTAAAGAGATAAATCCCAAAACCTTTGGGTACCTCGGGATTCTGCAGATTAGAATGAGATTATATGTTTGCCATATGTGATCTCGCCCACATTGGATCTTGTTAGGCGTTGTGAGCCGGCTAGATCCCAGGAGCAGGTTCTCTCGGCTTTTATCAACCATGCTGCACCACGGCAAGCTGCTTTTCGGGCACATTGTGGCTATTGGATCTTGCCCAATGTCTCTGGACTCCTGCCAATCTTGTGACTGGGCAAATTGCATCTCATTATTACTCTAGGTGCCTGCGAGTGTTATTACTTTTTATTATTTAATTTTCATCTGAAGTTCAATGTTAATCTCGTTACCTTTCTACATCCCTGAAAACAGTTCCAGCAAATGGCAGTGGTGGAGCAGCAGCAGCTACAAGGAAATTCTGGGGGATTTTCTAGCGTGCTCAATTGATCATGTTCTCAGTCACACAAAAAAACTATTAGTCTTCATTTGTAACAAATCTTTTAACTAAAGTTTAAAATTTTGGAATTGCAGGATTAGGTAGAAGTTTTCATTACAATAAGTATTGATGTAAGAACGAATAGTCACTTATTTCTTGTCAGAAACATTGGACGAGATTCTGTATTTGGGAAACTATAGGCTGGATTCTCCTTCCCGCCACTCCAGATTTCTGGTTCAGCACACCGGCGGGTGGCTCCGTTTCACCAGCTGGTTTATGGGATTTCCCATTGTGGGGCAGCCCCACGCCATCGGGGAACCCCCAGGCTGCCGGTAAAACAGAGCCCAACGTTCTCCCGCCGGGGGTGATTTGCAACTGATTTGCTCTCCCGCTTCCGGACAGGGGTCTCTTTCCTGGATGGTTCCTGACGGCTTTCTCCTTTCTGGGGGCTTCCTGACATGTTCTCTTTTCTGAGGGGCTTCCTGACAGAGGGCTCTTTCCAGGGGGATCTGTAGGGAGTTTGCATTTTGGGGATCTATGTGGGGGGGGGCTTCCATTATTAGGAGGTCTTTGGCGGGATCTCTTCGTTTTAGGATGGTCTCTATAGGGGAGTCTCCCTATTTAGGAAATCTCTGTGGAGGCCTGTTTATTTAGGGGGTCGCTGGGAGGTCTCTTTATCTAAGGGGGGGGGGGGGCGGTGGAGGGTTGGGTGGGCAGATCTTGCATTGTGGGGAGGGAGGGTGATCCTCAGGTGGACTTTGGGGCTTCTCCCTTAAGAAATTACCCCTCTTGCCCCACAGCAAGATCCACTACGTCAGGGTCACGCTGGGAAATACTTGTAGTGATTCTCGCCCACGTGATTCCCGGCCCAGAGGACGATGGGCCCGGAGAGTATGGTGCCCGACATGCTGGCTCCCGGGTGCAAACCTCGGTCCCGCGGCCAGAGCATCGGAAACAGATTGGCACCCGGCACCAATCCTGTTTTTTCCCCTACGCCCGATTCTCTGCTGCATTAGAAACCCCACTACCGGAGACAGGCAGTGGCGAATTTCACCCATCACCAACACTCCTGTTTCTGGTCATAGTTGAGCCTTGAATTTCGTCATATTTTTTACCTGCAATGTCATCAAAAACACAGCAACAGAAAGTCCGAGGGAAGTCAAATCCTTAACTTAAAAAAAAATAGTTTTAGCAATGTACATTTGAACCTGAATTTGAATTCCAATATAATGGGATTCAATGGAGTCGCTTTTTCTGCGAAATTTATTCCCTGGCAGGTTTTAACTATTGAGTAGGGTTAGGGGTACAAGAGAAAGTACCCCTTTCTCATCTGAAATGGACACCAATAAAGATTTAGTGCAAACGTGCAAATTTGGAGGGGCCAAGTAAGTCTTGTAAATGTTTATTTTCTGTACCAGGGAGGTAATTTATCAGTAATAGCTGGGTGAACGTGCAGTTGCACAGAAGCCTGAAAGGTACTGCACAAGCCTTATTCTGTATGAGTACAGTGCAGCAGTGGTGCAAAAATACTTTAAGGTACCACTAGTTAAAAAGCTGACCGCTTTTTCAACAATGAAATTTTACAGGAAACATTGCTTATCACTCGAATAGATGAGCCATAACATTTTCCAGCATGTTTAGTTGGTGTTTACTGCGTAAGTAGATCAATTTCACGACTTGCATATGTGTGAACACTGAGGCCGCGATTCAACCGGAAAACAAATCTCTGTCCAGTTTTGGTCATGTTTAGCAGGATGTTTTTTGGCGGCTGCAGCATCCACTATTTAACCGCACTTTTGCGTTATTTTGGGCCTTGTGTAGATTCTCTCCGCCGAGGCCACACTTAGAGTCATTTCCTGCTGGCAGGCCCAGCAGGAGAGGCTCGTCGCAGATCGGGGTGCCATTTTATCTGGCTGCCCTAACCTCCACAAACCTTGCTCCTCCACAAACCATGCTGCAGTGGTACCCTTGCTGAGAGTTTCAGGGCGCGATTTAACAGCCTCATCGCACCCAACCTGGTGACGGGACGAGGCCATTGAATCTCGCGAGAGGCCTCCAAACTCTGCGGAGGAGCAGACCAACAGAGAGAACAACTTCCTGACTTCTGCTCTACTGTGTGGACAGCAGAAGCAGCTACCTAATTTACTCTTTTATTCCACTCACCGGTGTTCTTCCGGGAATTCCAGGTGTTTGTCTTATGCCCTTCATCATGTATTAGTTTGATTTTACATTATGTCCCTTTTGTAATCTTTTTTGAAATATTTATTTCTTGGCCGTTTTCAGTTTTTACAGAGTAACAACTCAATCTATAGTGCACCTGGTATTTACATATATATTCCCTCCGTCTACCCCCCTCCCCTTCCCCCCCATTGGTAGTCTGTTTTTTCCCCAGTACCAACTTCCACCCTGGGTGTTCCACACTGTGCGTCCCAATCTTTCGCTACACTGTACAGAAAGGGGCTTTGTGTGCCCTCGGCTGCACATTCCCCATTCAGACCCCTTACTCTATGCGAGTTGGGTTGAATAGCCATGTGTTTCTCGGCACTGTGAGCACAGGGAAACATGCGCTAAACGCGCCTGCAATGGGACTGTGTTCCTTTTGGGAGAATCGCACCCAATGACATGTGAATTTATTATCTGCACTAAAAAATAGTGCGAGCACCACTCTGGTCAAGAAGTGCATCCAGTACTTGCTTTACTTTTGTCATCTGCATCTGCAATTTTTACTGTGATCTTAATGTGAGATATGTAAGATTTCTAAATGTGCTGTTTGTTTTGACTGCAGGTTCTAGTTTCACACCATCACCCGGTATTTATGCGAGCAGCAATTCTGTTTCCAATTCGACAAACTTCAACAGTTCTCATCAGGTATAAATTCCAATTCTCTTCTCTTAACCACCTTTCGCTGAAGACAGAGCCATGAACTCTGGTCCTGAACCATGGGTTATGCCAGCCTTCCATTGCTTCACATTTCTGTCACCTGTGAGACTGACCTGCGTTAACCTTGCATAACACAGTTCAGCCTGACCCCCTCCTATTCAGCAAAATATATATTTCTACACATGCAGTCCTAAAAGGGGCAATAGGTCACAGTTAGAAAAGGGATTTCTGCCTATTTCACTTCCTCAAACCTGACGATGGTAGACCAATAGTGGCGTCCCCATTAATGCCACTGAATGAGGATAGATAACTTTTCCCAAGGTTTACGATTATGCGTTAGTTTCTCAAAAGTAAATGTTTCAGTGTAAATTTACAAAATACTGAAAGGGATAGTCCGGGTAGATACAGGTAAGATGTTTCGCCTAATTGACAAGTCCAGAACCAGGGGTCACAATTTTAAAATAAGAGGGAAGCTACTAAGAACCAAAAGAGGAGAAAAAAATGTTTTACTCAGAGGATAGTGATTGTTTGGAATCCTCTACCTGGATGGCTGTGGAAGCTGCAGTTCTGTATGTGTAAAGTAGAGATTGGCAGATTTCTGAATACAAATGACTTAAAGGGAAATGGGAGTAGTGTGGATCATCATATTGAATGGTGGAGCAAACTCAATGGGCTGAGCAACACACTCCTAGTTCCTATATAGGGCAAATGATATTTCAACAACAATTTGACTGTGTTTGGGAGTGAATTTTAAGTTTATTTCAATCGGTTCTACTTCCATGCACTTCCCTGACACCACTGTGACCAAAACCACTTTCCTGGTCTCAACTCATTATGTATGGAGGGAAGCGCACAACTTGCTTGCAGCTTACTTTCCCATCAGAAGCACAAACCCTCCCCAATGGTAATGGCCACCCCCTGCCTCCCTTCCCATAGTTTTTAAGTTCCTTCTCCATTGTAATGTGACTAATTTGACTCACCCCAATCTATATGCAGATTAAAGTCACCCATAATCATAGATGTTTCTTTAACATATGCATCTCCGATTTCCTGTCTACTGTTATTCCCAACATTACCACTATAGTTTGGTGGGCTGTATGCCAGCCCGACGAATGTTTTTTCCTCTTGGTATTTCTTTACTCAACCCATACAGGATCCACATCAATTGTCCTAATATTGTATCAATATCTTCTTTAATCAACAATGCAACTCCACCATCTATTCATTTCTGTCTGTCCTCCCTAAAAGCTGAATAGCCCTCAATGTTTAGTTCCCATCCTTTACTGTGAGCGAGATTCTCTGAATCCATGCCGGGTCGGAGAATTGCCGGGGGGGGGGGGGAGGGTGGGGGGGGGGGGGGCTGCGAATCATGTGACGCCACTCCTACGCATGTCCGCCGGTGCGGCGCCAGTTGGAGGCCGCTCAACGTAGCCCCTCCGCCAATTCTCCTCGCACGATGGGCAGAGCGCCCGCCGAGTTATGCCGCTCGCGTGTGGTCCTATCCGGCGGGACTTGGTGTTCATGCTGCGGGGGGGCAGTCTGATAGGGGGGAGGGGGTTCCGACTCTGGGGGGGCCTCCAATGTGGCCTGACCCGCGATCGGGACCTACCGATCGGCGAGCGGGCTTATCCCTGTGTGGGGCTATGGTTCTCCGCGCCGGGCACCTGTAGTTCTCCGCCATGTTGTGTCGGGGCCGGAGAGGAGACGGCAATGTACACGCATGCGCAAATGCGTGTCGTCCGTAGCGCACATGAGCAGACCCGTGGCTCTCGTCCTGACGCCAGTATCGGCAGCTGGATCAGCGTGAGGCTCTCCGGTGCCATGCGGGCCCCCTGTGCGGCGCAGGATCGCTGATCCTAAGGGCCAGATGACGCTGTCGGCAACAATTTGCCCCAGGATCGGAGAGTCCTGCCCCGTGTTTTATAATCCTAATTATATCATAGTCTTTTACATCTAACTGTGCAACTAATTCATCCATTTAATTTCAAATGCTCCAAGATTTCAGGTACAAACCCTGAATGCTAGTCCTTTTATCATTCTTTGTCCTGTCCCTACTATTTTTTATGGTATCCTTATCTGATTCTGGCCCTTGATTTCTTTGCCTATCACTTTTCTTATTCTCCTTGCTGTCTTTCTTTTTCCTCATTCCCTCTGCTCTGAATCCTTACATAAGTTCCTGTCCCCTGCTATATTAGTTTAAACCTTCCCCAACCGCTCTAGCAATGCCACCCCCCCCCCACCCCCTATCCACCACACCCCACCTCATCAGTCCCACTCCTGCCCAGGTGTAACCAGTCCAGTTTGTTCCAACACCCCCAGAACCGGTTCCAATGCCCCAGGAATCTGAATTCCTCACACTCACACCATCTTTTCAGCCACGTATTCATCCTTTATATCGTGCTGTTTTCACTCTGACGAGCACATGGCACTGGTAGTGATCCTTTGAGGACCTACTTTTCAACTTGCTTTCTAGCTCCCTGTATTCTCCGGCGATTCTCCGGCCCGGATGGGCCGAGAGGCCTGCCCAATCCGACGGGTTTACGCCGGCGCCAACCACACCTGGTTGCTGCCGGCGTGAACAGCGGCGAACGCTGCGTGTGCGGCCTGTGGGGGGGGGGGGGAGGGAGGATCGAGCACCAGGGGGGTGCTCAGTAGGGGTCTGGCCCACGATTGGTGCCCACCGCTCGGTGGGCCAGCGTCTCTAAAGGACGCACTCTTTTTCCTCCACCGCCCCGCAAGTTCAATCCTCCATGTCTTGCGGGGCGCCCGCGGGGAGGACGGCAACCCGTGCATGCTCGAGTGATGTCATTTAAGCGCCGCCGACCGCGTTATTTACGCGGCGCCACTTTGACGCGGCATCAAGGCCCAGCGCACAAAATTGCCGCGGCGCCGCTCCTAGCCTCCTGGGGGTGGGAGAATAGGGGGCGAGGAGCGGCCTCCAACGCCGGAGTGAAACACTCCAGTTTTCACTCCGGCGTCGGCACTTTGTCTCCCGTTGCGAGAATCTCACCCGGCTGCACTGCCTGCCTGGCCTGGCCCTCTACTCTGCCTGGTGGTCACCCATTCCCTTCCTGCCTGTGGAGTCTGAGTCCGCGGTGACCACCTCTCTATATGTGCTATCCACGATACTCTCCACATCACGGATATTCCACAATGTCCCCAGACGCCGCTCCAGCTCTGAAACCTGGGATTTCAGGAGCTGGAGCTGGAAACACTTCCTGCACACATGCTGTTCCTAGGTACTGGAAGCATTCCTGGAACCCCGCAATGAGCAATAAGAGCAGATCACAGCTTGGAGCTCTCCTGCCATGTCTTATCACTTTAAACTAAATTAATCCTTTTAATATCGAACAATATCAACTAAGGCCCTTCTTCTCAGCTCTTTGTTATTATAGAATATATTTCTTACAAATAATGAATTATAGAATGATATTTCAACAAGTATAACCAATAATAGTAATAAGTACCCAACCAACGATATTCACCCAAACCATTGTTTAGGTTTCCTTAGGAGATGTAAACTTGCACTCTGCCCTTTCTTACAGTCTTTTAATCCACCTGGTTCTGCTCTTAGATTCACTTTCCTCTTGCTCTCTTTTTTAAACTCTCAGCCAGCACCTCTCCTGCTCTTTGTGAACTCCCAGCTCCTCTCGCACTCTTTGTGAACTTCCGCGCTCTTTGTGAACTCCTGGCTCCTTTTGCACTCTTTTTAAACTCCTGGCTCCTCTCGTATTGTTTGTGAACTCTTGGCTCCCCTTGCGCTGTTTTTAAACTCCCAGCTCCTTTCGCTCTCTTTGTGAACTCCCAGGTCCTCTCACGCTCTCTGTGAAATCCTGGCTTCTCTCGCGCACATTTTCAAAGCCCTGGCTCCTCTCACGCACTTTGTGAACTCCCGGATCCTCTTGTGCTCTTTGTGAACTCCCAGCTTCTCTCGTGCTCCTTGTGAACTCCCTGGTCCTCTCCTGCTCTTTTTAAACTCCCAGTTCCCCTTGTGCTTTTTTTAAACTCCCGGGTCCTCTCGTGCTCTTTGTGAACTTCAGGCTCCTCTCGTACTCTTTTCAAACTCCTGGATCCTCTCCTGCCCCTTTTAAACTTACGGACCCTCTCACGCTCTTTTTAAACTTATGGATCCTCTCGTGCTCTTTTTAAACACCCGGCTCCTCTCGTGCTCTTTTTAAACTCCCGGATCCTCTCATACACTTTTTAAACTCCCGGATCCTCTCATACACTTTTTAAACTGCCGGATTCTCTTGCGCTCTTTTTAAACTCCCAGCTCCTCTCGTGCTCGTTGTGAACACCCGGCTTCCAATAATAATAATAATCGCTTATTGTCACAAGTGGGCTTCAATGAAGTTACTGTGAAAAGCCCCTGGTCGCCACGTTTTGCCGCCTGTTCGGGGAGGCCGGTAAGGGAATTGAACCCACGCTGCTGCCTTGTTCTATTACAAGCCAGCTGTTTAGCCCACTGTGCTAAACCAGCCCTGTGCTCTTTGTGAATTCCCAGCTCTTCTTGCACTCTTTTTAAACTCCCAGGTCCTCTCGTGCTCTTTGTGAACTCCCGAATCCTCTCGTGCTCTGTTTAAACTCCCGGCTCCTCTCGTTCTCATTTTAACCTCCCAGATCCTTCTGCATTCTTTGTGAACTCCCGGCTCCTCTCGCTCACTGTGAACTCTTGACTCATCTCTCACTCTTTGTGAACTCCCAGCTTCAGCATGTAACACACATGATGGAGATCTTTATCTTCTACCATTTGCTCTCATGTTTTAAGCACATAAGGGCATGTCCAACACAGAAATCATAGGGAAAAATGGTTCAACCCAACCAGTATGTCAGTTCCGTTTTGTAGCAGCTAAGAAAGTACTCACAACATTGCAGATTTATGAGCTACTCATGTACTTGGCAAGTGTCTTCTGTAAGGTTCCTAAGTGTATTATTTCAACATATAAAGCACATGGTACATGAACAATACCATTTACTCTGAAACTTCTGTGTATTATTTTATCGAACAATTCTTCAAGTGTTTTATTCCTTGCTGATACAACATTTTACAGCTAAGAGTACAACATTCTTTATTGCCATCATATCTAACAGTGACTAATACCTCATGAGGAAAGTTTACTGTTATACATAATGGACTTATGTTGAGAGTTGCATTTATTCTTTAATTTTTCACAAATCACTCCTCTTCTGACGATTACGACATACAGTGAGTGCAATTCCACAAATGTTTGTGTGCCTGGTTATCTCACTCAAGTGACCATTCTTCACCTGTGAATCTGGCTTTTATAATTGTTAAGGCTATCACAATGGAACTTGACTTTTATCTTGATCAAATGTACATGCATGTGCCTTCCAAGAAAGGTCCCAAGAGATAGAATCAGGAGTACAAAACCTGACCAACTTCTTTCACCCTCCTCTTCCCAAGGAAGCTGAAGCCAGTGATGCTCTTTTTTTCTAATCCATTGACAGGAATATAAGCATCTTTGGCAAGGCCAAAATCCATTCTTCATTGCTCTTGAGAACATGGTGATAAATCACTGTAGACTGTTAGTGTAAGCATTCCCATAGTACTGATAGGGAGGGAGTACCTGGGTTTTGGCCCAACGATGATGAATGAAATCGAAAGAGAAAATGCTGGAAAATCTCAGCAGGTCTGTAGCATCTGTAGGGAGAGAAAAAGAGCTAATGTTTCGAGTCCAGATGACCCTTTCTCAAAGATGATAAATGAAATAGTCAGGGAGAGGAACCTGGAAGTGGGGCTGTTCTCATGCACCTGTAGCCTTTGTGGTTCAGGTAGTAGATGTCATGGGTTTGAAGATGCTGTCGAAGGAGACTTGATGCGTTTCTGCAGTGCATCTTGTAGATGGTACACACTGATGCCATTGTACATTGGCGTTGAAGGCAATTAATATTTAAGGTGATGGATGGAGTGCCAATCAAATGGGCTGGTTTGTTCTAGAAGGTGTCGAGCTTGTGTGTTGTTGGAGCAACACTCATCGAGGCAAGTAAACCCAAACCCCAACACCCCTCACTAAGACCCAACCCCAAACTTATCTGGGCTCCTCAGCATGGTGGCCACCAATTCTGGCTGGTGCTACTGGAACTGTCTGATTGGCCAACTGGGATAGAAGTGGCGCTTAAGGCAATTAGCACTGCTCCCAACAGTAAATGCTTTAGGGTTACTGTCAAGATAATGGGTCGGCTCCCAACGTATCCCCCATCCCCCAGATCCCTAACATTTTAAGTGGGGGAGGTCCAGGGACCACAGCACCCTGTAAAATCTAGGTCTTGTTTCATGCAGGCAAGAACTGCTTAGTATCTGTGGAGTTGTGAATGGAACTGAACATTATGCAATCAACTGTCAAGGGCCCCACTTCTGACCTAATATGAACATATGAATTTGGAACAGGAGTCAACCCCTTGAGTCGCAACCATACATTAGCAACCATACATATGGGGCGCGATTCTCCGCAAATGCGGAGAGTCGTGAAGGCTGCCGTGAAACCGGCCGTGTTTCCCGGCAACCTCCGCGCCCCCTCCCGGGACCCGATTCTGCTCCCCGGTCGGGGCTAGCAGCGGGGCCCCGTGAACCTCGGCATCGCAGGCTTAGCGAAATTCGCTAAGCCCGCGCGCCAAAGTTAACGCCGGCTGACGCGCACGATGACGTCAGCCACGCATGCGCGGATTGGACGGCTCCAACCCACGCATGCGCGGATGACATCATCATGCATATGCGTGAAACCTGCGCATGCGTGGGCCGGTATGCCCCTCAGCCGCCCCGCGGACTGATCCAGCGGGGCGGCGGAGGAACAAAGAGTGCGCGGGGTTCGGACCCGCTGCCCGCGATCGGTGCCCAACGATCGCAGGCCCATGGCACCCTTGGCACGGCCGTGGTGCGGCCGTGCCAATCGGTGCCATGGTTACCCAGAACGGCACTTTGCGGCCGTTTTCATGAACGGTGAGAGCAGGTGTGTTGCCGTTCGTGAAAACGGCCGTAAAGGCCTGGGAAATCGGCCCATCGGCTAGGGGAGATTCGTGTCGGGGGGCGGGCATGGGGGGGGAGAATAGCGGAAAGTGGGGAAAATGTCGGGAAGGCCCTCCCGCTATTCTCCGACCCGTCGTGGGGGGCGGAGAATCGCGCCCATGGTCCCTTCATCCAAGTCATTTACATAAATTGTAAAAGGTTGAGGCCTAGTATTGATTCCTGTGGCACACAACGTGCCAACCAAAAAAATTACCGATTTATACTGACGCTCTATTTCCTTATAGCTAACCAATCTTCTTTCCATGCCAATAAGTTAGAATAACCTTTGATGTGACACCTTGGGTGGGATTCTCCGAACTCACGCCGGGTGGGAGAATCACCGGGGGGGGCGCGAATCCTGCCACGCCGCACCGATGCTGGACCACCGATTCTCCGGCGACCAGAGAATCAGCACCAATCATGCCGCCGTGGCGCAAGTCAGGGACCATAGAAAGCGGCCGCCGCTGCGATTCTGCGCACTCGACGAGACGAGTGCCCGGCGAATTCCGCCGAGTCCCTCTAGCATCGTTCACGGATGGTCCTACCCGGCGGGACCTGGCCGTCCTGGTGGGGGGGGGGGGGGGGCGGGGAGAGCCGACTCTAGAGGGGGGGCTTCCACGGTGGCCAGGCCCGCGATCGGGGGCAACCAATCGGCGGGCATGCTAATTCCGGGGGGGGGGGCTATGTTCCTCTGCACCGTGCTCCTGTAGGGCTCCGCCATGTTGCCCGCGGGCTGGCGTGGAGATGGCCGTGGCGCGCATGCATGTAGGGCCTGCTTTCAGCACCAGAGCAGCGCACAGCACTCCGGTGCCGTTCTAGCCCCCGAGGAAGGGAGAATGACTGGTTCTGGAGGGCGTTGACGCCGGCATCACTTGTGCCTGTTCTTGACCGGGATTTCGGAGAATCCCAGCCCTTATCAAAGGCCTTCTGGAAATCTAAGTACAGTACATCCACGGGTTCTCCTTTGTCTACAGCACATGCGTCTCCTTCTAAGAATTCCAATAAATTGGTTAAAGATGACTTCCCTCCCACAAAATCTTGTTGACATTGCTTGATTACCTTGAATTTATCTGAATGCTGTTATAACATCTTTATGATGGAGGAAGGTTCATTGATGAATCAGTTGAAAATAGTGGCCTTGGACACTACCCTGAGGAAC
Organism: Scyliorhinus canicula; assembly: GCF_902713615.1. NCBI lineage: Eukaryota > Metazoa > Chordata > Chondrichthyes > Carcharhiniformes > Scyliorhinidae > Scyliorhinus > Scyliorhinus canicula. The sequence continues at coordinate 62,338,621 of NC_052151.1, read as the reverse complement.
TCTTGCAGTGATGTTCTGGGACTCAGATTATTGACTTCTGGCAACCACAGTCACCTTCCTTTGTAATAAGTATGACTCCAGCCAATGGAGGTATTTCCCCACAATCACCATTAATTTAAATTTCAGTAGGGTTCCTGAGTCACACTTGGTCAAATGTTTCATTGATGTCAAGGGCAGTGACTCTCACCTCATGTCTGAAATTATGCTCTTTTGTCCATGTTTGATCCAAGCCTATCAGGAGGGCTGGAACCAAGTGGTCCTGACGGAATTAAAACTGAACATCTGTGGCAAATTACTGGTTAGTATCTGCCACCAGATAGCACAGGACAACCCCTTCCTCACCTTGCAGATGATTGAGGGTAGGTTGAATGTGGAAGTAATTAGACAGATGTACCTGGGCAATATTCTGTTTTGTCAGGTAGATGCCAGTGTTGTAGCTGTATTGGATCTTACACACTCATCCCACAACCCCTCAATTTATGCATGTATATCCAAAATTTTGGGGGCCATTCTCCAGCCATGTTGCACCTGGCGCAAATCTTGCAATGGTGGGAGAATTGCAGGAGAGCTCCGAAACGGGATTTGTGTCGGGCGCAGAATAGCACACAATGCTCCAGGCCCGCTGCAGCTGACATAATCTGGTTCATGCCCAAATTAGCATATTTAAATCCTCATTTAAATATGTTGGATTTTTTTGATGCCGGGTTCTCCTGGCTCCCGCTATTCATCCACCCGCCAGCACAACATGCAGCCAGCAGAGACCAGACGCGATGACCACACTAGGGAGCTCTGAGGTCACAGTAATCCTTGAGTGATCACAGTACCATGGCATTGCCCTCTGGCTGTGAAAGGCGGCACTGAAGCCCCAATGCCGGTAATGATGGGGGGTGGGGAACCTTTACCATCACTTTAAGATCGGGGCGCCCTTTAAAAAACGCATCCCCAATCTCTGTGAAGCCGGGCTTACCAGCATGTTTAGGCCCCGCCGCTATCCGTGCCAGTGCAAAACTCGTCCCCCTTCAAAAGATTTTCTAAATGTCAGTGGATTGCGAACTGAATTGCGCCGACTCATCCGGCAGGAATTGCATTGCATTTCCCACCGGAGGCCACACTTAGAAATGTTTTGGGAGAATTGTGTCCCTTAACATAGTTGATATGAACGTCCCTTTTAGTTGTTGTATTTATTACTTCTGTGCACAGTGTGATTTTATTCCGCTGAATGCATTTTATTTATGACAATTCTGGTAGTTTTCATTACACTGATTAAACAGCATAAAGTGTAAGATACAAGAGATATTACTTAAACCTGCTTGTTGCCATTTTAGGATTACCCTTCCTACACAGCATTTGGCCAAAACCAGTATGCACAGTATTATCCAACTTCAACATATGGCACATACATGACCTCGAATGATACTGTTGATGGTACCTCTTCAACGTCAACAACTTATCAGCTACAAGATCCTTCCAATATCACTGGTCAGCCCGCCACAGATCTTCCTGGAGGTAAAGAACTTCCTTTCCCTTTGTACTGTAGTCAGTGTTTTAAGACAACTGAAAGATCAAACACCATCATGTTTCTGACAAAGGAAGAAAGTGTCTGGTTTAAGTTAGCACAGTAACAGTCCTAATTTTTATACCTTTGACTGCAAGTGCTTTTAAGTTATTCTACAGAGCAAGCAACATCAGTGTATCACGATTGTAAGATCCAAACAACTGAACTTAAATTCCCCTAATGATTTATGGTGGGGGGAAGGGTGCAATGGAAGGTGGGGGGCGGTTTGCAGTTGCAAGGACGTTCTGCAGTTGCAATCTGATACCATTTTGGACGTGTTGATCAGGAGGTAGGGAAAATAAAAAAAATTCAGCAGCTTGGTTTACACTTGTCAAAACAAACCCTTTAATGTTGACTACTGCACTTGCGCCTCTAAAACCGAAGCATATATTTATGCAGTTAGAATGACAGAGGAGAGCCTCAGATTTGGAGATTTTGTTAAATGAGTTCCAGTTGGGACTGAACCCAAAGCACAATAGGCTAGCAAACACGCGCACACACAAGTGGCAGTTGGGTTGTGTCGGTGAAACGTAGCAAATTGTCTTTGGTCCAAGTGGAGAGCAAAGCTCAGAGGACAATAACCAACGCTGTTGATAGATTTGTATGGTTCAACATTTTATTATATGGCGTGTGATGTTGAGGTTTAGCCATAAAGTGAATACAGCCAGGCCAAGTTAAACAGAAGCAGGTTTCCAAATTAGTAAATAACAAACACACATACACACAGCAAAATGTCTCAAGCATTTGTTGGTCATAATTCAGAAAGAATAGGGGGAACAAAAGTATGCCTTTTGAGAATTTGATGAAAATATATTATTTTTAAATTCATTTTGCCATTAAAAAGCAATGTAACCAGTTCAAGCTTCTGTGTGTGCTAGTCGCAGTGTAATTATCTTTTGAAGGCTCCACACTGTTTTAAAAATAAAGCTAATACTTTCCATTAATATCAGTGTGAAAAAGGCACACTCTTTTAGTCCGGAGTTTGACTATTTTAATTGCAGGTATTTGAACTTTGATATCAAAGCTTCCTTGAGAAACTGGAACATTCTTGAATCTCAAGTCTCTTTTTTCCAGTTGTCTTTGGCAGCCTTACAGATTTTTGATTAAGGAAGCTTATCATTCTTCTTCAATCACAGACATTTTCTTTTTCCATTCCAGAGAGTTAGACTGTTTTTCATTATTGAGACATAACAATAAGAGCTTTAAAACCTGTTCTGTTTCCTGTTAACATTTTTCTGTAACACCCTTCAGTTACACTCACTAAACATGGGTAATTATGTGGGATTCCTGGCCTGTGTGGTCTTCAGTTGCTCTCACTTAGATACCTGACTAATATTATCCATCTTGGACACAAATACTTAGTTAAAAGTGCATACCAGAAATGCAATTTTTTTTAAAAAAGTAATTCAATTTGCAAGCGTTTGTAAGATTTTCCAAAAAGATGTGTGCACATGTACATGTGTTCATTTTATGATTGGCTTTCTCTGTCCTTTTACTTTTGTCCACAATATTTGCATTATCCGACCTGTCTTTTAAGTGAATTTTATTATTGCAAGTCGTTAGATTTTGAAGCTGTCAGTGTCAGGCAGTAAGACAAATCATTTTGGTACTTAGGGGCTGGTTTAGCTCACCAGGGGCTGGTTTACCTCACCAGGCTAAATCGCTGGCTTTTAAAGCAGACCAAGCAGGCCAGCAGCACGGTTCGATTCCCGTACCAGCCTCCCCGGACAGGCGCCGGAATGTGGCGACTAGGGGCTTTTCACAGTAACTTCATTGAAGCCTACTCGTGACAATAAGCGATTTTCATTTTTATTTTTTCAAAATCAGATTGAGGCATTAAGTCCAAAAGAATTTCCAAATGTTAGTGCCAAGGGTAAGGGCAGGGGGAAGGGGAGGCCGGTGCTGGATTTATAAGTGCATATCGTTATTTTAATCGTTTAGCATCATTTCTGAGCATATGAACTAAATCTTGTCAGTTTGACTTTACTTTTTCAGGCTAGACATTTTATTGGAGTTAACAACTGGATTTTTGTTTGGATGCTTAGATTAGCCTACGGCTACACGGAGATTCTCAGAACATATGTAACCCACTTGGGTGTGGGTGTAACGTGTTTAAAATTTTTATTCGTAAAAGGAGTCCAATGAATTGAGTGTAAGAGTAGAACTGCAGGCACTGGTTGGAGTAAAACGGCATTCCTCACAATCTTTAATTTTTTTTCTGGTTCCAGCTAGGGCTTACAATTTGTTTTAGAGTTAGGGGTGGATTTTCCACGAGTGACACAAAAGCTGTGAGGATGGTCCGTAAGTGTTAGGCACTTAACTGTGGTCATTTCAGATAAAACTCCTGGGGTCTGGATAATCAGTCATGACCATCGTTGAAGATGGTGACAGCTGAGACGTAGTGTTGGTAGGGGGAGGGTGAGTAGAATTTCTGGGGTTGCTGCAGATACTTTAACAGCTGCAGCAAAAGTAAGTGGCTGGCTGTGAGGGCAAAGGGGGGCAAAAATAGAGGCAGCAAATAGAGTATCTAGGCAAGTGATTGAACAGCACCAAAAAGGAAAAACCTGGAAACAAATGCTGGGGTTGATTGTTACTGTAACAAAGTTGCTGGGATAAGGCTATTCAACAGTGCCATATACCAAATTGCTGCTACAAGCCGGCATTCCACAAAGTGTTGCCCACTGCCTGTTACGCATTTACTGCTGATCCATGCAAAGCCCTCAGACAGCCTTACAGCCCTTCCATCCCTTACTATGCATGCCACACATTCAAACTGCAACTTTCAACAAAAGCTCTTGACACACTGACATCTTAAAAGAGCTTCGCACAGCAAATCATTTTAACACAATCTAGTTACGTGATTTACTCACACACACTGGAATGAGGGATAGGCACATGGGAATCGCTCTTATGTGCTTGTGAAGCTTTCCATGTCTCAACGCTGCTACTCTGTTTACAGGATGGGGTTGTTCAAATCAGGAGAGAGCAGACCGACACAGGAAGAGGACCTTGCAACTTCAACCCTGTGGGTCAATTCCAAGATATCTTGCTGAATATCATAAATGGTGAAATCATGGAGGGAGTGATAGAAGGAGTGGCGAAGGCTGTGCTCTAGTGTCATCCTGCCCATTTACCTCCCTCATTTACCTCCCTCAGTTCACTCACTCACAAGTGGATTTACATTCAAACACAAAGCCATCAGGCACATCCTGCAGGCAGAATTGTAAAATGTGTTCCTTCACAGTTTTTATAAACCAAGCAGACATTTGGATGGAGAAGTTCTGAAGGAGGGCCAGGCTAAATCAGTAAATATTTGAAGCCTGAAAATCCATAGGTCTGATATTCCAGCTTAAGTATGCAGAATTGGATGGCAGATGTAATTTTAATATTGTGGACAAATAATAATAATCTTTGTCACAAGGAAACTTACATTGACATTGTAATGATGTTACCGTAAAAAGCCCCTAGTCGCCACATTCCGGCCTCTGTTTGGATATACAGAGGGAGAATTCAGAATGTCCAAATTACCTAACAGGTAAGGCCCATCGAGCCTTTTGGGACTTGTGGGAGGAAACCAGAGCACCCGGAGGAAACCCACGTAGACACGTGGAGAACGTGCAGGCTCCACACAGACAGTGACCCAAGCCAGGAATCAAAACTGGGACCCTGGCACTGTGAAACAACAGTGCTACCCACTGTGCTACCGTGCTACTCATGACCATGGCATTGGAAGTGCACCACTAACCCCCACCCCCCAATACCCCCACAAACCAAGGACCTTCTCATCTGTCCTCCCTACACCAAAGAGATGATGGAAATTCCCTGCTGACCCTCGTGAATCACCTCCTCTGGACTGCGAGCTGGTTCTTCTGCTCTCGCTCAGCATACTGGCCCATTATCAACATAGAAACTTGTGGTCTGGGAGACGAAGTACTTGAGAAACCCCAACAACACGGGGGTACAGATGGAAATTAGCTGCGAAGGCTGGGACCCAACATATAAAGAGAAAATAGTTTATTTATAATTCATCTTTCATGATCTGTGGACATTCAAAACACCTTACAGCCCATAAAGTACTGTTGGAATGTAGAAAAAGCTACATCTAATTTGCACACAGCAAGGTCCCACGCAAGCAAACAACTGGATAATTTCACAAAAGTGATCATGACCAGTTACTTCTATTTTTTTTAATATTATGTTGGGTGAGGGACAAATATTAACAAGGATGTCAGGAAGAACTCCTCTGATTATTAGCTGAAATTGTGCCATGAAATCGGGTACTACTGCCAGTGAAGGCAGACAAAGCTTGAAGTTTAACATTTCATGCAAAAGATGGCACCTCCAACAGTGCAGCATTCCTTCAGCACAGCACAGGAGTGTGAGCCCTCAGATTTTGTATTCAAGTTTCTGGGGTGGGATTTGAATCCACAATTTTCTGACTCAGGGGGAACAATAGAAACTGAACTGCAGCTGATCCAGTTACCCTCCTTCCACTGGCCTTCATCAGACTTAAAAGCATAAGTACGCCAGAAAGGCTACAGATATTCAGTCCAAAATATGCCCTCCCCCCCCCCCCCCCCCCCTTACATTCACGTTGTGCTAATGGAATAATTCCTAATGATCGAATATTCACTCCAGTTGTCCGCCAGATCCTTAGACAATCCGTCCAAATGTGTGTAGCAAATGAGTAAAATATGAAAGCTCCACATCATAGAACCTTAATAGTTCTGACTGTGGCAACAGTTAAATAAATTGCCGCACTGTTTGTTATTCTGTGCCTGGTGTATTTTCTTTATACATAATTATTCAGCTGCTGAACTGCTGTCAAACTGAATGCTGTGCAATCATCAGAAATCACTTTGTTTCTGCAGCAGTGTGAATTTGTGGTGAACGCGCATACCTTGTGTGCAGAAAAACTCAAGATGATAGTTGTAATCTAAATGGTTGCTTTTACAGGGGAGTTTGATACTGTGCAGAGCCCATCAACACCAGTCAAAGACCTGGATGAGCGAACGTGTAGGAGTTCAGGGTCAAAGTCACGGGGAAGGGGAAGGAAGAATAATCCATCACCACCTCCTGACAACGACTTGGAGGTATGCCCTGACTTTAATTGACGAAAGCTTAAGATTACATACATTTTGCAATAAATGGTGGAAGGCAGGCCTCACTACACTAATGCAGAACTACAGCTAAACATTCTTTCCAAAAACCTGATTCATAAAATAGTTATCAGCCAAGGTTGGTGTGAGGTGATTTTATTCCTGATGGTAAAGATAGTGCAACACAATGATGGTTTCAGCAAGCACTTGGTTTACAGAGTGTATATTACCTTCCAGAGCTTTCTGAATTTGGGGCAACGCAGCAGGAGAATAAAGCTGGAATTATTATGAGTGATAAGCAGCAGAACTGAAACTTTCTGGTAAAAATTTCACTGCACCCAATACAGCCATTAGCTCTATTGCAAGACTGTGGACTATTGCAAACACTTATTGTTCAAAAAATAATTGAGAACCAAAAGCGTCAGTTTCGACATTGGAAGCTGTGATTTGTTGAGAGTTGTTCTGTTTTTAATTATGTACTGCCATAATAAGTAGCTGGATCTTGTATTCAACACTATCGGAAAATATATTGTTTATTATATTGGGTGGCACAATAGCACAGTGGGTAGCATGGTTTCGTCACAGCTCAAGGGTCCCAGGTTCGATTCCCGGCTTAGGTCCCTGTCTGTGCTGAGTCTGCACTTTCTCCCGTGTCTGCCTGGATTTCCTCCGGGCACTCCAATTCACCCAACAAGCACGTCTTTCGGGACTTGTGGGAGGGAACCGGAACGCCTGGAGGAAACCCACGCAGACAAGGGGAAAGCATGCAGACTCTGCACAGACAGTGACCCAAGCCGGGAATCGAACCTGAGACCCTGGAGCTGTGAAGCAACTGTGATAACCACTGTGCTACCGTGCTGCCCTTGAATGCATCACAAGTGTTCTGCTGTGAACCTAACCGCGATGTTTATAAATATCTAGGAGTTAAATGCTTTCACTTCCTCTTTTTCTCAGCAGAAAGCACTGAACTGCTTTTAATCTGGTGGGAGCTGTCAATCATAGCTAGGTGTTTATAAACATTCCCGTAAATTCCTCGCCAGCAGGATTCTCCATTCTGCCGACAGATCACCCCAGCCTAGTGGAGTGCCTACAATGGGAAATTCCATTGGCCGGCTGCAAGAACGGAGATGCCCACAGCCGGTGATGGTGCTCCACTGAGAAACACGGGGAGGTGGATATGTATGTTGTTTGGCTACAGTGTCAGGGAAATATCTGCAGTGGTGGAGGAAGAGCCATCAGCTGCAGTAGTTGGGGAGTAATTGGGAAAGGAGGTTGGTGACGCAATAGGCTGTACCATTTGACATAAGGATAGATTAATTTATAGCAGTGGCAGTTGACAGAACAGCTTCTATGCTATCACCTCCTCCGTTGAAGACTGTATTGCATGCCTAGGCTGCAAGCTACATTCTGTGAGCAGTGATGATAGTCCTGGTGTCCAACATCCCTAATACATTTAATGTCATTGCTGGCCTCGAACTCTAATTGCCTCCCTTCAAAACCCCCATGGGCAGCACGGTAGCACAGTGGTTAGCACAGTTACTTCACAGCTCCAGGGTCCCAGGTTCGATTCCCGGCTTGGGTCACTGTCTGTGCAGAGTCTGCACATTCTCCCGTGTCTGCGTGGGTTTCCTCCGGGTGCTCCGGTTTCCTCCCACAGTCCAAAGATGTGCAGGTTAGGTGAATTGGCCGTGTTAAAATTGCCCTCAGTGTCCAAAAAAGGTTAAGTGGGGTTACGGGGATAAGGTGGAAGTGTGAGCTTAGGTAGGGTGCTCTTTCGAAGGGCCTGTGCAGACTCGATGGGCCAAATGTCCTCCTTCTGCACTGTAAATTCTATGATACCCCACTGAGCATCAATATGCACCTTCAATTTCCCACTTCCCTGTCCAAAGAGCACCTCCCAACTGCAGTACCTCCCAACTGCAGTACCTCCCAACTGCAGCACCTCCCAACTGCAGTACCTCTTTATCCTCAAAGATCATCAATGTCTCGTCCCCCTGCTGGAAGTGAATAATATACCTGATGTTGGCTGAGATCATTTTACAAAATGTTAAATCTTGAGGAAAGAAAAGAGTCAAGTGCCAGAAGGAAGAGATTGTGAGCAGAGGCCCCTGTCATCAGTAGAAGAGGACAATTACTGGATGGGGGTACAGATTTACAGCTGTACAAATCGGGGGGATTAAAATAAATGAATGTATTACAATTTGTTAATACATGACTTGCCTTTTAATTATTTAAAACCAGAAAATCCACAGCGTGAAAAACAAAACAACAGGCCTCATTATGCACAACATGACCCAGTGACACGTGAACAGAGCCTGTTCCTCGAGGCAGATTTAAAGCTGTATGTTTTGCAATTAGACTATACATAATCTGAATATAAAAATTTAGGCTGCCACCTAAGCCCAAGTTTTCAGTCCAAGGTCAGGTACCCAGTACCAGGGTCAGATCCATTTCCCTGATGATGCAGATCTTTAACGGACCAGATTCTAACATTGATTGTCCCATTTTCCAATCTGCTTTTAGATTTTACAGTGCAGTTTTAAATGGAATATAATGATCCACATTCTGATTTTAAAATAGCTTACACTATCCTGCAGGGTAAATTGTATCTCTAGCAATCATCCTTTATTTAGACTTCCAATACGACAATAATTAGAAATTGCAAACCTGCTGCATGAGTCTTTCTTCATCTTCTTCCCGCAACTGTTTAGCCCAAGCTCATCCAACCAATACAACAGATGCTGCACTTCTAAAGTAATGATGTGAGACACTTAGAGGTGTTTGGACATGGCAAAGTGCTGTGTAAATGTACTTACTATTATTACTGTTTTACCATCATTACCCTAAAGGAGCAGGAGCTGTTGGTGCCTGTCTAGTTTAAGGCCTGTTTGCACTGAACTCATTGTCACAGGAAGTAGCAGCTAGGTTGCATTGACACATATTTTTAAAGGGGGTGTTGTTAGTTTGAGGCAATATGGTCAACAAAGTAACAAATGCATTGTATGTATCTTAATGATAATTTTGCAGTATAATGCAGTCAAGTGACGTCATGGAGAGGGTTTTTAACCTCCGAGGGTGTTGGGCTCTTTAAGTCACAAAGATTCTCGCCACCGGCTAGCTTGTCAGTTTCCTGGCTCCATCCCACCACTGGTCCGTCTTCCCTGAGGCAGGGCAAGGGGGGGTAGCAGGGATACCCACCCACAGGCATCAGGTGGCTGATTCAACCAACTGAGGGCTGCATAAGGTCTATTGTTGGAGATCGGCTGAAATTTTGCAGTCGACCCCCAGATTGCTGGAGGCGCCCCAGGGAACAGTGTACCTCCCTGGAGGTGGCCTCCTTGATAGCAGACCAAGCCGGCAGCTCCAGGCAGGCTTAGAGGCCCTTTCTGTCTGGAGCTACAGCCGCCACCTCGTGGAGGGGTTCCCCCACTGCCCTACCAAACCTGAACCCCTTCTGAAATGGTGCCCGGTTGCTGAAGCCATTTTGTATTTTTAATTTTTTAAATATATATATAATCTTTATTGTCATAAGTAGACTTATATTAACACTAATAAAGTTACTGTGAAAAGCCCCGAGTTGCCACATTCCGGCGCCTGTTCGGGTACACTGAGGGAGAATTCACAATGTCCAAATTACCAACAGCATGTCTTTTGGGACTTTTGGGAGGAAACCGGAGCACCCGGAGGAAACCCATGTAGACACGGGGAGAACGTGCAGACTCCACACAGACAGTGATCCAATCCGTGAATCAAACCAGGGACCCTGGGGCTGTGAAGTGACAGCGCTAGACGCAGTGAAGCAACAGTGCTAACCACTGTGCCACCATGCTGCCCATTTTGAAAAGTTGAATAGAGAGTGCCTCCCTATGGAGCACCCTTCTCCTTAACTTGTGTCTAAAGATATCCAGCTTCTTCCTCCTATTGGTCCTCCAGCTTCAAAACCCTCTCGCCATGTTTAATTGGGTGGCCTTCTGGCCAACAATTGGCTTATTTGTGGAAAATACAAATGAGTGACTGTTCCCTCAAAAAATGTGGGTGTCCAACCTCATTTGAGCCTAACAGCAGTGAGGTCCCAAAGCCCAAAATGAAACTGCCCCGTACAAAATGTGACAAAAAAAGGTATTGACCACCCTTGAGGTATAATGATTTCCATTTAAGCTAATTCTCAATTGGATAAATGTTATGGTACTCTGCGCTCAATGTTGTAATCAGCTCATGTATGTGTTGCCAATTCATTTCTGTGTTAAAAGCATCAGTCAAACCTTCTTTAGTACTGAACTAATGTGCACTTACTTCAAATTGTATCTATGTGTTACAAGGAATTAAGTGTTGACTTCAAAAGCAAGAACTGGTGCAATAATAACATTAGTTGATTTTTAAAAAAATTTTACTTTACACATTATTAAGCTAACCAGATGGTATAGTCCAATTGTAACTGCATGAATTTACTTTACTCTGCACTTCTTACAAATATTGTCAGGCAGCTTTATTTAATTATTTTGATTTGTCCATTCATTCGCACCTCTAAACTTTAGAGATCTCACTTTGTTTTCCCTAAACAATTGCAATCTTTTTCAAGTGAAGAATCCTACAGTGGTGTTCAACAGGCTTAAAATTTACCTCCTTCTCCCCCTCCGAAACCTGATTAGAATCATAGAATTCTTACAGTGAAGCGGGGGGCCATTCGGCCCATTGAGTCTGCACCGACCCTCTGAAAGAATACTCTACTTCGGCCCATTCCTCCATCCTATCCCCGTAACCTCACCTAACGTTTGGACACTAAGGGGCAATTTAGCACGGCCAATCCACCTAACCTGCATATCTTTGGAATGTGGGAAGAGAATCGGAGCACCCTGAGGAAACCCTTGCAAATCCACACAGACGGTCACCCAAGGTCGGCATCGAACTCAGGGTCCCAGGGCCGTGAGGCAGCAGTCCTAATCACTGTGCCACCGTGCCGCCCCTAAGATAAGGATATGGTGGCAGTGGTGAATTTACAACCAGCAGTTAATCTGTTAGTTCCCCAAAGTGTTTCTCCTTCATCATTGACTTGGAAAAATAATTAGCTGCCATCATATTCTCTGAACTGAACTTCAGAGTCATTTTCTTCCGTTGCTACCACTTGGAGCAGCTGGTGGCAATACCACTGGTTCATTTAAATACTTGATTTGTTACCACAATTTCCTCCTTTTTTTAAAATTAAACTTACTTTGCAAAGTAGAGCCAGAATTCTGCACTGCTTAGATCACAGCTCCTGACAGCATTAACCCAGGTTGTCAATTCTTGTACCGTGGGAATAAGCCTCACTGGCTTTTCCTCTGTCAGTCATAAAATGGATAGAAAAATTAGCCAATTGAGTAGTAATTGCTGGGCCTGCTGTCCTCTCCATTGATCAATTTGCCTGACCCCCTCCCCAAACTCTGACAGCAGTATTCAACCATTCACATTAGAATTAGAGGTGGGGTCATATGATTTTTAGAAAATTATTATCAAGCAGTGTTTTATTTTAGCACCCAATCTATTTGGGTTATTTTTGTAGTCATGCCTGATATAATAACATTGACTCAGATATTGGAGTTCACAGCAGATAGCAATCTCCAATGCTAACATGTACCAGTGCAAGATAGCATTGCTACCATTTCTGATTCACACATATAACTTATTGACTTGGCAACAAGTCAGCTTTCCATCATCGGTACAACATGTTGCATGGCGCAGAATTTCATAACAACCAGAGGCAGCGCACTTTCTCGTGACATCTCAGTCAATAGGTATCACTTCATATTGAACGGACTATGGGGTGGATTCTCTGCTGCCCGTAGCGGGGTCCCTGATGCTACAGAGAATCGAGCATCGGGCAAAAATCGCTGATCCTGTTCTGATGCTCCAGTACCCCGCCAAGAGTGGCAGCGTGCCACATTCCCCGTGCCGGTGGGAGGATGCAAATGGCTCATTTGAATCTATGTGCATCTGATTAACAGGCTGGAAGCCCGATTCTCCAAGTCCCCTGATTTTCCAGCCCTCTCGGGCTCGGCCAGGGTTTATGCAGGTGTGAACTGGTGCAAGTATTTTTAAGCGTGACGTGATGGATCCCGCGGTGGGTCAGGGGTTAACTATGTAACATAGATGCAGCCAATGTCCATTGTAGGGCCCCTCCCCCCTCCCCCCTCCACAAGGTAAATCCTGCCCACACAGACTCCCCCATCAGACCCCAACAGAGTTTCCCCCCAATCAGATCGCCCATCAGACTCCTCCCAACAGAGAGCCTTCCATCAAACCCCCAACTGAGGTTAACAACAGAGACACCCCATCACACGCCAACAGACACCCCCATATCAGAGATCCCTCCATTAGAGACCCCCATACCAGAGATTGCCCCCCCCCCCCCCAACAGAGACTCCCCCCCATCGGCCACCCCTGCCTGGAAGCTGAAGAGCAGTCCAGACAGAAACAGTGAAAAATCACTGCTTTTTCCTTTACCAGTCCCTTACACCTGCTGCCTTGGACAAAAGTATTGAAACCAGCAACTGTTACAAGTGTCCTAGGCTTCATAGAAAGCCAGAACACAACGCTTTAAACACCCTCAAATCCTTCGATCTGCGAGGCTTCTATTCAGTTTCAAAGAGAAATAGCTTTTAGTAGGCTGTAATTGACAGGGTAATAGTTTTCAGACAACCCGGTGTCTGGATTGATTATTTTCATTTCCCTTCACACTTGAATGCACCTCACATACTCTGCTTTGAAGCTAACAACAATGTTTATAAACATCTAGCTATGATTGACAGATCCTGACCACATCAAACAAAGTCCTTTCTGCTGAGGAAAAGAGGAAGTGAAAGAGGAGGGGCGCGATTCTCCGCAACGGCCGACGCCGGCGTGAAACCCTGAGTGTTTCACGACGGCGTCGAAGGCCGCTCCTCGCTCCCTATTCTTCCCCCCCCCCCCCAGGGGGCTAAGAGCAGGGTTGCGGGGAACTCGGCCGCCCGCCAATAATGACACGGCCGGCGGCGCCTAAGTGACGTCAGCCGCGCATGCGCCGGTTGGCCGGCTCCAACCCGCACATGCGCGGTTGCCGTCTTCCCGTCCGCTGCCCCGCAAGACGTGGCGGCTTGATCTTGCGGGGCGGCGGAGGCGTCTCTTGGAGACACCGGCCCGACGATCAGTGGGCACCGATCGCGGGCCAGTCCTCTCCCGAGCACGGCCGTGGTGCCCGATCCCCTCCCGCCCCTCACAGGCCCCAAACTTACCTTTCACGCGATGTTCACGCCGGCAGTGACCAGTTGTGGTTGCCGCCAGCGTGAACAGGTCAGGAACATCAGGCCGCTCGGCCCATCCGGGCCGGAGAATCGCGGGTCGCCGCGAAAAACAGCGACCCGCGATTCTCCGAGCGGCGTGTCGCAAAACGCGACACGCCATTTTAGGGGGGGTGGGATAATCACAGGGGGTGCCAGAGCGGCCCTCCCACGATTCTCCCGTCCGGCCTGGGGAGCGGAGAATCGCGCCCGGGGTTATTTGATATAGGGATCTCTGATATGTGGGTCTGTGTTGGGACTCTGATGGAGGGTCTCTGATAGTGGTCTCTGATGGACGGATCTGATGTGGGAGTTGTGGGGGGTTTGGTTCACCCTCATACGTGCATGCTGTAGTGGCTTGACCCATAATTCTCGTGGTGTTGGGGGGAGGATGCCCATACCTGTCAGCAGGGTGTGGGAAGGCAGGATTTGCATTGTAGGGAGGAGGGGGTCCATCTCTGGGCCAACCTCTCAAAATGGCAGCCCGATACTTGGATTCCAATGGAATCCTGTGAGCTCCCTGCGATACATAAATGTGCATGGCAAGGGTGAGGGAATTGCTCCTGGGCCCGCACCTAGCACTTGCACTGATCAGGAGCGATTCTACTCTGGCGTGAGAACTTAGTCTCCTGAACAGAGAATCCAGCCCTACATCTGTTTTTGACAAACTTGATGGAAGAAGAATGCAATGGGCACCCTATCCATCTGAGGGTGGAGAAATGTGGTCAAAATACCATTGTGAGATTCCATTGTCAAAAAGATATTATTTCGGAGAAATGACACAAAACACACTCTGATATTTTTGGGTGATATGAAAAAGACAAATTAATACAAGAGGCAGAGTCTTCCACTCCCTCCAATAGAGGGAATTACAGCGGATGTTTGTTGTGAATTAGGGGCGGTATGGCGGCGAAGTGGTTAGCACTGCTACCTCACGACACCGAGGACCCTTGTTCGATCCCGGCCCTGGGTCACTGTCCGTGTGGAATTTGCAAATACTCCCCGTGTCTGCATGGGTCTCACCCCCACAACCCAAAGGTATGCAGGGTGGTGGATTGGCCACACTAAATTGCCCCTTAATTGGGAAAAAAATTAAATTTGGTGTGAATTAGAAAATCGGTTTCCGAATCGCAGAAAATTTGTTTGGAATTTTGTTCTCCTGACTTTAAGGCAAGTTAAAGGTCTGTCGGCTTTCCCTTTGAGCAATGTCAGGAACTCCTTTGGCATTAATTAGCATCTCAAGAGTGCACATTTAAAGGCCAACTCACCTAAATCACCTTTCCTCCTCCAAATTAAGTTCCCTGCCAGCAACTATTGAACATTCTGCTTTATGACAGTATATAGCTGGCACTCACCTGCTGACCTTCACTTCACACATGATTCACACCGTCACTGATATATATCAGGGTGCAGGGGGTGGGGGGGGGGAGAGGGGGAGACACCCCTGCCTCCATCTCACCCTTCCCTTCTGGCAGGACCAGGGAGGAGATGGGGAAGGACCAGAGGGGAAGGACAAAAGAGTGTCAGGGAAGGAAATTTAAGATACGGCTATAAGAAATGAGGATACGCTGTCAGGGGCATGTTTAACAGACTATCAAGAGAATTATGCCACACTGTCAGTTAAAGAGCAAGGTGTGTCATGTTCAAGGCTTGGGCGGGAGAAGGCCTCTCTTGGCAGTGACTGCTGTGCACAGAATGGTGTGTAGGGTGTGGTCAGTCATCACATCAATGGAGCGCATTTGCTGTGAGCAAAGAGGAAGTGAAACCTCTGAGCTCCTTTGATGTGATGAGGTGCTGTCAAACATAGCTACAGTGTTCATAGATATTATGGTTAGCTTCAAAGCAGGGTACTTGAGATGCATTCAAGCGTGAAGGGAAAGATAAATAAACAATCCACCAAACAGCTGTGGGAGGTTGAGGTGCCCCATCACTCTCTTGTCTCACCACTGCTGAAATGCACCTATTGCTAGAGTGATGGTATGCAGGTCCCAGCACAAATCCAGCAGATTGAACCTTGGTCTCCAGGGTGTCGTCACCCTTACAATAAAGGCTTTGTTGCACTCGCATGCTGGGGCCACAACTGCAAACATAATATGGACAGACTCCTCCCTCCTTTGGTACAGACTACGAATGATAATTCTGCCTGATATTCCCCTGCCTGTTTCTTAGGGTTGAGTCCAGAGACTCATCATCTGACTCGGACTCAGCAGGGGTCTTGTCTGGATTGGATTGGATTGGATTTATTTATTGTCGCGTGTACCGAGGGACAGTGAAAATTATTTTTCTGCGAGCAGCTCAACAGATCATTAAGTACATGGAAAGAAAAGGGAATAAAAGAAAATACATAATAGGGCAACACAAGGTATATAATGTAACTACATAAGCACCGGCATCTGGTGAAGCATACAGGGGTGTAGTGTTAATGAGTTCAGTCATAAGAGGGACATTTAGGAGTCTGGTAACAGCGGGGAAGAAGCTGTTTTTGAGTCTGTTCGTGCGTGTTCTCAGGCTTCTGTATCTCCTGCCCGTTGGAAGAGTGAGTAAGCCGGGTGGGAGGGGTCTTTGATTATGCTGCCTGCTTTCCCCAGGCAGCGGGAGGTGTAGATGGAGTCAATAGATGGGAGGCAGGTTTGTGTGAAGGACTGGGCTGTGTTCATGACTCTCTGAAGTTTCTCGCGGCCCTGGACCGAGCAGTTGCCATACCAGGCTGCGATGCAGCCAGATAGGATGCTTTCTATGGTGCATCTGTAAAAGTTGGTAAGACGTAATGTGGACATGCCGAATTTCCTTAGTTTCCTGAGGAAGTATAGGTGCTGTTGTGCTTTCTTGGTGGGAGCGTCGACGTGGGTGGACCAGAACAGATTTTTGGAGATGTGCCCCCCTCGGAATTTGAAACTGCTAACCATCTCCACCTCGGCCCTGTTGATGCTGACAGGGGTGTGTACAGTACTTTGCTTCCTGAAGTCAATGACCAGCTCTTTAGTTTTGCGGGCATTGAGGGAGAGATTGTTGTTGCTGCACCACTCCACGAGGTTCTCTATCTCCTTCCTGTATTCTGACTCGTCGTTATTTGAGATCCGGCCCACTATGGTCGTATCGTCAGCAAACTTGTAGATGGAGTTGGAACCAAATTTTGCCACACAGTCGTGTGTGTACAGGGAGTAGAGTTGGGGGCTAAGTACGCAGCCATGCGGGGCCCCGGTATTGAGGACTATTGTGGAGGAGGTGTTGTTGTTCATTCTTACCTATTGTGGTCTGTGGACCAGTAAGTCGAGGATCCAGTTGCAGAGTAGGGAGCCAAGTCCTGGAGCTTTGATATGAGCTTGGCTGGAATTATGGTGTTGAAGGCAGAGCTGCAGTCAATAAATAGGAGTCTGATGTCAGAGTCCATGTTGTCGAGATGCTCTTGGGATGAGTGTAGGGCTAGGGAAATGGCGTCTGTTGTGGATCGGGTGCGGCGGTATACGAATTGCAGTGGATCAAGGCATCCTGGGAGTATGGAGGTGATGCGCTTCATGACCAACCTCTCGTTGCACTTCATTACAACTGAAGTCAAGGCCACCGGACATTGAGGCACGTTGCCTGGTTCTTCTTTGGCATCGGTATGATGGTGGTCTTCTTTAAGCAGGTGGGGACCACGGAGTGGAATAGGGAGAGGTTAAAGGTGCCCGCAAACATCTCTGACAGCTGGTCCACGCAGGCTCTGAGTGCACGACCAGGGTTCCCGTCTGGGCCCGTCGCCTTCCGAGGGTTCACTTTCGGGAAGGCCGATCTAAGTTCGGAAGCTGTGATGGTGGGTACAGGTGAGTTATGGGCTGTTAGGGCACTCAACAGCGGATTATTGGCTTCCTGCTCGAACCGAGCATAGAATGCATTGAGTTGATCGGGGAGGGGTGTGCTGCTGCCGGAGACACTGCTCGCCTTCGCTCTCCAGCAATGATCCAAATATCAGCCACCTTGGCTGTCACTGCCTTTGCTAGATGTGGATCTGTGTCTATGAGGTGGTCACCATATTGTGAACCCAAGCCTGCAATAGGATTAGGACCCACCAAATTATTTGTATCTGCATTGGTGGAGGGTGCAGGTGAACCCGCTGATGGTGCTCCCTCTGAGTATATTGCAGCTTCCTCCACAGAAATGGGCTGAGGGTTCTGGACTGTGGCATGTGGAAGATGACATCCTATGCCTTTTCTTGCTGGTACCTGGAATAGAGAAAAGGGAGAGCTAGTTATCGAATAAACAGGCTCATACATTCACTCACAGTCATTGCCCATGTCTTGTCGATGTATACTGGATGCATCCTCACTGCCTTGTTGGGGAAGGCCAATCTCTCCTTCTGCGCAGATCTGAACTCTGTCGTCTCCTGGCAGCTCGCGGCCTGTGCCTTTGAACTTGAGGGAACAGGTTTCAGGAGTGCCACCTCTGATCTTGGCCAGTCTCTCTTGTTATGAGAATCTACTCCTACAGAAAGAATAATGAATTGATTGTGATCCCAATGGGTGAAGCATGCTGAACTCTCCCCAGTAAGTGACTAAGAAGTCGTTTGTCCAAGAACTAATATGAGATTGAGAGCTTAAAGTGGCTGGCACACATTTAGTGCTGATGTCCCATCTGCCAGTCGTTGGTGACATTCCTGTGGACTCTAACCTTGGCTGCCTGATACCCCTCTGAGATTTGTTAGTTTCCTGAGTAAACAATGCACTTACCCTGCTGAAGCACGGAAGATCATTTATCCGCTTCCTGCAATGCAGGACGATCTTTGGTTTGGGCCCCACAGGGTCTGGATCACCTCCCGACTGGCATGGTCAGACAGCAGAGCCTCCTGCTCCCATCCCTAGGATGTGGGGCCGAAAGCTATTTTCTTTTTGGGCCATCCTGGACGTGTTACCTGGAGCTCCTGGCCTGATTAAATGAAAGGCGTCCAAGTGCCAGTTAAATATAATACCAGCACATTTGACCCTATGAAATAACGATTGGCCTTTATGCTCACCCCACCACGAGATTCGCCGATCCTTTTGAGGATGCATAATAAATGAGCTCAAAAGCAGAAAGTTGCGCATGTTCAACCAGTCCCCGCCTCAGCAGGAATCACCTCGACTTTCCTGTCCGCCACTGGATTTTGTCTCCAGAATGAAAGATTCCATCCAAGGAAACTGGCTGCCTAAAAATTCAAATTTATGATGTAGTCATGTTCCTTTAACTATGCAACTGTGAAACAGGTTATCATGGGCACATCGCAGCTCTCAAATACTTCATTGGTTGAAATGTTTGGACACGCCAACATCAGGGATGGAGGCAGACATTGGCTAGTCAGCAAGCAAGGGCAGCTACCGACCCCATTCCTGGTGTCAGTCTTTTGGCTAACACAGGTTTGGGACCTGAAAAGGCTGATCATTCCCATAAGGCAAATAAACAAGTAGACTCAATATGAGCCTTGTTAAAGATGGGTAATGGAGGCCTCCAAATTTGCCAACATAACTGGGGGCAGATCAACATGAGTTGGACAACCAGTGACAGGCTCCTGCCAATGCTCCAAGCAAGTCCAGAGAGCCTCCTTGTCTGTGTGGGTGGGGGGTACTTTCAAAGACTACCCTGCGGAGCGGTTCCCCACCCCATCCCCGTCCCATTTCCACCACTCCCCAGCCCGACTCCATAAACCACAGTGGTGGTGTGGCTGCGTTTTGTACTTTAATGACGAAAGGTTTTAAAAGTTGCTGAGCGGATACCTTCTATTGAAGCACCCTCCCAGTTCGTGCTTCTCTCAAACTGAAAGTCCTCAGGTTGGATTCAAGTTTTGAGAACCCACCTGCTATGGTTAAATGGACAGGGAAAACCTCTGTGCCAGCTGAGGACTCACCCCCAATGAAAATCTTGACTTCAGTCAGTCAAGGCAGGTTCAGGACCCGATAACAGTCCCCACACCTGTTTCCTGTCTCCGTTGGGGAAAGTACAGCCCCGCATACGAGGTCTCCATTGGCGAGGCAGAATAACCAACCAATGAAGTTTTGTCATTTATTCATTCACAGGCTCTATTGCTACTGTAGAAAAATCAGCTACCATCACTGGATATGTGACCAGAATGGTCAATGAATAATTACCTAAAGATAAATTTTACAGCCAATTGAAGGAAGAAATGTATTCAGCAAAGTGGCCAGAGAAAGCACTTCACAGATAATCTGAAAAACAATCTTGTAAAAAGGTTTGAGAAGCGGTTGTGTAATTTGTCAGAAAAGAGTACAGAATGAATAGTACAAACGCCATATGTGGGCAATACAGACCTGTTTCTGATCATGCAGAGAGTGGCCCTGCACGGGTCTTGGACAACTCATCGCCGCCGACTCATCGCCGCCGACTCATCGCCAGCCCAACTCATCACCAGCCAACTCATCGCCAACTCAATAAAAACAGTACAGTCTTCTTAACAGCGCTCTGGAGCCGGTGCAGACTCGATGGGCCGAATGGCCTCCTTCTGCACTGTAAATTCTATGAAATACTGAAAAATATACAGTAAACAGTCAACTGACCAAATCTGAACCTAATCAATTTCACATTTGTCGCTCGCATGTTCCATAACCCTGGTGTTTGTCAATTTCAGCTATTCAGCTATTCAGACGAAAAGCACAAAATTATATGTGGCAGGTGCGAATATACATTGAGCAACTTTGTGAGTTGCAAAGTGCACTCTGGTACAAGTCAGCTGATATATGCCACTGGTTTCATGCTAATAAGTTTCTTTGAGATGCCACGATTGATAACCCTATGCAGGTGTGTGTGTGTGGATGCGTTTGCGTGGATAGATGTGGGAGGATTATCATGTTAATAAATATATATGCAATATATATAGAGTCAATTTACTGAAAAATATGTTAAAATGTCCTTTGTTTTCTATAGGTTTAAATTGTTTAAATAGATTCCATTCACTCCAGAGCGCTGTTAAGAAGTCTGTTGGTTTAAATAAATTCCATTCACTCCAGAGCGCTGTTAAGAAGTCTGTTGATTGTACTGTTTTTATTGGGCTGGCGATGAGTTGGGCTGGCGATGAGTTGGCTGGCGATGAGTTGGGCTGGTGATGAGTCGGCGGCGATGAGTCGGCGGCGATGAGTTGTCCCATTCCTCCCTGCACGTACATCGCATGTTGGTTTTGAAAAAGTTTTTAAAAACTACCAATGGCTTCATCATGGTGAGATATATTGCATGGTAGAGAAGTGCTGGTCATCTACACAAATCATTGAAAGCTGATGTACAGGCACAAAAAATAATGAGAAGGTCTAATGAGTGTTGGGGTTTATTTCAATTGACTTTGGAATACAAAATTGAGGAATTGATGCCTCAGTTTGGAGCAATCAATAGGCTCTATCCAGAGTGCTGTGTATAGTTTTAGATATTGAACTTCAGGAATATGACCTTCAGGGTTTATTGACCTTGGTGGGAGTCCAATCAAGTTGCACCAGAAGAGCATAGTTCGTTAAATTATGAGGACAGGTTACATAAATATGGATCATATTCCTTTGAGTTTGGAAGCTTGCGGGATGATCAAATTGAATTGTTGAACGGGATCCTCAGGAGTCTGAATGACTTAAGCCAAGATTTCCACTCCCAAGCCGTGTCTGCAGAGACTGGAGAATTCACAGCTCTGTGAGCGCAACCTTTAAAGTAGCCACTTACAAGTCTGAGATGGATAAAGAGGGGCAACCCCCCTCCCCCCCACACTCATTCATCCACAAAAAAAAACACAGCTGAAGCCAACAAAGGGAGAAGAGAAAGGGGGAAGCAAGGAGAAGAGGGAGCATAGCCGCTGATCGATCAGGGAGGATAGCAAGGGGGGTGGGCTGGAGAGCTGGGGAGGGGTTAGGGAAAGGGGGGTGGGCTGGAGAGCTGGGGAGGGGTTAGGGAAAGGGGGGCTGGGGGGGGGGGGGGGGGGGGAGGACATGCCGAACTAGATGGCAGCAATCTGTAAAATAACCCAAGGCAAAAGCCTTTTTTCATTGCACTGTACACTGTGGTAAGCTGGGGGGGGGGGGGGGGGGGGGGGGGGCAGGCAGAGACTGGGAGGGTGCGGGGACTGGAGAAGAGCTGTGGGTGGGGGTGCGGGCAGGCCTGCTGTGAAGATTGAAGTGACAGAGGCTTCACATGTTTCAGGTGTGTGATGTTTTGACATTTAATGTGACAGCTTTCCATTCCCCCTAGCTGCAGATAGTGCCCTCTCGGTGCTCCTCACTCTTCTTGGACTTCCATGGTCCAGTGCTACACTGTGTGTCCCCAAGATGCACATCAGAGGTTGAGGCAGCCTGCTGCCTTCTGTGCCCTGTGGCCTTCCGTTCCCTGTGGCCTTTAATGGTGGCCTTCCTTTGGAGGGCCTGGAGTTAGTGACCATGTCAGCCTGTTCTGCCCTCTGCCTTGAGATGCACCGGTGTCAGGAGGTGGGGGATTAAGAAGAATTGGAGACTGCCTTAATCTCCTAGGTGGAAGGCCCCGGGATGGGCTCCAGCGCTTCCTCCTCCATGAGGGTGCCCATAGGGCCCTGGGTGACTCCATGAGATGAAGGGGCAGCTGGAGTGGGCTCCAGAGGTCTCTGAGGCATCTGGCGCTCCCAGTGCTGGAGGTCCCCCAATGTGTGCACCAAGGTGTCAATGCCCTCAGCGATGGTCTCAGTGATTGGGCCACACTCTGGAGTGTCTCGTCAATGTCCGCTTGTGTCTGGAACATGTCCCTCAGCGAATGGTGCATGATGTCGAAGCCCTCCACAGACTGAGCAACGCCTTGGACACCACCACTCAATGGTTTTACTCCAGGTTCTCCACTGTGGTCGCCACCCCAGCAGTGTTGGCCAGGCTAGCAAGCAATGCCAGCACCATCTCCTGCACCTGAAGGCGTTGTAACTCCTCCAATCGGCTTGCAGTCATTGGAATGTCACTGATACCCCCTCCTGAATGTCACAGCTGTGTCCGAGCACCTGCATCAGCTCTGGGAGAACCTTGTCCAGAGGCTGGTCATCTGGCTGAGACCCAGCTGAGTTCTGGGGCCCAGCAGATCTCTGACTGTTGACTCCCTTGGATGTTCCTGCCTCCACCTGATTTGCATCAGCAGCTGTGTGGTGGACAACAGATAATGACTCTGAAGTCTGCCCACTATAAATCAAATCATAGACTTTACAGTGCAGAAGGAGGCCATTCGGCCCATCGTGTCTGCACCGGCTCTTGGAAAGAGTACCCTACCCAAGGTCAACACTTCCACCCTATCCCCATAACCCAGTAACCCCACCCAACACTAAGGACAATTCTGGACACGAAGGTCAATTTATCATGGCCAATCCACCTAACCTGCACATCTTTGGACTGTGGGAGGAAACCGGAACACCCAAAGGAAACCCACGCACACACGGGGAGGATGTGCAGACTCCGCACGGACAGTGACCCAAGCCGGAATCGAACCTGGGACCCTGGAGTTGTGAAGCAATTGTGCTATCCACAATGGTACCGTGCTAGGGTGTGTGTTTCTGTGCTGGTGGAAAATGTGAGTGATAGCTGTGACACATTGCCGGTATTTACCTTGGAGCTCTCCTCCAAGGTGTTCTCTTGGGTTGGGGTGGGAGGGGGTCCTGACCATATCAGATAGTGATCCAGCAAGACAATGGACATGTGGTCAGTGAAAGGGAAGGACCAACAACTCACTTGAAACAGGTCATCTGGGTGAAAGGTCAGTGGATCCTCACCTCTTGGTGCAGGCCGACCTCTCTGTTGGTCACTGTCCTCTGCGCAGGCAACCTGGCGATCTCCAGGGCCTGTTCCTCATAGTGGGCGAGGACTCAGCCCCCACCATCTTCGCCCTTTCCCTCTTATTATGGTCTATCTTCTCCTACGGCGACAAAGCAAGAGCATTGCGTGCACACATGATGGGTTAGAACAGTGTGTAACAGTTAGCATGTGTGGGCAATGCACCTAGGCATGAGGGGGATGTGCTGGTGAATGCCAGGGGGTTCTGAGGAACAATCTTGGAGGTCAGATGTTGGGCGGGTGCACGGTGTCAGCCAGTGGATTGGTTGGGGGTTTGGGAAATTGAGGCGTGGCAGGCGGGACCGATGCCAGGAGAGAAGTGGTAACTTACCCTTGCAGCTCTTCTTCCTCCTGGTCATGCTGCCCACACTAACAGCCGCTGCCATTGCCTCTCAGGTGGCGTTGTTAACTGTGCTGCTGGTTCTCCAAACCCCTGGGGGAACAGGGTGCCCTGCCTCTCAGCCACGGCATCGAGAAGCCTGGCCAGGTCAGCATCCCCAAAGCGAGGAGTAGGTCTCTGAGCTGCCATCCTCAGTTTCTGACTGGGAGTGAGTGCTGAGTGAGCATTTAAAAGCAGCTCCCCCTTGTGAGCGGTGAGCAGCTGAGTCGCGAGACGGCGAATAAGATGGTGAGGGTGCCAGGCATGGCGAGAATCACAGGGAGGCTCGATTTTTGCACTAAGTGCGGGTGAATACAGGTCGCAATTTCGCCATTACAGCCGGATTGAATCACCCCACCAAACCCACCCAAAATGACACCTAGTCATGTTTTGAGTGAATCATGCTCCATGTGTTTATAAGGACAATAAATTACAACATCATGTATATCTATTTTGAAGTGAATAGGTTTGTAATCTCACTGTTTTCCTCATTCACCAGGAAATATTATTTTAAAAGTATTTTCAATGCTGAATTTCATGAATAGAATCACATTCAACCATAATTCAAGAGCAGAAAGCACAAAAAATGCAAAGCAATCAGCAATACAAATAAATGTTTTGTGGCGTTAATACAAAATAAGTATTATTTCACTGACTTTTTGTCTTTATATTTGCAGCGAGTATTTGTCTGGGATCTCGATGAGACTATCATTATCTTTCATTCCTTGCTCACAGGATCGTATGCACAAAAGTATGGTAAGGTAAGAAATTAAACCAACCATGCAATTTGCTTTCATTTCTTTGTATATAAAAGCACCATTATTTATGAGCAGTGTCTGCCTTTGCTCTGCGTTTCTTGAACAGTAGTTTACTTTGCACCACGTACTTTCCTAATGACATGCGTTTGTCAGCTAATGGCACAAGCTTGGCAGCAGAGACTAAAGTTTCCAGACAAGCAGTGTAACTTTGATGCTTCCTTCCATGCAATAGATGCTACTTCTGTCTGAGAGTGCTGAAAAGTTCACGGTAGTTGTTACCTATAAATTTGTACTGAGATTAATAAAAGAACTTTTGAACCACCTTCCTAAAATAATCTGAATAAAGCACAGCCAATTTAGGTTGCTTTCTGCTCTTGAATTGTTACTGAATGTGATTCTATTTGTGACATTTATAATTGAAATTACTTTTTTAAAAGAATTCCTGGAGAATGAGGAAAAGAGTTGATGGCATTGTAAAATTACAAAAACGTTCAATTTCTGTGGATCGAGTCATACAGACTTAATTTTAGAAGTGTGTACAAAAATGCACTATTCATATTTTAATGCCACGGTTTTGACATCGCAGCTTCTGCTTGTTCTTTCAAAGTTTAGATTCAAAACACTATCTTATCTGACATATTGCAAAATGACCAATTTCCACAGCTAAATGTCTGGAATACGTAACAGGAACAAAGCTACTAAAAAGCCCACAAGTAATGTAAGGGCATAAGCCTTTGAAATGATTTGATTTTGTTGGATTAAATATGCGGTTATGCCTGGTTATATTCGGAAGGGAAGGCATTCAACTTGATGAACAAACATGTTTGAGATAACTGTGTGTCTGACTTTCAGTGGATTAATTGTTGACTGCTTTCAGTGAGGCAAGTGGGAGGTGGAGGATGTGGCCATCACTCAGTGTGCAGTCTACTTTTGTAATATTCTCATTAACTGAAAGCAGAATGCCACACCAACAACGCCCACCACCATGGGAGACTAATCAAAGTCTACCTTTGAATCTTGCAGTCAGTAGTTTGTCACATCAGACAGGACTAGAAGATTAATGCTAGCTGGCTTGTAAAATCTGTTCAGTTGTCAATTGGGGTTAACATCCCTGTGATCTTGGATTTTTCCAGGAATGGGTCAGTGACCCGTACCTTATTAAAAATAGTACAATGAGGGCTAGTAAGTGAAGAGTAATTTAGTAAGTTAATGCATCGAGACGTTTTGCTGTTGCTGTTTGTTACATTTGTGACGGTATTTGATCTTAATTGTTGCATTCAGTCCATGCCTTTGTTTTTCCTTTTTGTTTTTAAAGAACCAAATCTAGCTAACTGTGGGTGATCCAAAGTATTTCACACTGTGACAACCAGATTCTGTTTTTGTCCAGATGTGAAGTAATGCAAAATGTACATGCAACTCACCGAGGATTTTGAAAAACGGGTTTTCAGTTGCAGAATTGATGATGCATCAATGTGCAAAAGTCTCTATTACACAAACATTTCCTGTACCATCAGCCTGCTATGAATTTTTTAATTTCCATTCACAGTTAATTTAATGAACCTAAAAAAAATACAGCTGTTGCCGGCAACCATCAAGCCCAAACTATCAGACTTTTGATGCTAAGTGTTTGAAATATCCAATTGATTACCAGCAATATCATGACACTGGTGCCCTAGTTGACTCTCCTAACAATCACAGTTATAGCTAAAGTCTGTAATAAAAACAGGAAAACTGACAAATGCACAGCACCTGAAAGTGAAAAAGATAGGTGAAAGTTTCAGTTATAAGTCTTTGCCAGTTCCAGTGGCAAATGTCACTCATAATATTAGCCTGTCCGTCTCTTTTTGGATATTTCATACATGCACTTCTAGTTCAAATATCTTTTATTTATATTTTAATCTACATCCAAATACTTTACCTTAATTTTTTTTGTTTATGTGTATCAATTTTAGTTTTTTTATTACACCTGATTCTGCAAGTTTGTAAACTTGTAAATTATGCAGGTCTGTGATATTAAACGGGGCAAAGAAATCATTGGAATAAAATTAAGACTCGTCACCATCCTGCCCATATATTCTACTGTGATTTGAACACCGGCACCTAAGCTGGTGAATCCTTGGTGGGATAAAACTACTGCTGCCCCCCACACTTGCTGACTTTCCTGTCAAATATATTATGTGGGGTCATGATGTTTTTTCCCTGGCATTAGGGAAACCCTTTCAGGGGAGAGAGGGAAGGAAAATGCTACTACAGGCCCAGGAGCTTGTAACAGTTGGTAGGATACCGGACGAGACCCCAATTTTTGCTGGGATACCAGCCGAGAACACCAAACAGCAAACAAGTTTTCAAGTTGTAAAACTGTGAATAAAGGATACTTCACCTCAGGAGTAATGATTCTGCCCAACAGGTATCTTTTATGTTAAAACAAACTAACTTAAACACATAATTAATCCCATTAACGTGAAAGAAATTGTTTTACAGTTAACAGTTCTTAAATAAAAGGAAAAGCTTTAACTTACTATCTACCACCTGCCACTAGTTCCAATTAAGCAACTGAATACAGTTCAAATGCCAGTTATAAATAAACTTTACAAAACAAGTTACTTGCTTATCTGTGTAGACCTTTGAGAGAGACCCTATCAAGAGAAAATCCAGTACACTTCTGTTTTGTCAAACCCTTCAACTCAACCCAACAGCTTTTGACAAAATTGCAAACTGCAGACAGACCTGGCTCCTCCCATTAATTACATCATCTGTATCCCGCTAAGATGTCCCATCACCTGCTCAGCTATGACTAAATATAATCCCTCAAAAATGATCTACTCTCCAGGAAATCTCCGGAATCATAACAATATCCTATTAGTTATCTCTCTATACACAAGTAAATGGTTAAAATCAATCATTACCTCACCTTTTACTACTCTTTAAATACAGCTTTAGTAGACAGGCTGCCTGTATGCATTTTAAATCAGGGTTTTTAATAACATTACTGCCACAAACATGAAATATGATATATGACAATTTCATCACACATGTTGCTGGCAGCCCCTGTTGCCGCTAAAGAACTTTGGGGGGATTCTCCGACCCCACGCCGAGGCGGGGATTCTCCGCAGACCGGAGAATCGGTGCCATTGGCGCTGGCGCGGTCGGGTCAGGTGCCACTCATCGCAGCCCCCCCCCCCCCCCCCACGGCAATTCTCCCCGCGTGATGTGCCGAGTTAGGCCAAATCCCGCCAGAGCCGTTCTCGTATGGTCCTACCCGGTGGGACCTCGCCATTCATGTTGCGGGGGGTGGCCTGATGGGGGGATCCAACCCCGGGGGTGGGCTCCACGGTGGCTTGGCCCACGATCGGGGCCTACCGATCGGCGGGCGGGCTTAGCCCGGTGGGGGCCTATGTTCCTCCGCACCGGGCCCCTGTAGCTCTCCATCGGGGCCAGCGCAGAGATGGCAACCCATGCGCGTGCGCGAACTCGCGCCGGCCGTAGCGCACATGCACGGACCCGCAGGGCTCGTTCTGATACCCGTATCGGCAGCTGGTGTAGGATAAGGCTCTCCAGTGCCATGCTGGCCCCTGTGCAGCACAGGATCGCTGATCCTCGGGGCCAGACGAATCCATCGTAAAACGCTCCGGCATTTACGAAGGCACCGATACTTAGCCCCAGGATCAGAGAATCCCACCCTTTTTTTAAATTGCAGAATGCTTAAACCAGTCTCAGTGATCAAACAATGTTATTATTAGAGGAATATTCTTTGTGTTCAAATGCTTTCCCCAAACGTTTTGTCACTTTTTTCTCTTTGTCAGTTTACTCCTAGTTTTGAAAGAACGACCTAAGATTTACTTGTTAAGGCTGAGAAACAATAATGTTCTTCCAGCCTCGTCAGTTCTGCAGTTCAATTAGTGAAAACCAATTAGCTGGGTTAGACTTCTGAATGATCACCTGGCTATTGAAGTGAATCGTAGTGAAGTTGGTGAGAAACATGTAACCATTTGAACTTTGTGCTTTAGAACCTTTGCTGACAAGACTGTATTCTCTTTTTGTTAACTTTATTTGAATTATTAGATAAATGGAAGCAATGCTTCTATTTGATTGATTGATTGATTTGATTTATTGTCACATGTACCAAGGTGCAGTGGAAAGTATTGTTCTGTGTACAGTCCATACAGGTCATAGAGATCAGCATACATGAAAAAAAAACCATAGGACATTCATAAATACACAATGTAAAGACATAGACACAGGCAGCAGGGGAAGCATACAGAGTATGCTCAGTGGAGAAGATATGTGAAGAGATCAGTTCTGTCCATAAGAGGGTCACTGAGGAGTCTAGTAACAGTGGGGAAGAAGCGGTTTTTGAACCTGTTAGTGCATGTTCTCGAACTTTTGTATCTTCTGCCCGATGGAAGAGGTTGGAAGAGAAGAGAACCTGGGTGGGAGGCGTCTTTGATTATGCTGCCCATTTTCCCAAGGCAGCGGGAGGTGCAGATAGAATCAATGGAGACAGGTTCGAGTGATGGACTGGGCTGTGTTCATGACTCTCTGTAGTTTCTTACGGTCTTGGGCCGAGCAGTTCCATACCAAGCTCTGATGCAGCCAGATAAGATGCTTTCTATGGTGCATCTATGAACATTGGTAAGAGTCATTGTGGACATGTCGATTTTCCTTAATTTCCTGAGGGGGTATAGGCACTGTTGTTCTTTCTTGGTCATAGCGTCGACATGGGTGGACTAGGACAGATTGTTAGTGATGTGCACACCTAGGAATTTGAAGCTGTCAACCATCTCCACCTCGACATCATTGATGTGGACAGGGGCGTGTACGATGATGATTGATGACCAGCTCCTTAGTTTTTCTGACATGTAGGAAGAGATTGTTGTCATTGTACCGTGCCACTAAATTCTCTATCTCCCTCCTGTACTCTGACTTATCGGTCCTGTGCGGAACTTGGCTATAACTTAGCTATAAGTTTCTGCACACAAGTTCCGTACACATGAGTGCGGCCTCAACCAGGACCTGGGATTCATGTCGCATTACATTCATCCCCCACCATCTGGCCTGGGCTTGCAAAATCCTACAAACTGTCCTGGCTAGAGACAATTCACACCTCTTTAACCTGGGGTTACCCCTATCTTTGGGTCTGTAAAGATTCAATTACCTGCAAATGCTTGCATTCTAAGCATTGTCTGGCATCTTTGAATTTGTCTATATATATGTTTCTGGAACATACCTCTTCATTCACCTGAGGAAGGGGCAGTGCTCCAAAAGCAAATGTTTGAAACAAACATGTTGGACTTTAACCTGGTGTTGTAAGACTTCTTACTGTGCTCACCCCAGTCCAATACCAGCATCTCCACATCATGGCTATCATCACACTGGCACTGAATTTCATATACCACATTATTCATTTGTCTGATAGATAGAATGGCTTGATGGCAACATTTGTGTGACATTGCTAAACTCTTCAAGTTTGGTCAAAGGCTTGGTAAAGTACTACAGAGAATTGGCAAGTTATATACAAATGGATGTCATTCACTCAAAAATTAACAGTTCACAGATGCTTTTAAGGTAGACAAACCTCCTTTGGCTTGAATTTATATTATTGTACAATGATCTATCCCAAAGGGAGTGTTGCTTTTGGAGCTTCTGTAATGCAGCAGCTTTTCTGGAAAGCTTTGTTAGGCTGCTGCCAATATTAAAATTACACTTTATGTCCAAGGTACATCGGCATAACTACAGTAGAATCGTGGAATGGTTGCAGCACAGAAGGAGGGCATGTGCCCTCATGTGACCATGCTGGTTTTCTGCAAGGACAACTCAGCTAGTCTCACGCCTCCACCATTTCCCTGTAGCCCTACATTTTTGTTTCCTCCAGTGCTTATCCATTTCCATTCTGAAAGCCATCATTGAACTTGGCTACCCCAGCCTCTCGGGCACTGCATTCCAGGTTCTGGCCACTCACTGCGTAAAAGCGATTTTCCTCATATTGCCATTCGTCTTTTTCCCTCATATCAGTGCCTTCTGGTTCTTTCTATTTCCAAGAATGGAACAGTTTCATAGAATCATAGAATTTACAGTGCAGAAGGAGGCCATTCAGCCCATCGAGTCCAGACCGACTCTTGGAAAGAGCACCCCACTTAAGCCCACACCTCCACCCTATCCCAGTAACCCCACCTAACCTAAGGGTAATTTAGCATAGCCAGTCCACCTAATATGCACATCTTTGGACTGTGGGAAGAAACTGGAGCACCCGGAGGAAACCCACGCAGACATGGGAGAACGTACAGACTGTGACCCAAGCTGGGAATCGAACCTGGGACCCTGGAGCTGTGAAGCAACTGCGCTAACTTCTGTGCCCCTCTGTTTCTCACTAGATAGTTTCTCACTATCTACTCTAACTAGACCCCTTATGATTCTGAACATCTCTGTCATATATTCGCTCAACCTTCTCTCCTCTAGTGAAAACAACCCCAGCTTCTCCAATCTTTCCAAGTAACTGAGGTGCCTCATCCCTGAAACTATTTCTGTAACTTTTTTCTGCACCAATTCTGAAGCCTTCATTTCCATCCTAAAGTGCATCATCTGAGAATTGGACACAATATTGAGACCAGACCAGCATTTTATACAGGTTCATCATAACTTCCTTGTCCTCCATGTCTATTTTTAAAACTTTTTAGCCACTTTCGCAACCTGCCTTACTGCCTTCAATAATTTATGCACATATACCCCAAGTCGCCCTCTTCCTGTATGTCTTTACAGTTGTATCCTTTATTTTACATTGTCTCTCCTCATTCTACACCTTTTGGAAGCCCGAAATATTAATTTCATTATCCTCATCAACTCTGTTACCTCCTCTTTAAACAAAATCAAATCAAGTTATCTGAGCAGAATTTGCTGTTAACAAATTCAAATTGGCTTTCCTTAATTAATTCACGCTTGTCCAGGTAATTATTAGTTTTGGCACAGATTATCAATTCTAAACGGTTTCTCACCGTCAAGGTTGAATGGAGGGCTTGTAGATGTTGGAGGCAGAATATTCTAGTCATAGGTGCCATGGCGGGGGAGATGGGGGGTGGGGGTGGAAGAACCAGGAATGTTTCCTACCACAAAGGCTGGTGGAAATTTGTGCCGAATTACGCACTACCAGCCTCATAAATTATGCAGTCGGGGGGTTTTCCGATATATCGCCTGGCGGGCGGACAGGGTGGCATAAGCCCCACCATGCTTATAAAGCGCCAGGGTATCAACTTACCCAACTTTGGAGGAGTAATCACAGGGAGCTCCAGCCCCACAATTCAGTGATGCATCTCTCAAAGTGCAGCTCAATGCAGTGGAGGCCAGAAGGGGGGGTCCCCTACAGCGAGGATGGAAGGAGAAAGCTGAGCCATCAGTCCAGCCTTGAATGGGAGGAAGTCAATAATGGTGCAATTGCAGAGTGGAAGTGAATCTCTGAAGAAAGCTGTTTAATTATTTTGCATGCTTATTGACAAAAGTTTGGATGAGAATGCTAAGGACCGCTGCAGTAAGAGGTTAATTGAATTCTAACAGGAGAGCATGGACACAAGTTTTTTTGAAGATGAAGCAAAGTAATTCATTAATTTCATCGATAATGATAAACTCTTGTGCCTTGAGATCACCAGCTTATTTGTACAAAATTGTACGTGATGGTTTGCAGGAATCCTTTCCAATTATGGAAAACATTCTGAAGTTCTTTTTAACAATAGTTGTCACAAATACTTCCCTTGAACGTTCTTTCTCTGTATTGAAAAGAGTGAAACATTATCTGCGAAGTGCAATGAGCCAGGAAAATTGGACAAGTTCAGCAAGACAGACAGTTAAAAATGCATCCTTACAATATTTTACCTACGATGATGTGATTGATGATTTTGTGAACTTAAGAAAAAGTGCAGAAGTAAAGCTATCTAAGTTGCCGTGGGTTGCAAACAACTGATGGAGCAAGAAAATCTAAAAGAATCTGTCACCCTACAATGTTTTTCAGTCTAAATTCTGTTTGTCGTCTTCGAGAGAGAGAGAGAACGTATACTGGTCTGATATAATGGCTGGTGGTCACATGCAGACCGGCCATCCCCTTCACTCTATTCTGGCTTTTAGAAAGTGCCTTCTTAATCTTCTGGACAATTAAAGAATGGAATCCTGCCAGACAGTTGCCAACAAAGCCGCTGATATTAGACTTGGACTGGACAGTCCACTTCCTGCACTGGACTTTTTCTGGCTGATTCTGTCCTGCACTGGCCTGTGTTGTGCTGCAGTCATATCATCAGCTGATTTCTCCATTCCATTTTCATCAAGCAGTTAATATTTGCTTGCCTCCATGGAACCAAGATCGCAATATTGACCACCTCTATCATCATGCTGATAACAGGTGGG
Source organism: Scyliorhinus canicula (assembly GCF_902713615.1). Taxonomy (NCBI): domain Eukaryota; kingdom Metazoa; phylum Chordata; class Chondrichthyes; order Carcharhiniformes; family Scyliorhinidae; genus Scyliorhinus; species Scyliorhinus canicula. The sequence continues at coordinate 62,305,380 of NC_052151.1, read as the reverse complement.
CATGGATTTCAATATATCTATTAATACATGCTTGTTGTTGTCAAGTTAAAGAGGACTACAGCAGTCTGTCAAGCAGCGATTTTGGGTTTCTGTGCCTTGCATTGTGACATTGACATCATTCAGGGTGGAGCTCAACAGTGTAGCTGGCGTTTGATATGACTGGAAGGGCATGATGTCATTGAGGCGGAGTTCAATGGCATTGGGGTGGGCTGCCATGTCACCAGGGGGTGTGGGGCTCCTGCAAAGAGCAAGAGCACAATGCCCCCAAAGGTGTAAGTTCACCTCTGGTTGAGGCACAACAGGAGAGAGAGAGAGAGAGAGAGAGCTTGCCTGACCTGAAGAACCTGAGTTCAATGAGCAGGTATCCCAGCTGGAGAAGACAGGGCCAGCCAAACTCACTGGCACTCAGAGAACTGCTGAAGAAGATGCATCTGCGACATCCAAGTTGGACGACAAGCCTCTAGGATGGCCATGCATGAGGTACTTCGGAAACGACAAGGAAAGCATCAGACAGAGATGTTTGGAATCTTGCAACAGGCACATGAGGTGGAAGAGTCCGTCCTCTTACTCTCTGATGAAGAAATGCCGATAATGCATAGATTGAGGTCTCCATGGGGAAGGTGGCAGATGCCATGGAGAACCTGGTCCAGCACATCACCCAGTTTCTGCCGGAGATTCACACAGACCTGCAGTCCATAAGTGTAGCAATAGGTGACTTTTTGTAGTGGCTCCATGAGAAGGGGATGGGTTACCTCGACCTCCCTCCAGGTAGCCCTTTCCCCTCATGGAGTCTGGCACCAAAAGGGAGAAGGAGCAGCTGTTGAATACTACTTGGACCTCCATTCAGGACTCTCTGTGGGTGGCCAGCCCTTTGGAATCCTTCCTGCCTGTGACTCCTTCAGTTTCATTCTTTGTGACAACAAAAGGAACAGCTACCCTACCGTAGAACCACCAAAGTAAGCTGGGGTCCTTCAGGCCTCAGGTTTCCAGAGGTTGACCACCAAGGTCATCCAAGACAACAGGGCAAACTGGTCAGCAGACTGCCTCCATCCCTGCTGCAGATGTCGGAGAAGCATCCAGAAGAAGTGGTAGGAATGCAAGAATAAGAAGTTTTGATTTCACATGTGGTTGCATGGGTGTAGTATGATTGTTAATGTTATGATACATTTGCTTTTGTAAATAGAATACACTTACATTTTAATGAGGTCCGATGCGGTTTATTTGCATTTCATAGCCCTTAGGCCTGTATGCCCCCCAACCAACACTACCATCCATCTTCAAAGGGACACCACAGGCTAGGTTATATCCCTAGGAATCATGCATGTGCAGGGAGGCAAAAATATTTGCCAGGGCCCTTCAGCCATGTGCAAGATGTTTCCTGCACACATTGAGCCTTTGCCCTTCACATGTTCATCTCTCCCAATGCCCTAAATTGTAAGTAATACATGCTGGGGCTCCCCTTCAGTTGTCCAGTTGAGATAATCTGCATCTCCGCCCATGCCCTCTCCAGGATGCCATTGGCTGCACTCATGGGACCATCAAGGTGCCTGCAGGTGAGCTGGGTACCTTAATGAAGCAGAAGGGGTTCCGCTCAATGAACGTGCAGTTCGTCTGTGACAAGTCACTGATCTTGCAAGTTTGTGCCCTTTACCCTCACAGCTCATATGATGCTTACGTCCTGCAACATTCACAGGTACCAAGGCTGTGCGTCATTCCTGATCATTTGGATGGATGGCTCCTGAGTAACAAGGTGGCTCACAAACCCACCTTCTCATCATCTAAGAGAGCACTCTGCTGAAATCTTTAGACAAAAGTGGTAAGAAAATGTATTCCGAAACAAAGCATTGAATACACCAGAAATGGCAGAGAAGCCTCTCATATCGGATACATTTCACAGCAAATTCATCTAGCCTAAAGAAATAGAGCCCGGGGGCCTTTTCACCCACCTCAGAAGAGAACTCAGGGAAAATATGTTGGTCACATTCCCATGTTGCCTATGCAACATCCGCAAAACCGTATGGGCTATTGAAAATTGTTTTCAGTTGTTAAATGAATGGCCTTAATTGGCCCTTGCAGTGTCAGCAGCTGCACTTCTGCCTCCCCTGCGTTCCTGCCAACTATAATATCACTGACATGCGCGGTGACGTCGGGATGAACACCCAACGTTTTTTTACACAATTTTACACAAGTTCAGGTCACTTTAATTGTTTAAAATTCTGGCTATAATTAAAATGCTTTTTTGTTGCAATCAAAATAGTCAGCTGCGCAACCCACATCATTAAGGTGAACAGAATGGTGACCGAATACTCAAACTGAATATCTGCATTGATTAAAACTGTGAAAATGTTCAGATATTCTTTGATGCTCAAACAGTGTTGGACTCTTGGTTGATGCTAGCCAGCTACTCATCCCATGTAGTTTTAACCAGTTGTTCTGATGCAGGGTCACAAGCTGTGACAGACACAGTTAAAGGTACCAGGCATCTTTCTTCATGGCATTTATGGTAATGTAGCAAATATTTAAAAACATTATCTGTAAACAGCATCAATGCACTGACCCTTTCTGTGCAGTAGAAAATAATAAAAAGCAATCAATTTCATGTGTTGTTTCTATGCAATAGGACTCCAGGCAGCGGCTGTATCACACATGATTTTTAGCGAAAATTATTATCAACAGGAGGAATATTTCTTTAAATATAGTTTAATTTCTGAATTGCAGGATAAATTGTATAAAGTGTTTAAGGGAAACATAAACTTTAACATCATTTATTGGATTGCATTTTATTGATCCTAACTTTATGTATTGTGCAAATTACAAGATGGCTGTGTTCTTGGCGCTATTTCAAGCCATCTGTATCATTCTGATTTGTCTACAGATGAGCAAAGAGCTAAGGGTAAAAATGAATCCCAAAGCAGGAAGGATGGAGTTTGAAAACTCCTGCCCATTTTTCAACTTTTTCTTTGGTTGAGGTTCAGACTCGATGGGCCGAACGGCCTCTTTCTACACTGCAGGCATTCTATGATTCTGTGAATGTGAAAACATGGTAGTGTTAAAATCACTGACAGGGTTCCACTCAATCCTTGCAACAAGAAGAGGCTATAACATAAAGAAAATGGATCCTATTGAGGCAGAATTACGGGCAGCCACACAGATGTTCAGATTACTTTCTTCAAACTGGATGTTCGGGTTTACGATGACTTCTGAACCCTCAGTTGTGTTCCTCCCAAGCTGCTCAAATATCAGTTAAAGAATTATTGGCGCACTATATTTGAAGCTGCATATTTGAATTAGAATATTTGTGTGTTTAAGGAAGAAGTCAGTTGTTTTCCATTGCTTGCGATTTAATTGGCAAAACTTTTATTTGGAGTGTATCCAAAAGTGCCACATTAAATCCCGTCAGAAAATAGCTGCTACACAGTATTTCATTCCCACTAATTTAATTCCTCCTTTGCCTTTTCATGGAAGTTTTAGTTTACAAGTTAATTTTTGTCATCTTTCTACATTACAGTTGTTTGATATTCTTGGCTGAAGATTATTCCTTAAATATCTTAATCATTCTTGGTTCACTTTATTCTGCGGATTGTTTCTTTACTGCTATTTTTATTTTTATTTTATATCTTGTAGCATGTTTGCTTCTTCCATCTAGTTAGCTTTAGTCACATTTTAATTGTTTTTTCGTATCTATAGTTGTTTATTTTCCTGAATTATTCCATAATTACTCTATTTTTAATTTATTTTTGTAAAGCCTTGCAGTTATCATTCTTTTATTATTTGCTTTATTGTACATTTTTTCACTCCAAGCTTTTTCCTGAGCCAATGGCCTTTCCATTTAATGTTCTCCTCTTTCTCCCATGCAGTGGCTTTCTCTCTATTTTTACTCCAGGTGTGTTTCGGTCTGAAGTTCTCTGACTGTGAAGCTGTCATTTGCATATTGCCAGAAGAGTTGTACAGTTAATTAATTCCTAATAAGAGCATTGGCAATCCCAACACCAGTAAGCTTTTATAAACAATTTAACACTCCCAACGAGAGTGCGACACGGCTGGTAGGTGGAGGGAGAGGCCTTCCGCAGGCCTCCCGACGCCAGCACACCTCATGAGAATCTGGATCTCATGCACATCTAAGTGGGTTTAAGACCAGCGTGCTGACCCAGGACCTGTTGGGCTCCCAACAACTATCTGCCTCTCCAGGGAGATCCCAGCCGAGTGCCGTTAATTACTGGACCGCACAAATGTGGACCAGGCAGAACGGCATCCGGGGGTTCTCCCGGGCCATCGGAGGTCCCTGGGTGGTCAGAGACAGGGCAGGATGGCCCTCCCCCTTGCACACGGGCACTTTGGTAGTGCCACCCTGGCACTGCCATGGTGCACAGGTGGCAGTGCAAAGTTGATAGGAGCACTGCCAGGGTGGCAGTGCCAAGGAGCCCGGGTATACTGCCAAGGGTCAGGGTGTGAGGAGGGCCATGCCCATGAAAGGAGGATGGAGGGGGTATGAAGGATGGGGTTGTGCAGGGCCGGTGTGTAGATCCTCCTGAAGGTTGGTGGTGGTATTGAAAGGGAGCATGGGAAGGCATGAAAAGGAGGGCCCTCAGCAACCCCACAGTAGGGTATCATCACTTGGGCGGTGTGTGGGGTTATGCCTATGTGTATGGGCTGACATTGCCCATGGGTGGGGGGGTATAGGTGTCACACAAGCTCACTTTGTGATCATGGCACCCTTTCAAAATGGTGGCCCGATCTGTGAAGTGCCGGTCTGGCTAGTGGGTTCAGCTCCTGAGAGATTAAAATAATTTGAAGTGTGGGCTAGCCCGGAGAGAAACTCCCCAGCACCCAGAAAAGTGACTAAGTGTGTTAGATAGCGGTGGGGAACTTGCTGACAGAGGTTGGTAGAAAGTCCCAACAAAACTCGCTACAAATGACACTTAGAAACCTTTCTGTTCGATCAAGTCCTACATAAGACAGGGTCATTCTTTTTCAAATTAAAATAACTATTTGCTTTACTTCTGTTAACATTGGTGTTATAGGGCAGCACGGTGGCCTAGTGGTTAGCACAGCTGACTCACGGCGCTGAGGTCCTAGGTTCGATCCTGGCTCTGGGTCACTGTCTGTATGGAGTTTGCACATTCTCCCCGTGTCTGCGTGGGTTTCGCCCCCACAACCCAAAAATGTGCAAGCTAGGTGGATTGGCCACGCTAAATTGCCCCTTAATTGGAAAAAATAATTGGGTAATCTAAATTTATAAAAAAAAAAAATTTTTAATTTTTTAAAACATTGGTGTTATACATTTGTTTCAGGAGTAGCTTGACTAAATGCTGGAATCTGTACAATCATTCAGTCTTCTTCTAAGAAAAGCCTTTGATGACTTTACCATTTTAGTTAATTTTTAAAAGTCCAGCCAGTTTGGAGTAGGAATTAACAAGTGTTGGTTATCAAGTACATTTCTCAAGTACTCAAACAGACACTTACTTAACTGAGAAAACTATCTGAAAAGACCATTAATACTTTAAAACCTATGGCCGTGATTCAACAAAATGGGAACAAAGTCCCAAAGCGAGCGCGTTTAGCCGCCTATTTCCCCCCCCCCCCCCCCCCCCCCCCCGCACATAGCGCCGATAAATACATGTCTACACAACGCCACTCGCATTAAATAAGGGGCCTCAATGGGGAACAAGGGCCAAGGCAGCATATAACCGGGTTTTCTACACCGAGATGCTCCGTTCGGCCCTCAGTGTAGTGAGAGATCGGGACTGGACTTACTCTGGTATCTGCTTAGAAATATTACACCTAAAAAAGATTACAGAGTAGTCATATTGCTCCTAGGCATGATTCCATTATCGAGAGAGAAAGCCTAATACATGACTGACCAATGTCAGTGGTAGATCTTCATCTATGTGATAAAAAAGCATATCCCATCTGTTAACCCTTTACACCACCCTCCAAGTACACTTTGCTATTTTTAAAAAATGTTTTTAACTATTTACATTGGCCTGAATTCTCCATTTCTCGACTCCAAAAAGACGAATCACGATCGGGCAAAGGTTTGCAGGTAATCAAAACATCGATGTTTGTACCCGGCGCCAATTCGGACGCCATGTTTCGGACCCCAGCTGGCGGCGATATCGATGTTTGCGCCCTGCGGCCGCAAAACTGTCAAATGTATGGATTTCAATATCATCGGTAGCTTGAACACTTCTGGAATACTTCGCCCCTCTGAGTGGAAGTCTCTCAGGCGTGAATTAGTGCCAGTATTTACAAGTGGAGCCTGGGTGCCATGGGAGCGGAAGGCTAGAAAACATTGAAAAACTATTGTAGTCAATGAGGAACCCAGAAAAGGTAAGTCAAAAGTAGTTTATTTCCTGCTCACAGTTAGGAAATACAGCAACTAAGCAACACTCCAAGTCCTCGCCAGGACCATCCTGAGATGCCGACTCCCTCTTGGGTCAGCTTTTATCTCCGGGAATTAACAAGCCCGCTGTTGGGCCTCTTTCCCTCAGCGGGGGAGCTCGTATTCCACGGACACCATGGGGAGATCAATTGGGTAGTCCCTGTGGGTCTCTTGGGGGTTATAACAAAAACCCTCAAAAATTGTCGGGCTTGCTGGAATGGCTGCCTGAGCTGGAGGCAGTAGCAGGTAACAACTTAGTACCAAGTCCGTGGACTCAGGATGTCCCCCTCAGGTCAGCTCAGTCCACCATTGTCTTTTAAACACACCCCTTTGGTGCTACTTACAGGCTCCTGGCTGCTCACACTGCTGAGTGTTGCCTGTGTCCTTCAAATGCTCACAAGGCCTCTGGTTATCTGCGAGCCGACCTAGGCCACCCCTCTGAACACCCTAACTGTTTCATCAAGAGGGTGGACATGGCCAGTCTCATCAAGTGTCCACCAGGTGTTGGCACTCCTCAGAAACGCTATCGCACAGCAGAAGAAATAGGGATCAGCAGAGCTCACCCCAACCAGAGGCCAACTGCAGCGTGACCTCTGGATCCCTCTCTGGTTCTCTGCCCCTCTCAGAGCAGAAGCCTCACTAGTGACACCCACCTCACTGGATCACCAGTTGTCTCCTCCTGGTGAGGCTGGCAGCACTGACTGCCTTTGCCGCTACCTCCAAGGCGCCATTCAGGAGGGCAGCTTGAGTCTGCGGCCCACCCTCGGGAAGAGGCGTCCCTCCTTTCCTCACTGGCATAGAGCTGTGGGTCTGCTTCGGACTCCCAACCTCAGGGGTCAGGTGTTCTGTGGGCCATCTTTGTGGCTGCATTGAGTGTATAGTAAGTGGAGCGCATAGAAACAGCTCCAGCTGTCAGGCTCTTTAGTACTAACTCCGGCCCTAGTGGTTAGAATGCCCGATGCAGCAGGAATTGCTCTAACTTTGCGCCGGCAGACTGCTGGCCCATTTCCATGTCCTGACTAGTTTACCGAATAGTACCCCAATGGAAGTGTGAATTGCACACCGTTCAGTCCCAGCAGCAACATTTAATCTCCCAAACTGAGAATTCCGGACATAGTAACTCCCTTTTTATAATTCAACCCAACTCCTACTCTTTGCCTCCTCAGTCACTGTCCCGGGAGATTGAATCTCCTACGATATTCGTGGCCCTTAGGGAAGGCATCTTGGGGATATGAAAGCTTTCTTCTGTGTCTGGTAGGACGCCATCATCTACAGAATAGCTAACCACTGTGCTACTGCGCCGCCCACCTATCCTGCACATCTTTGGACTGCCTCACAATGCCAGGGGCCCCCGGTTCAATTCCAGCCTTCGGTTACTGTGTGGAGTTTGCAATTTCTCCCCGTGACAGTGTAGGTTTCCTCCGGGTGCTCCGGAATCCTCCCACCGTCCAAAGATATGCAGGTTAGGTGGATTGGCCATGCTAAATTGCACCTGAGATGTACTGGTAGGTTATGGGTATAGTGTGGAGTGGATCGGTGCAGACCCGATGGGCCAAATAGCCTCCTTCTGCACTGTAGGGATTTTAAGATTCTATGAACTGAGAGATTGAAAACTTCAGTCTCTGCCGTGGGTCTAGTGCAGGGTTTTTCAAAGTGTGGGTCGCGGGTGGGTGTTTGAAGGGCCGCATGGTGATCGGTGGTGGCGTTCCTATGGCCGCTACCGCCATTTTAATTGAGAATAATGGCCACTGCCACCTTTGAAATCAAAAGGAAATAAGGGTGCATAGTCTTCTGGTCAGAAGAGGCAGCAGTGAGCTGGTCACATGCCCTTTGCATACACTTGACATTCAATGCCCTGTATGTACGTGCTTTTAACGCCAAATCATGGAGGAGATCATCTTCCATTTTTTAGCTACTCGCAAGCAAGGCAAGAGGACTGTGAAGATTCATTATTTTCTTACAAGAAAGAGATGGCCAGAGGCACAAATAGGCAGCGTTCCTACTGGCCAGGATCTCACATCTGAATCTGGTGGAGAGAGCTGCTCAGGAGAATCCAGGGCAGTGCTTGTGTTAGCTCTATACAGAGATCCAGAGACTTTGGTTAACAGGTGACTTAAATCGGGGACAAAGCATTGAAAAGATGACTTCCTGAGGTATGGTTTTGCGAATTGTGCCAGTGAAGATAAGGATGCAAAGCCCATGTGTGCTATATGCAGGGAAGTACTGGCAAATGAGAGGCAAATTTTCTGATTTTGAAAGAAAAGTGGTGGGTGAAAATTTCTTTTGAGGTTGAGACCACAGAGTCAGTTATTAACTTACAGCTGACTCCAAATGAAAAGACTACTCTGCTGTACATCACCTATGACAGCACACTAAAAACACACCAAAAGCCCATGAGTCTGTCAGCATTCTGAAGTGGCACATTCCAGGAGTATCCAGTGCTGAGTAAAATGAGCATTTTGTTGCTATTGCCCTTCACAATGAACTACATGTGCGAGGTTGGATTTTCCATTCTCACAAAGATGAAGCTGACACAACGGAAACTGGCTGAGGTCTGCACCTGATATGCACATTGCCCTCTTCTCCTGTGAACCTGATTAGAGTGAGATCATGAGAATCAGGCAGGCTCACCTTTTGGATTAAAGGTAAGAGAACATGAAGGTCAGCCTGAATGGGTCGCAAAGGACAGTTGCCATGGGTCCGGAAGGACAACCGACATGCGTCCTGAAAGCTGGCCAGTTGCAAAATTGGTCCTGGGGAAAACAATTTGAAAACACTGATCTAGTGGATGGTGTCTCTGTAAAGGAATTTACTGTCAAGTGTATAAACGTCCTCAGCTTCAGATAGCTGAATTATTACTGTTTCTAAATGAAAGGTTGAAGGTTGTTGCATGAAAAACAGTGAATCATTCAAATGATGAGCATCATTTGTTTTTTCTGGGATTCCTAGAAGTAAGCCAACATCGCCACTCAATAAAGATGTACATTGATTGTGAAGAACATAGAGCAGCACGGTAGCATTGTGGATAGCACAATCGCTTCACAGCTCCAGGGTCCCAGGTTCGGTTCCGGCTCGGGTCACTGTCTGTGCGGAGTCTGCACATCCTCCCCGTGTGTGCGTGGGTTTCCTCCGGGTGCTCCGGTTTCCTCCCACAGTCCAAAGATGTGCAGGTTAGGTGAATTGGCCATGATAAATTGCCCTTAGTGTCCAAAATTGCCCTTAGTGTTGGCTGGGGTTACTGGGTTATGGGGATAGGGTGGAGTTGTTGACCTTGGGTAGGGTGCTCTTTCCAAGAGTCGGTGCAGACTCGATGGGCTGAATGGCCTCCTTCTGCACTGTAAATTCTATGAAAAATCAATGATCTGCTGCCCCTTGTACCAAAGAGGAGCAATCATCCTGCGAATGATTAAAAGGTGTATGCAGCCTGAATCATCTCCCCCCCCCCCCCCCCCCCCACCCTATCTACATCATTTGGCATGGCCTATCCATCCTGCTGCAATTTACCTGTTGTGGGGGGGGTCGCCTTCAGGGGGCTTGGAATATCCCACCAGCAGGACAATTTTCTTCAACTTGGCAGAAATGCTTGGAATGTCCAGTTTTGTCACACTGGGCAGTCTTGGGCCTGGATTCTCCATTCTCTGTTCCCACCAGCGGAAATTTTCTACGGGTCTCCGCTGGCGCTAGGAGCGGTATGTGAGTCTCTGCCCTTTACCGTGCTCATTCCTGCTGAGGAGAGCCCGCCAGATTCAGTCAGCATCCCGGCATTGGGCCACCGCTTTGAGTGGGCGGCCTGAAACCGCCGAGGGCCAGTGGTAAGTCCCCATCCCCTCCCCCCCGCACACACACAGCGCTAATCCTGCCCACCGTTGGCAAGTAGGGGCATCCTCCCTCCCTTACCTCAAGAATAACGTTTCACTCCCCCCACAGCACACATGTGGTGACCCAAACTCCCCCCACCCCGCCCAGCACTCCCGTCACAACCCTCCATCAGAGAGAGATCCCCCCATCAGTGAACCCCCCCCCCCCCCATATCAGAACCCTCTATCAGAGTCACTCAATAGATACCCCCATAAGGCACCCTTACCTGAAAGTTGAAGAGCAGTTCAGGCAGTGAAGTGAAAAACTGCAGCGTTTATAAAAAATATGTTTCTATTGGTTTTTGCATTTAACTTGTAACAACATTGCTGAGTAAAGATTAAAAGAAAAAAGAAAAGAGAACAAAAGATCCAAAGGTAACAACAGTATAAAACAAAATGAAAAATGGGGAAACAAGTAATCCAGTGTAAATACACAGGAAAGCAGAACACAGATTTAGGGCCTGTTGGCATTCAGCCCTCAGTAATTAGTTATCCCAACTGCGCTATTTCACTATTTATATGCGGCCACATGGTATGAAAACCCCCCAAGTGGACCTACTTTTTATGAATAGAATCCCTACAATGGAGAAGCTGACCATTCAGCCCATCGAGTCTACATTGTCTCTCCGAAAGAACACCCTAGGTCCATTCCCCAACACTATCCACGTAACCCTGCCTCGGGGCAATTTAACATGGCCAATCCACCTAACCTGCACATCTTTGGACTGTGTGAGGAAACCAGAGCATCCGGAGGAACCCCCATAGTTACAGAAAGAATGTGCAAACTCCACACAGGCAGACGCCTGAGGTTGGAATCGAACCTGGGTCTCTGGTGCTGTGAGGAAGCAGTTAACCTCTGTTCCACCGTGCCGCCCTATGTTGCTGTGATCGCCCTCTGGGTTCTCCCCGCCCCCGCCTACGGTCCCTCTGCCCTGCTTCCCCTGTGTTCACCCCCTTCCATTCCCCCCTCCTCCCACCCACCCTATTGGCTGCTGGTTACGAACAGGTCCTCAAACAAGTTGGTAAATTGTTTCCATGTACTGAGGAAGCCCTCCTCCGGTCCTCTGATGTTAAATTTAAACTTTTCCAATTTGAGGAATTCCGCTAAGTCGGAGAGCCGGTCTGCGGCCTTGGATGGTGCTGCTGATCTCTAGTCGAGCAGGAGTGTCCGGGGACAATCATACAGGCAAAGGTTGGGACGTCTGCCCCTCTCCCCTTAAAGAGTTCTGGCTGTTCCGATACCCCGAAAACCGCCACTAAAAGACATGGCTCCATCCTTACCCCAAAACCTCGGACATTGTCTCGAGAAAGACGTTCCAGTACCCGACGAGTCTGGGGCATGACAAGAACAGGTGGGAGTGGTTGACCAGAGCTCCCTGGCGCCATTCACATTTGTCCTCCACCTCCGAAAAGAACCCGCTCATGCGTGTTCTGGTCAAGTGCGCCCCATGCACTACCTTTAATGCATTAAGTTCAGCCCCGCACATGAGGAAGTGAAATTCGCCCTATGCAGTGCTTCAATCCAGAGTCCTCTCCCTATCTCCATGCCTAGTTCTTCCTCCCACTTGTCCCTTGTCTCGTCCACCATCCAATGATGACTGTATTTTCTCCAGTAGTCACCGTATATGTCGGCTCAGCTACCTTCCCCTAATTCACCCACAGTTAGACATCTGTTCAGGAGGGAGTGTCCTGGTGGCTGTGGGAACTATTGCTATCTCCTTGCGGAGAAAGTTTGTTAGTTGCATATATTGCAGCTTGGTCCCTTTTGGGAGCCTTTGGGCCAGCCTGAACGGTAGATTTCCGAGCTCGGCTACCCCCCCCCCCTTGCGGGATCGCCCCCCCCCCCCCCTCCCTTGCGGGATCGCGGGGAATATTGCTCAGGTTGAGTTTGTAACCTGAGAAGGCTCCAAACTCTCCTAGGAGATCCAGTAATCCTCCTATGTCGGCCAGGGGATTCGAGATGTAGGGGAGCAGGTCATCCACATAGAATGAGACTCTGTTCTCTCTGTCTTGCCTCTGAATGCCTCTCCATCCCTTCGCTGATCTGAGAGCAATGGACAGGAAAAAAAGCAGCTGAGATAAGCAGCACCCCTACTTCGTGCCTCTGTGCAGCTGGAGGGTATTCCGAGATGGTGGCGATTGTCCGTACGCTTGCCATGAGAACGCTGTACAGTAGTTTCACCCATGAGATGACGCCTGACCCAAATCCAAACTGTTCTAGTACCTCCATCAGGTACCTCCATTCGACTCTGCCGAATGCTTTCTCTGCACCCAGGGGGATGATCACTTCTGGTGTCACGTCCCCAGGTGGGGTCATGATCACATTTAACTGGTGCCTGATGTTCACCGTTAGTTGGCTGCCCTTGACAAACCCCATCTGATCTTCCGTGACTACTTCTGGCACACACCTCTTCAGTCTCCTCACCAAGGCCTTCGCTAGGCATTTTCCGTCAGTGTTTAGGAGTGAGATGGGTCTGTATGACCTGCACTCCATCGGGTCTTTTTTATGGATCAGCGATATTGAGGCCTGTGCCAGCAGGGTCTCTCTTGATAGCGAGTCATTGAACAGTGCTGTCGCGAATCTTTTATAGAAATCCACCAGGAATCCATATAGATAAAAGAAAATTACTGCGGATGCTGGAATCTGAAATAAAAAAAGAAAATGCTGGAAAATCTCAGCAAGTCTGGCAGCATCTGTAGGGAGAGAAAAGAGCTAACGTTTCGAGTTTGATGACTCTGTGTCAAAGCTAACAGACAGAGAAAGTGGGAAATATTTATACTGTGGAGTGAGAATGAAAGATGAGTCATATCCACAGAAACCCAGGGAAACCGGGTGCTAATGGCCGCAGAAACCAAGGGGAAAGGGTGTTAATGACAGTCCCCAGAGAGGACAAAAGATGTGAAAGGTCAAACAGCAGAGAAACTAACATCAGAGGATGAACTGTAGGTGTGGGGGGGGGAGGGGAAGGGGGAAGCAAAGAGGAGAAAGGTGCAGGAAAGGTGGATAAGATGGCAGGGGGGAATTAAATGTATATTAAGAAAGAAAGAAAATGGTAAAAGACAGTTAAAATCAAATGAAAACAAATGGGTCAAGGTGAGGCTGATCATCTGAAGTTGTCGAATTCGATGTTCAGGCTGGAAGGCTGTAGCGTGCCTAACTGGAAGATGAGATGTTGTTCCTCCAGTTTGCGTTGCGCTTCACTGGAACATTGCAGCAGGCCAAGAACAGACATGTGGGCATGGGAGCAGGGTCTTTTGTTAAAATGGCAAGCAACAGGGAATGGCAAATGGCAAGGAAATCCATCCAGACCCAGTGCCTTCCCCGACTGCGTGGAGTTGATACTATCCATGATTTCCCCAGTTTCAGTGGTGCTTCCTGTTTTCTTACCTCCTCCGCCGGGGTCTCAGAGGTGTACAGCCCCCAGTAGTATGTCGCAAAGGCCTCGCTGATCTTATCTGGGGTCGTGGCTAGTCTGGCGTTCCTTTCTTTCACCTCGTGGCTACCTGCTTTCTCAGCTGGTGGGAAAGCAGGCGGCTAGCCTTGTCTCCGTGTTCGCAGAAGGCCCCCCTGAGTCTGGTGGAGTTGGTGCTCTGCTTTCCCAGTGAGAGCAGATCAAACTCCATTTGTAATTCATAGAAACATAGAATCATTCGGCCCATCGAGTCTGCACCGGCCCTTGGAAAGAGCACCCTACTTAAGCACACGCCTCCACCCCATCCCCGTAACCCCACCTAATCTTTTTGGACATTAAGGGGTAATTTAACATAGTCAATCCACCTAACCTGCACATCGTTGGACTGTGGGAGGAAACCGGAGCATCCGGAGGAAACCCACGCAGACATGGGAAGAATGCGCAAACTCCACACAGACAGTCATCCAAGGCCGGAATTGAACCCTGGAGCTGTGAGGCAGCAGTGCTAACTATTGTGCCACCGTGCCGCCCCAATTGTTTCCACTCTGCCAATAGTTCCATGATTGGGGCCATGGAGTACCACCGATCTACCTCCAATATGGAGTTGATTAGCCCTTGCCTAGCCACCCTCTCCTTTCTGTCCCTGTGTGCCCTATACGCAATTATTTTCCCCCTTTATCACTGCCTTCACTGCCTCTCAGAATGTGGATTGTGAGACCTCCCCATTATGGTTGCAGTTAAATACCCATCAATGCTTTGTGACATTCTCTAGCAAAATGTCTTGTCGGCGAGGAGGTCTGTGTCCAGCCTTCATGGGGGCACTGGGCCCTGCGCAACTCCAACGTCACATCTGCATAGTGCAAAGCATGGTGTGAGATTACTATTGCAGAGTATTCTGCTCCCACTACCTCTGGAAGTACTACTTTACCCACTACAAAGTAGTCAATACAGGAATATGTGGATCTGGGAGAAGAAGGCGAGCTCCTTCTCCCACGGGCGTGTGAATGTCCACAGGTCCACCCTTCCGCACCGACCTCCACGCAACGCACCCATCTGCTCCATAAAGGAGATCAGTTCCCTTGCCATCAGCGATTGCATCCCCCGCTTTGGGCTAGATTTGTTTGTCCGTGGGTCCTGTACGCAGTTGAAGTCTCCTCCCATGTTGAATCGGTGGATGACTAGGTCAGGGATTTCTGCCATGGTCTTTTTGATAAAGTCTGCGTCGTCCCAGTTAGGGGCGTACACATTCACAAGCAACACTGGTGCCCCTTCCAGGAGAGCACTCACCATGATATACCATTCCCCCACACACCCTCACACATCCCGCCAACACAGGGTCCGTCACCGTATTCGTCGCTGTGAAGGTCATCCTCCTATTCAACAGTATTGCCACTTTCCGAGCCCTCGTCCCATAGTATACTTTGTAGTCCTATCCAGTTCTCTATTGCCCTCAGTCGGTCTTTCTCCCTCAGGTGTGTCTCGTGCAGGAAGACTATGTTGGCCCTCAGGCTATTCAGATGGGCGAAGACTCTGGATCTTTTCACCGGGCCTTGAGTCCCCTGACATTCCAGATGACTGCCCTGATGGGGGATGTTGTTTCTGTCTCGCAATTCCTGCGGGGTCAGCCATACTAACCACATGGTTGTGCCCCAGCACGCCGGCGTTTCCCTATGTCTGGGGGCCATCCGAGATGGCCATCGTTGTCTTCTTTGTTGCAGCCGTTCCCATGCGTGACCTGTTGTGACTGGCATTCTACCTCCCCAAGCCCCCCACTCTTGCTGCCCCCCCTCCCCATGACCCTATGGTATCTCCTCCCCCCCCTTACCCCCCTCGCTCCTTGTTATTTTGTCCACCCCTTTTGCCAGGTGCTCCCTCCCTTTCGAGAGATGCACCGCAAGCTCCCCCCTCTCGTCTTCCTTCCCTGTGTTTGCATGTTTGCCAGCCAAATGGCTCTCCCCCTGGGAGCGTTTTCTCTTATCTTTTGTCCTTGTTTGTCCCCCCCCCCCCCCCCCCCCGCCCTTCTCGCTGCTTGGTATCTCTCTGCCTTACCCCCTTCCCCTA
Organism: Scyliorhinus canicula; assembly: GCF_902713615.1. Lineage (NCBI taxonomy): Eukaryota > Metazoa > Chordata > Chondrichthyes > Carcharhiniformes > Scyliorhinidae > Scyliorhinus > Scyliorhinus canicula. The sequence continues at coordinate 62,289,667 of NC_052151.1, read as the reverse complement.
GGCCATGCAGGTATTCATTCGCGAGAATGGCAGGCAGACAGAATAATAAACAAAAGAGTATTATTATGGCCCATGTGTGTCCATTAGTGTTGCTGTCTTCCCAGCCCGTTTTTCCGAATGAATTTGTCTGCTTCCCGCAGTATGTTGAAATAATATTCTTTGTTGTTGTGTGTCACTCAGGCCACGTCGGCCCTAATGTCCTGATATATGCATATTGTATGCCCTTCCCATTTGCAGGACCTCACCCAGTTCAAATTTTGCTCCTAGGCCTGAAGTCTGTGGAGCTTTGCAACGATCGCTCGTGGTGGTTTTCATGTTTTGAGCCTTTGTTAGAGTGACTTGTGTGACCTGTCCATGCCTGGGGCCTTGGAAAAGTTTTCTCACCCAACCAGCATCCCTAGTATCTGTGCTACGTATTCTGTTGGGTTTCTGCCCTCCATGCCCACAGGTAGCCCGATTTTCCTGGTCCTCCACCTTCCCCTTTGAGCACTCCATAGGTTGCTGCCAACATTGCCATTTCTGTCTCGAGCGAGGCAATCCGATTACTCTGGTCAGTGGTCACTTTTCCTAGTTCCTGCACTGTCACCTCCTTGGTCTCCAACCGCTGCTCCATCCTCTCCAGCACCTCTTTGAGGAGGGCCAGAGCGGTTACCATGGCCGCCTTCACAGTCACCATGAAATCCTCCTTAATGGAGTCCCTAAGTTTTAGGAGCTCTTGTGTTTGGAGCTCCGTTCTCTGTCCCATCAGTGGATGGGCCAGTATTCACAATGGCAAAACAGCTCGGTCTGCCATGTCTTGCTTTGCTTCACTCCTCGTGTCTGCAACTTGGGCTTTCCTCCCCTGACTCTTACTGCTTTCACTATGTTCTTGGCTTCTTGTTTGACTTGAGCATATTCCCTCAGGTGATTGTTTTAGGGTGTGGGGGGTGGTTGTTGGCTAAATGGCCGATATCCAGGTGAAAGAAGGAGAGAAGATATGAATTGTGAGGTGCGAGGACGTTGGTGAAAAGGCCATTGGGGGATTCATAAATTAGGACCCAGGTTTTGACATTAATGTATCAAAGGACAACAAGCCAGTGGAGGTCAGCAACAGCAGAAGTGAAAGGCAATTAAGTTGGCTGTACAAGCAGGGTGCAAACAATGGAGTTAGAGTTGAAGTTTGGAGTTCAGTAAGTGGAAAGTGGCAAAGAAAGCATTGGAAATGATAAAGTGTGGGTATGAATTTCAGTAAGAAGTCATACTTAAAGGCCAAGTTAAAGGCCAACAAGTTTGTTTCAAATCACTAGCTTTCAGAGCGTAGCTCCTTCTTCAGGTGAGTGAAGAGGTGGGTTCCACAAACACATACATAGACAAAGTCAATGTTGCAAGATGATACTTTGAATGCAAGTCTTTGCCGGTAATTAAGTCTTTACAGGTCCAGATGGAGCGACTGGAGGGAGGGATAATCACAGGTTAAAGAGGTGTGAATTGTCTAAAGCCAGGACAGTTAGTAGGATTTTGCAAGCCCAGGCTAGATGCATGAGTACTCAAGACTTAATTACCTGCAAAGACTCGCATTGATTCCAAACAAACCAGTTGGACTTTCACCTGGTGTTGTAAGACTTCTTACTCTGCCCACCCCAGTCCAATGCCGGCAACTCCACATCACAAATTTCAGTGGCAGGGATAGAAGCAGGCAATTTTACTAAGGGGATCAGGTTCTTGTGGTGATGAATAGAATATGTGTTGGAATTTTACTGTCCCCTATTGATTGGTTTGAAGGCAGGTGTGGCTCATAAAATGAAGCCCATGGGCTGCCCGCTGAATTCCCACCCACCCCTGATCAAACTCTCATTTTACAGGTGGAGGTGTCTGATTTAATCTTCAGCCTGGCCTCCGTTGGCTCCTTTTCTTCAGGGACTGGCTGTAGTGCCAGCAGTGACCACCGCTTGGACCTGGCATTGCTGGGATTATGGAGTCTTAGGCTATCCGATTGGCTGGCAACCCTCTCAATTTGGACTTCCTCCCCAGACCGCAATGGAAATATCACACTTAGACAATTAACTCCCTGCGGAATGTTAAATAACTGCGGGGCAGCCGGTACCACGAGGGATTCGTTCCCCATGGACTCTTTGAGTAGGAGGGTGGGAAAGCCCACCATCCAAAAAAATCCTGCCCTATGGAGTTTGAGGCTTCGGGTGAAACAGGGCATTGTGATTATGCACAAGTCAGATCCAGTTTGCAGTTAAGGGCAGCTAAGGGCAGCACGGTAGCATGGTGGTTAGCATAAATGCTTCACAGCTCCAGGATCCCAGGTTCGGTTCCCGGCTGGGTCACTGTCTGTGCGGAGTCTGCACGTCCTCCCAGTGTGTGCGTGGGTTTCTTCCGGGTGCTCCGGTTTCCTCCCACAGTCCAAAGATGTGCGGGTTAGGTGGATTGGCCATGCTAAATTGCCCATAGTGTCCTAAAAAAGTAAGGTTTAGGTGGGGGTTGTTGGGTTACAGGTATAGGGTGGATACGTGGGTTTGAGTAGGGTGATCATGGCTCGGCACAACATTGAGGGCCGAAGGGCCTGTTCTGTGCTGTAATGTTCTATGTTAACATATGGGTAAACTCTGGACTTTGCCTGTGGAATCAGTGTAACAAATGGAGCAATATTTTGCCATTTGTAATATATAAATACAGTGGGAAACAGTGGAACACAGTGCTTACTCCTCCACTGAGGTATGGTTTGAAACTTTCAAAATAATAAAACCATTTATTACGGAGTACTGAGGGACTTCCTGTCCATTTTACATTGTGCAAGTGAAGAAAGGTAACATATGAATTGCAGTTTATTGTTAACTTTGTTTTTTATTGTTAAAACTAATTCTGCTCTACGAAATGCTGTAAGTGTAATGTATAAATAATTCTCCTGGCATGTAACTAAAAGCTGTTTCTTAATTCAAATTAACAACAGCTGAAGGTAACGATGAATATAATAGAGTCACTATGTGAAACAGTCATTTATTGGTCTCTAGTTTATTATACACAGGGAGGGTAATACAACTGTGGCTAGATTGCAAAGATTCTGGGAGCAATCAAACATGAGAGTTCGGTTTTCCCAACGTTGCATTGGAGAAGGTTCCGGCCTTATTGACCTTGATTTTACAATCAGTGGCGAAGTGAAGTACTTACATCTGACGGCACCACCTCCTCCCCTCAAAAGCAAGGTCGACATGGAGCCAACCCGCACAACACCAGCCCGCCTCGCAGTCATAACGGACAGGCTAAACAGGTGCAGAGTGGGAATAAGCCCCACTCTTGGGGCTGCCAGCTAATAGAGGTCTTTGAGTAATGAGATTTTGGGCACTTTAGGGAAGGTTTGGGGGATGGGGATGGTGTGTTTCATGGGGGAAGCAGATAGGAAGAAAGGGGTATACTATCTTTACGAGGCTGCCACCCTGCCCTCAACTGAAGAGAGTACCCATTCCGTCCTGCCCTTTGAGAAAGGTTTTTAAAAAGCAGCCTGTCTACTTCCGCAACTGCCCATGCCAACCTTATTATAGTGTGGGCAGCGTATTATCGGGGTCAATTGGTTTGTTAGCATGTTCAATTGACCCTTGTTTAATTTCAATATGGCGGGTGGGTTACTGATTGTAAACATTGGGGTTTCACTACTTCGGCCACTGAACCATGAAGGGAGATGAATGAATCAAAGCTGCAGATGGTTTGTTGAAGCTGTCAATCACAGACCACTACTAGAAAGCTATGAGTGGCTTGTAGCTAATGGATTTGTGGGAACCAGACACTGGTCACAGCTGCTCTCTTTTCAGGAATGGGCATGTGGATCTTTAAGGTAAGTGTTAGAGCTGTAATTCTTATCACTGACTCTGTCTGGACTGCTCTCTAGCTTCCTGAAAATAGACAGGGGTCTATTTTCTGGGGAGGCATTCGGAGGGGGAAGAGGATCCATGATGGGGGTTCCTTTAGTCAGGGGTCCCTGTGGGCGGTTGCCCCTATTACAGGGTCCCTGAGGGGGTCCCTTTGGTCAGAAAGTCCCCCAAATACAGGGGCTCCTGGGACGGGGGTCTCCATATTGCAGGGATCCCTGTGGTGTGTCTCCCTATTACAGGGGCCTTGTGGGGATCTTTCTAATATGGGGGTCCCTGTGGGCGGCAGGCTGTGTCACCCCCATACTTGGATGGGGGGAGCACCCAGTCAATCTGGGGTGGGGAACGGCTACATTGCACTGCGGCGGGGGGGAGGGGGCAGTTGTTTGGGGCTGATTTGCGGTGCGGTGGAGGTAGCCGGCGGCAGCACCTCGGTATTGGGCCACTCGCTCAAAATGGTAGCCTGATAGAGGGATTGCCTTTGGACCCTCTCACATTCCACGACATGCATAAATTTGCATGCCAAGGAACACTGAATTATTTCCCGGTTTGCACTGCCAGGGAGATCATAAACGGGTTGCAATACACCTCAGTCTCCGAAACAGGGAATCCAGCCCCATGATTCTGACTCAATAAGTCTTCAGTTATGAAAGTGAAGTCAGTGCTTAAAAAGATGAGTATGTTTAATGTTTGATAGTCTAACAGTTTTCAGACTGCTGAAACATGGTACTTTGCTACACTGTTGGTGTGCACTAAAAACTCTAACTGCTAGATAAGAAGGTTTATAGATAATACCAAAGATTGTTAAAAACAAGCACAATTTTGGCATTTTAGCCCACTTAACTGAGCCCTTAATGTTTGAAGTGCTTACTATAAATATATGTTGCATATATTTATAAATATATGTCGAAACGCAAGGATAAGGAAACCAGCGTACTCGGCATGCATAACACAGAGGTAATTTGGTCTGTTTTCTCAGCCACGAAACTGGAGGTATAAATGAATCTTCCAGTTGTCTAGACATCAATAAATTTTTAATTATTACCATGCACAGTTCACTCTTTAGGATTTACGTTGGACTGAAAACTGCAGCTAATATAGCAGTAACAGGATAGTTGGGAGGATGAAGGCTATTGACTGTAGGGTATGTGGTATATTTTATCTAGTGAAGTGACAGGTTCAAGAGTGCTTTGGAATACTTTACTAGATGTACACAGGAAGAATTACTGAGCCATTAAATGAGAATGAGACAGTCTGTGAAAAACAATGTCAAAATAATGGCCAACTTGCCAAAATGTAAATAAAACTGTGGCACGGTAAATGTAATTGCTGTTGGAAGAGACTAAGAGCAAGTATCATTAAAAATACATAATTCTTCTTCACCACATAATGTGGTGTACTGGTATTATTTAGCAGGAAATATTACATTGCTCATGGCAGTATTCGAATTTAAAGGATTTTGTTAGAAACAAATTAACTTGAGTGCGGTGAATTGTCGTATGATCATTCAAAATATCGCCTGTTTTTATGTTAGATTAGTTACCATAACAACAAATAAAGACGATTGGTATTTGACTTGTTGTGACCTGTGCTTGATAATGGTTTTTGCAGCTGAGTAGCAGTTGACCTACAAATTTTTAAAAACAATGAGCCCTTAAATAATGGCTCCTGACAGAACAGGACAAGTGACCATGGAGAATGTCGTTTAGAACTTTTTTCTGCATTCATATGTTCTGATTAGCCACTCATTTTTTTAATAGCCCATATTGTTTTGAATTTATTTGGTCGATTTCTAAGTGCCGATATAAAAAGCTATATTAATTGCAATGTTTGCATTCAGCAAACACAGAGAACAAACATAATAAATGTATCGAGCCCAAAGAAAATATATTAAACACTTTAGAACTGAGGATGTAATGAGGTATTTTAGCTCCATGGTTTATTCATCAAACTGGATTCAATGGGCTGTATTTTACGTGCCCTTGATATGCGTGTTTTCAGCAGGGGTGGATGAGGGATCACATAACATAGGGTGGGTTCCTACCCCACCACTGTTATAGCCTGCCTGGATCCTATTGGCTGGGGACAATTGGTCACCCCATGTTACTTGAGGAATATGAACTCCCCTAATGGGGTGGGAGGGGGCGCAGTCGTTAGCTTTGCAGCTGTATAAATAGAGCTGGCCAGTGTGGTACCGGCTAGAGAGGGAACCAGTAGTGGACTACTGGTGCTGCATACATATTGTTGTAAATAAATGTATTTTCTATTCGACTGTACAAACTCGTGCTGCATTCTTCGTGGCCCTCACAAAAACCACCTTCCTCCAAGCTCGCCCCATAATACACTGGGGAGCGATGTGGCCTGCAGCAAAACCATCAGCCCACCCACCATATTTAAATAGATAATCAAGGGTCAATTTGGCTTGTTACCAACACAATTGATCCAGATAACATGCTGCCCACCCCGTAAAACATATGACGTGGGCAGTCAGGTAGCACAATTTTTTAAATAGTTTAGTCAGAGGGTGGAAAGAAATGGCCGGTTCTATCTTTGGGGTAGTTGTCCTTTGCGGGTCAGAAGCTGTCCTCCGAAGATGGAACTCCCATTTCTTCCTTATCAGGACTGGTGGAGCTGCCAGCCAAATGGATTGGTCAACAACTCCACAGGACAGATCTTCCTCCCCAGTGAGGGGCAGAAGTCTCACTTGGCATTTGTTCAGTCTGCCCACAGCACGTTACAACAGGGGTGGGGTGGGGGATGGTGGCGAGGCGGGCTGAGCCCAATGACTCTAAAGCTAAATATGAGACTTCCCTAAATTTGGGGAAATCCATGGTTCCATTTCCTCGCAGGCCTCCTGCAATACCAACAATCGCCACCAATCCTGGTATGGCACAGAACTGCTGGCCTCCAATGCGAAAGCAGTTGAATGAGGCAGGACATCGGCTGGAGACGGCAAAGGACCCGCCTCATGCTAATTAATGGGGTGAGCAGGCAAACAGAGGGAACTGGACTTGCCCCTCAAAATTTGCGCCAGGGTACAGGAAGTCTGCCCTCAGCATATTATCTAGCCCACTATTTCATTCTCATTATTAAAATAGACTGTGAAGAAAGTGGAGTAAGTGCTGAAACTTGCGCAGCAGTACGCTGGTTCTGATGGAAATGTTTGTATTACAGGATCCACCTATAGCTGTTACACTTGGACTTCGGATGGAAGAAATGATTTTCAATCTGGCTGATACACATTTATTTTTCAATGATCTGGAGGTATGGATATTTTACAGTTTACAGAAGTAATTCATTTGCCTTAATATCTAAAAGTTTGCAAAGTATGTTTTCAGTTTTACGGGACCTCTATCAAACTATGTCTTCAATGATTTTTACTGAGATTAACTAGCCTTTTGATGATTAGAGTGCAAATACAAATTTTAGATATACCTATCATAGAACATAGAACAGTACAGCACAGTACAGGCCCTTCAGACCACAATGTTGTGCCAACCATTTATGCTAATCTAAGATCAACCTAACCTACACCCCTTCAATTTACTGCTGTCCATGTACCTGTCTAAGAGTCGCTTAAATGACCTTAAGGACTCTGACTCCACCACCTCTGCTAGCAGTACATTCCACACACCCACCACTCTGTGTAAAGAACCTACCTCTGACATCTCCCCTATACCTTACATAGAACATAGAACAGTACAGCACAGAACAGGCCCTTCGGCCCTCAATGTTGTGCCGAGCAATGATCACCCTACTCAAACCCACGTATCCACCCTATACCCGTAACCCAACAACCCCCCACTTAACCTTACTTTTTAGGACACTGCGGGCAATTTAGCATGGCCAATCCACCTAACCCGCACATCTTTGGACTGTGGGAGGAAACCGGAGCACCCGGAGGAAACCCACGCACACACGGGGAGGACGTGCAGACTCCACACAGACAGTGACCCAGCCGGGAATCGAACCTGGAACCCTGGAGCTGTGAAGCATTAATGCTAACCACCATGCTACCATGCTTCCTCCAATCACCTTAAAATAATGTCCCCTCGTGACAGCCATTTCCTTAAAATTATGTCCCCTCGTGACAGCCATTTCCACCCTGGGGAAAAGTCTCTGGCTATCCATTCTATCCATGCGTCTCATCACCTTGTACACTCTATCAAGTCACCTCTCTGCCTTCTTCGCTCCAGTGAGAAAAGCCCTAGCTCCCTCAACCTTTCTTCATAAGACATGCCCTCCAGTCCAGGCAGCATCCTGGTAAATCTCCTGTGTACCCTCTCCAAAGCATCCACATGCTTCCTATAATGAAGTGACCAGAACTGGACATAATATTCCAAGTGTGGTCTAACTAGAGTTTTATAAAGCTGCAGCAAAACCTCGCGGCTCTTAAACGCAATCCCCGTGTTAATGAAAGGCCTTCTCAGCAACCCCATCAACCTGGGTGGCAACTTTGAGGGATTTATGTACCTGGACTCCAAGATCCCTCTGTTCCTCCACACTTCCAAGAATCCTGCCTTTAACCCTGTATTCAGCATTCAAATTCGACCTTCCAAAATGAATCACTTCACATTTCTCAAGGTTGAACTCCATCTGCCATGTCAGCCCAGCTCTGCATCCAGTCAATGTCCTGCAACAACCCTCAACACTATCTACAACTCCACCAACGTTTGTGTCATCGGCAAACTTACTAACCCATCCTTCCACTTCCTCATCCAAGTCATTTATAAAAATCACAAAGAGCAGAGGTCCCAGAACAGATCATTGCAGGACACCACTGGTCACAGACCTCCAGGCGGAATACTTTCCATCCACTACCACTCACTGTCTTCTTTTGGCCAGCCAATTCTGTATCCATACAGCCAAATTTCCCTGTATCCCATGCCCCTAACTTTCAGAATAAGCCTACCATGGAGGACCTTATCAAATGCTTTACTGAAATCCATATACACCACGTCCACTGCCCGACCTTCATCAATGTGTCTCATCACATCCTCAAAGAATTCACTGAGGCTTGTGAGGCATGGCCTCACAAAGCCATGCTGACTATCTTTAATCAAACTATGTTTTTCTAAATAATCATAAATCCTATCTCTCAGAATCCTTTCCAATATTTTGCTCACCACAGACGTAAGGCTGATGGGTCTGCAATTCCCAGGGATATCCCTATTCCCTTTCTTGAATGGGGAACAACATTCACCTCCCTCTAATCATCCGGTACTACTCCAGTGGAGAGTGAGGACGCAAAGATCATCGCTTCCCGTAGTAACCTTGGGTATATCCAGTCAGGCCCAGGGGACTTATCTATCCTGATGTTTTCAAAATTTCCAGCACATCCTCCTTCTTAATATCAACTTGTTCGAGTCTATTAACCTGGTTCACACTGTTCTCATGAGAAACAAGGTCCCTCTCTCTAGTGAATACTGAAGTAAGGTATTTATTTAGGGCCTCCCCCAGCTCTTCAGACTCTAGGCACAAGTTCCCTCCATTAGGGCAGCACGGTAGCATTGTGGATAGCACAATGGCTTCACAGCTCCAGGGTCCCAGGTTCGATTCCGGCTTGGGTCACTGTCTGTGCGGAGTCTGCACATCCTCCCCGTGTGTGCGTGGGTTTCCCCCGGGTGCTCCGGTTTCCTCCCACAGTCCAAAGATGTGCAGGTCAGGTGGATTGGCCATGATAAATTGCCCTTAGTGTCCAAAATTGCCCTTAATGTCCAAAATTTCCCTTAGTGTTGGGTGGGGTTACTGGGTTGTGGGGATAGGGTGGAAGTGTTGACCTTGGGTAGGGTGCTCTTTCCAAGAGCCGGTACAGACTCAATGGGCCGAATGGCCTCCTTCTGCATTGTAAATTCTATGAAATTATCCCTAATCGGCCCTACTCTCACTCTGATCATCCTCTTATTTCTCACATAAGTGTAGAACGCCTTGGGGTTTTCCCTAACCTTCCCGTCAGGGCTTTTTCATGCCCCCTTCTAGCTCTCCTCAGTCCATTTTTGGGTTCCTTCCTGGCTACCTTGTAACCCTCTAGAGCCGAGTCAGATCCTTGCTTCCTCAACCTTACGTAAGCTTCCTTGTTTTCCTCATATGTTTTCTATGAATTACATCAAACGCTGTTGTATTGATTGGTTCATGCAAACGCTATTAAATTTAATGTTCTTTTGTAGCATTCAAATAGTAACTTAATTTGGGCAGCACGGTAGCACAGTGGATAGCACTGTGGCTTCACAGCACCAGGGTCCCAGGTTCGATCCCCCGCTGGTTCACTGTCTGCGCGGAGTCTGCACGTTCCCCCTGTGTCTGTGTGGGTTTCCTCCGGGTGCTCCGGTTTCCTCCCACAGTCCAAAGATGTGCAGGTTAGGTGGATTGGCCATGCTAAATTGCCCTTAGTGTCCAAAAAGGTTAGGAGGGGTTATTGGGTTACGGGGATAGGGTGGAAGTGAGGGCATAAGTGGGTCAGTGCAGACCCGATGGGCCAAATGGCCTCCTTCTACACTGTATGTTCTATGTTCATTATTCATTTGTTTTGGAAAAAGAACGATTCTGTATTCTGTTTTGATTAGATAATTGATCACTCAGATTTACATTGACTTCTCATTTTATATGTGAACTGTTTTTACAAAAAGAACTGGAAATGAAAATATTAAAAGAATTCTAAAGTCTGTGCCTGATAGCTCAGTTAGTTAATCCCTTGACTTCCAGCCAGGAAACCATTAGTTCAAATTCCAGCTTTGCCTGACACTCAAGCTTGTCCACTTGTTCGATGTGTTTTCCCAGTTCTTGGCAGTGTACTTACAAATGCTTCTTGGAAGGAGGGCATAAGCAGATCAGAAGTTCAATTCACATCTTTCCCATTTCCCTCTCCAGCAGCTCAGAAATTGATTAAAGTGTGGCAACAAAGTTGTAAAACAAAGGGGACAGAGAATATATTGGAGAGAAATATACTTTTTGATTCTGAGGAGGGAATGAGTAGTAATTTTTAAGTTGAATATGGCAATATGTTGTACACCAAATGTATTATACTTCAGAAATTTGTTGCGGGATTCGCCGTCCAGTGACAGCGGAATCGTGGAACGCAATTGAGCAGAGAATCGCGTGTGCGGCGGAATTCGTGGCCGGTCCTGGGCTCCCGATGGAGTGCCATGCTCCGGTGCTTTGACAGCGGCGGCAATGCATTCTACTCCGCATGTACAGTAAAAGCCGTTGGCATATCATTAACAGGCCTGACCTGGCATTCTCCCGAGCCTCCGCGATGCTCCACCTCCACAAGGAGGAATTACCAATGTTGGGTTTCACTTGTGGTTTTAAAAATCGGAATACAGGCGCTGCTGAGGGAGAGAGGAGGTAGGATGTGTTCCAGAGGTGCAACCGTGGGCTGCCGGACCTTCTGCTGGCTGGGGGGGTTGGGGGAGTGCCTCTGCCAGCTTCAGGGGTTGTATGGGGGCGGGTTACAGGGAGTGTGACCAGGGCTAGGCCATGGGGACGGGGTGACCCCCCCAGAACTGGGAAGGCCAGGCACGGACCACCATTACGGCAATCTAAATCTTGCTGCGTTCCCAACTGACTGCCCACCATGGTCTGTGGTTGCACAGAGTGACTCCAGTCTTATGGGTTCCCCTACCACCTTCGCACTCCACCCCCACTCCACCCCACTGACCACCATATCTCCACACCCCCCCCCACTCCCACAACTGTGTGCCACCCGCCGGCAGGGCATTCATGAGGCCCACCCAAGGGGAGGCGCTGGATGGGTGCCGGGCACCAACGGGACCAGGGATGCAGTGTCAGGGAATACGGCTGGGGGTGGGCATGGGAATGGGCGGGGGTGGGTGGGACATGCGGGGACAGGGGCTGCAGTGCAGGTCGGGGCTACTGTGTAGCCCAGTGGGCCTAGTTAGGCACGGGAGTTCCCACCATGCTAACATGGACCTCTGAATTCAACCAGGAATGGTCGCCTTCATCCTAGCCACCGCCACAGCCCAGGTGGATGCACTGAGGCTGTATGTGCAGATGCTGCTCAGGGTGGACCCTGCAGTGGCCAAGCCTGCCCCAGAGGAAGAGGAGGCAGCCAGTGAGGATAGAGAGCCAGCTCCCCAATAGGCCGAGGCATCAGGCCTCATGTACCAGCAGCGCCTGTCATTCAAGGACCTGCCAGGGCTGACATGCCATCGAAGACTCCAGCTGAGAGCAGGGAAGACTGCGACTTATCTGCCAGATCGTGCCACACATAGAACCACAGTGGTATGGGTAGGACACCCACTCCTGGTGGCCGTCAAAGTGATGGTTGTCCTGAACTTTTACACCATGGAGTCTTTCCAGGCACTGAGTGGGGACCTGTCTAGGATCTCGCAGACCTCGATGCACAGGTGTATCCGCACTGTCACGGAGGCCCACTATGTCGGGTCGGCACAATATATCAATTTCAATGTGGACTGAGCCCACCAGCATGCCCGGGCAGCAGGGTTTGGCACTATTGCCAGGATGCCCCAGGTACAGGAAGTGGTCGACGGGATGCATGTCCCCCTCTAAGCACCGGCCCGTGACGGGCTACCCATGTAACTGGGTGTTGTAGGGGATTCCTCACCATTTGTAGACCGGGGGCGGGACAGTGCGAATCGCATCACGCCTCCCCGACGCCGGCTCGCGATTCTCCGTAGAGCGGAGAATCGGTGCCATTGGCGCCGGCGTGGTTGGCGTGGCACCAGTCGCGGGCCGCTCTATGCAGCTGGTCCACCAATTCTCCGGCCCGTATGGGCCGAGCGGCCGTAAGAAAAGAGCCGAATCCCGCCGCCGCCTTCTAACCTGCTCTGGGCTGGCGGGACCGCGGCATGTGAGGGTTGGGTGGCAGTCTTTGGGGGGAGAGTGCGAGGGGGGGGGGGGGGGGGTCCGACCCTGGGGGGGCCTCCAATGTGGCCTGGACCACGATCGGGGCCCACCAATCGGCGGGCCGGCCTCTGTGGCTGGGGGCCTCCTTTCCTACGCGCTGGCCCCTGTAGTCCTGCGCCATGTTGCGTCACTGCCGGCGCGTTGAAGGAGGCCACTGCGCATGTCCTCGTTGGCACCGGCACAACTGCACATGCGCGGATCCCGTGGCGCACGTGTTTACCGACGGCATGGACACTCTGCCGTGGGTTTGAACAATCCCGCCCAATGTATCCCTCTTACGAAACAGACTCCTCTGGATCGTCACAGTAGCCTAAAAATGATGGGAGTGGCTGATTGTCTCAGGATGAATGTATTGTGGCTACTGCCAGGATAGCAGGCATTCACTGTTCATTATGATCTGGGCATGGTCGCACATTAACGGCACATTGATGGCATATTAGCACATGCGGTCCTTTACCACTCTACATTTACAAATGGGACCTGCAGAATCACATGTGTGCAGTTGATGCTTCCTTGCACAATAGAAATTCTGGTATCTTGGCAATGCAATGTGCCTGCTCATCCTGCTTCTCTCTGGAAAGAGAGAAGACAATGAAGTCCCTTTCCTGGCATTCTGGGCCTCTGTCACCATCTGATGCAATGGTGGATAGTGAATTGGGATAGTTACCACCTAGAAGGATCACTTGCATAGAATCTGAGGGCGAAGGTTACCTTGATGACCATTGGCAGCACTGTTCTCACCCTTATTATATGGCTGTCGGCTCTGATGCAGAAAGTGACCCGCTTCCTTGCAGGTGCTTGAAACATTGTTCCTGGCTAAGGTGAATGTAGTTCTCTTGGAAGGTCTTTGCTGGGTAGGGATTTCTATGAAGAGCATTGCTCTTTCTCCCTCTGTGTTCAGCTTTCCCTCTTTGCAGCCTTTGCTCCATATCATATCGCGACTCAAATGGGACTGGATTATTATGCACCCCCCCCCCCCCCCCCCCCCCCAACTCTAGCAACCTTCTGTGCACTGGGCAGAAAAACCTTCTGGTCTCCCTCACATGATGTAGGAACATTCACTTCAAAGAACAAAAAGCAATACAGCACAGGAACAAGACCTTCGGCCCTCCAACCTTTTACCACCCTAGGCCAAAACCCTCAGCACTTCCTAGTGCCATTTCCCTCTGTACCCATCCTATCCATGTATTTGTTGAGATGCTGTTTCAACACGGTTAATGTATCTGCTTCCACAACCTACCCTGGCAACGCTTTTCAGGCACTCGCACCCTCTATGTAAACACATCTCCTCCAAACTTTGCCCCATGGACCTTAAATCTATGCCCCCCGGTGACTGACTCTTCCACCCTGGGAAAGAGTGATTGCCCATCAACTCTATTCATGCCCCTCATAATCTTGTAGACCTCTATCAGGTCACCACTCAGCCTCCGTCGTTCTAATGAAAACAGTCTTAGTCTATTCACCCTCCCTGGATAGCTAACACCCTCCATACCAGGCAACATCTTGGTGAAGCTCCTCTGCACCCTCTCCAAAGCCTCCACATCCTTCTGGAAGCGTGGCAACCAGAATTGTGCACAATATTCCAAGTGCAGCCTTACCAAGGTTCTATACAACTGCAGCATGACTTGCCAGTTCTTAAACTCGACGCCTTGTCCAATGAAGGCAAGCATTCCGTATGCTTTCTTTTATGCTTTCTGTCCTTTGAGAACGTTTTTTTAAAAAGCAGCCTGCCCATCCCGCAACTTCCCATGCAACCATATTATGGTGTTGGCAGTGTTTTATCGGGTTAATTGGTTTGTTAACAAGCTCAATTGACCCTTGTTTATTTAAATATGGCGGGTGGGTTACTGATTTCGTAGAATGGGTGTGAGCTTTGGAGTGAACAGGAAGGTTATGCAATGGGCACCTGCCCTAAACACGCCTGGCGGGGACACCCAGTTGGACAAAATAATCATTATATAAGTGTGGCCTTACCAAAGTTCTATACAACTGTCGCATGACTTGACAAGTCTTATACGCAATGCCCCATCCAATGAAGTAAGAAGTCTTACAACACCAGGTTAAAGTCCAACAGGTTGTTTTGAATCACTAGCTTTCGGAGCGCAGCTCCTTCCTCGCTGCTTCCTTCCATTCACCCGAGGAAGGAGCAGTGCTCCAAAAGCTAGTGATTCGAAACAAACCTGTTGGACTTTAACCTGGTGTTGTAAGACTTCTTACTGTGCTCACCCCAGTCCAACGCCGGCATCTCCATATCATGGCCATCCAATGAAGGCAAGCATTCCAGATGATTTCTTGACTACCTTGTCCACTTGTGTTGCCACTTTCAAAGATCTGTGGACCTGTATGCCCAGATCTCTCTGACCCTCTTATGTTAGACCTACCAAAAGGCATTACCTCACATTTGTCCGGATTAAACTCCATTTGCCATTTCTCTGCCCAAGTCTCCAACCTATCTATTTCCTGCGGTATCCTCTGGCAATCCTCAACACTATCTGCCACTCCACCAACCTTCGTGTCATCCGCGAACTTACTTACTCAAAATGACAAGTTGTTTGAACTCCTCCAACACAACGCACAGTACTTCCATTAATCCTCGCAAGAGCAGAATTTAGTCGAAATCACCTCACCAATTATATAACACCAGTGGAGTTTCCTTTGTGGTTGCTGAACAGATGTTATTATCACATCAACATATTCTTAACTGACCTATGTGGTCCAAATTGGCAGATCGTGCCAATTAACCTGAGAGGCTGTTGATTGTCCACTTTGCATGATTGAAGCACATGCAGAGCACACCTGTGTGAATGCCCTCACAAGATTTTGTATCACAAAGTCAAAATTTGTGGTCTTTATGTTTTGTACTTGAGAAATTCGGTATCAGTAACACATCAACTTTGTCCCACTAAAACTAGGCGAGGAAATAAAGCTTTTAAATATTCATATTAGCCAGTAGCTTCATCTAACCCCATACAGCATCTCACTGTATACAAGTAAATAATGCATTCCACATATATTATGCAACATGGAAATGGATAACTAGATGAAATGGTGCTTGCAATGATAAATTAATTGCAGGTAAATAAGTTATTGTTGCAACATTAGCAACAGTAAGTTCGGAAAAAAACACTTTTCAAAATGCCATCAATTAATAAAGGTATTTTAGTTCAATGTTGCAGTTAATGAACAAAACATAATATTGTATAATAATGGCATTAGAACTAAGCAATCTATGGTTTTAACCGGGCTTTAAGAATTAGTCAATATTATTGTTACAAAAGCAGAACAGTGAAACAGGAAAAAAAGTGAGCAATGGTAGTGGAATCCTTCTTTCATTAAATTGAATATAATTCTACCACAAGGGTGCTAATTGCATTGAGTGATGTTGAACAGAAAATGTAGGCTTCAACAGTGGACGGTTAAATGGAACAATATTATGGTAGTTGAAGTGGATGCTTCAGCATTAAAGAATAGCAATTTTAGTCTGAGCACGGTAACACTTACATTTTATTACAATCAGCATTTCATCAACAGCTGTTCATTTCCATTGTTGCATAATATATGTGGAATGTATTATTTACTTGTGTATGGGGGTGCTGTATGGGGTTAAGTGAAGCTACTGTCCAATATGAATATTTTAACAGTTTTATTTCCCCTCCTAGCCTTAGTCAAAGGTATAATTGGCACCAGGGGCGGGATTCTCCGTTTCAGAGACTAAGCATTGACGCCGGGTCTGAATCGGTAGACTTCTGCGACAATAAAATTGACGCTGGTCCCGGAACAATTCATGATCTGTTAATGGGCTAGCACCGGCGCCACGTAGAACTCCAGAGATTCCAATGAAAAACCGAGTCCAATTTGCCGGGTTGGAATTGCCACCCAAGAGGCTGACTAGCTACAGCCGCACATTAGCACATGAAGGGCTCCTTCAAGCCGCATTTGGTCAAGTGATGCCTTGATATCAAGGGGAGCCACCCTCTCCCCACCTCTTGAGTTCAGCTCTTTTGTCCATGCTTAAACTAAGAAAACATACGGAATGCTTGCCTTCATTGGATGGGGCATCAAGTATAGCTGAGGACACAGAATACAACAAAGTTGGTGTTTCTCGGCACTGCGATCACCCGGAAACATCCGGCTAAACATGCTCATCACGGGACTCAGTTGCAATTTGGTTAGATCACGCCCAGCATCTCTGACCTCTGCAGTACTCCTTCAGTGCTAGACCAAAGTATCTGCCCAAATGTTGTTCTCTGGTCCCAGGAGTGGGACTAGAACCCACAACCTTCTCGGAGAAAATGCACCATTGGACCAATCTGAAACTTAATACAATAAAAACAAAAAATTCTGGAATTACTCAGCAGGTCTGGCAGCATCGATGGAGAGAGAATCAGAAGGTAATGTTTGGGATAATGCCCTTTAATTTCAGATTTGCAGTGTTTTTCTCCTGAGATGTGTTTTTTGGAAATTTGCCCCCTTTATCTGCAGAGGGACATTTCAAGATGTTCAGATTAAGATTTTCCAAAGTTATTGACACTGTAATCAGGTTAAACTGTGAAACCTACTTAAAGAATGAACTGCTTCAGGTTGGAGAGGTGTGAGTTTGATTACCTTCTTTATGAGAACCTTTGGCACTTGTGAGTTATTCAGTGCACCTCATAAATTGAATATTCTTAAACACCAATAAAATTAACATTGCATTCTGTTAGATTATTAGCAGAATTCTTGTGATGCAGAGATCAATTATGTAGCCAATGTGGAATTATTCTGGGAATAATCATTTAATAGCTTACAGAATAGTGATTTTGACAAGACTTGAATGTGTTGAGCCCTTTATGGTTCTGTCAATCTGTGAAATCCTTTGAACTGTTTATGGTTTAGGGAAATCAATGCAGTTAGCCTTGCATTTCTCCTGGGGAATTGATTTGTGAAGGGAAGACTCTTTAAGAGAACAGTAATAATTCTTACAACA
This sequence comes from Scyliorhinus canicula, assembly GCF_902713615.1. Classification (NCBI taxonomy): domain Eukaryota; kingdom Metazoa; phylum Chordata; class Chondrichthyes; order Carcharhiniformes; family Scyliorhinidae; genus Scyliorhinus; species Scyliorhinus canicula. The sequence goes on along the minus strand of NC_052151.1, from coordinate 62,271,964 downwards.
CAAGTTTGTAAGACTTCTTACTGTGCTCACCCTAGTCCAACGCCGGTATCTCCACATCATCTTTAAGAGAAAGTGGAGTGTTTTCAATCTTATGAAGGTTGGGTAGTTTCTATCATGAATTCTACTGATGCACAATAATAATAATCTTAATAATCTTTATTGTCACAAGTATGCTCACATTAACATTGCAATGACGTTACTGTGAAAAGTCCCTAGTTGCCACATTCTGGCGCCTGTTCGTGTACACAGAGGGAGAATTCAGAATGTCCAAATTATCAAACAGCACCTCTTTCAGGGCTTGTGGGAGGAAACCGGAGTACCCGGAGGAAATTCACACAGGCACAGGGAGAACGTGCAGACTCCACACAGACAGTAACCCAAGCCGAGAATTGATCCTGGGACATTAGAACATAAGAACTAGGAGCAGGAGTAGGCCATCTGAACCTTCAAACCTGCTCCGCCATTCAATGAGATCATGCTGATCTTTTGTTGCCTCAGCTCCACTTTCTGGCCCGAACACCATAACCCTTAATCCCTTTATTCTTCAAAACACTATCTATCTTTATCTTGAAAACATTCAATGAAGGAGCATCAACTGCTTCACTGGGCAGGGAATTCCATAGATTCACAACCCTTTGGTTGAAGGAGTTCCTCCTGAGCTCAGTCCTAAATCTACTTCCCCTTATTTTAAGGTTATACCCCCCAGTTCTGCTTTCATCCGCCAGTGGAAACAACCTGCCCGTATCTATCCTATCTATTCCCTTCATAATTTTAAATGTTTCTATAAGATCCCCCCTCATCCTTCTAAATTCCAACGAGTACAGTCCCAGTCTACTCAACCTCTCCTCGTAATCCAACCCCCTCAACTCTGGGATTAACCTAGTGAATCTCCTCTGCACACCCTCCAGTGCCAGTATATCCTTTCTCAAGTAAGGAGACCAAAACTGAACACAATACTCCAGATGTGGCCTCACCAACACCTTATACAGTTGCAGCACAACCTTCCTAGACTTAAACTCTATCCCTCTAGCAATGAAGGACAAAACTCCATTCACCTTCTTAATCACCTGTTGCACCTGTAAACCAACTTTTTGCGACTCACGCACTAGGACACCCAGGTCTCTCTGCACAGCAGGATGCTTTAATATTTTATCATTTAAATAATAATCCCTTTTGCTGTTATTCCTACCAAAATGGATAACTTCACATTTGTCAATATTGTATTCCATCTGCCAGACCCTTGCCCGTTCACTTAAACTATCCAAATCCCTCTGCAGACTTGTGGTATCCTCTGCACTTTTTGCTTTACCACTCATCTTAATGTCCTCTGCAAACTTGGACACGTTGCACTTGGTCCCCAACTCCAAATCATCTATTTAAATTGTGAACAATTATGTGCCCAACACTGATCCCTGAGGGACACCACTAGCTACTGATTTGATCTGATTTAATTTATTGTCACATGTACCAAAGTTCAGTGAAATGTATTTTTCTGCGGCCGAGGGAATGTACACAGTACATAGTAGACAAAAGAATAATCAACAGAGAACATTGACAAATGGTACATTGACAAACAGTGATTGGTTACAGTGCGAAACAAGGGCCAAACAAAGCTAATGCAGCAAGAGCAGCATAGGGCATCGTGAATAGTGTTCCTACAGGGAACAGATCAGTCCAAGGGCGAGTCATTGAGGAGTCTTGTAGCTGTGGGGAAGAAGCTGTTCCTGTGCCTGGATGTACGAGTCTTCAGACTTCTGTACCTTCTGTCTGATGGAAGGGTCTGGAAGAAGGCAATGCCTGGGTGAGAGGGGTCTCTGATAATGCTGTCTGCCTTCCTGAGGCAGTGGGAGGTGTATACAGAATCAATGTGGGGGCGGCAAGCTTGTGTGATGCGTTGGGCTGAGTTCACCACAGTCTGCAGTTTCTTGCGATCTTGGACCGAGCAGTTGCCATACTAAGCTGTGATGCAGCTGGATAGGATGCTTTCCACCGCACATCTGTACAAGTTTGTGAGAGTCGTGCAGACATGCCAAATTTCTTTAGCTTCCGTGGGAAGTAGCAACATTGTTGGACTTTCTTGACTGTTGCATCAACGTGAATGGTCCAGGACAGACTGCTGGTGATGGTGACCCCCAGGAACTTAAAGCTATCGACCTTCTCCACTTCGGAGCCATTGATGCAGACGGGAGTGTGTGTCGTGCAATGCTTCCTGGAGTCGATGATCAGTTCCTTGGTCTTTCCAACATTTAGAGAGAGGCTGTTTTCAGTACATCATGAAACCAAGTGATTTATCTCCCTCCTGTAGTCTGATTCGTTGTTGTTTGAAATATGGCCCACCACGGTCGTATCATCCGCAAACTTACAGATTGCCAATGACTGATTGTCAACCAGAGAAACACCCATTAATCCCCACTCTTTGCTTTCTGTTAATTAATCATCCTCTATCCATGCTACTACTTTACCGTAACACCATGAATCTTTATCTTATGCAGCAACCTTTTGTGTGACATCTTGTCAAAAGCGTTCTGGAACTCCAGATATAATACATCCATTGTCTCCCCATTATCTACTGCACTGATGATGTCCTCAAAAAATTCCAGTAAATTAGTTAGGCTCCACCTGCCTTTTATGAACCCATGCTGCGTCCGTCCAATGGGACAATTTCCATCCAGATGCCTCACTATTTCTTCCTTGATGATAGATTCCAGCATCTTCCCTATTCCCGAAGTTAAGCTAACTGGCCTATAATTACCTGCTTCCTTGATGGCTGGGGCGGTTCTTAGGATTAATTGTCCTGGGCTTCGCTGGCTCCATCGTGTCTGCTTCGCTATTGAAAGTATCGATTGATACTTGAGTGTATCTATTGTGCCCGGGACTGTCCCGGTATCACCTCATTAATATGTAAACTGATTTCCCATTTACAGCGCTGCCTGAACTCTGCAGCTGTCGGGAAACCGGTTTTTGCAAGTGTCTCAATGCTGAAAGCTTCTGCAAGCTGTTTGCTCTTTACTATGTCCGTTTTTCCCTGCATTCTTTGCAGTCTTCCATTTTGTGTTACCAGTGGCCATCTTAGATGGCTACACCGTAATGGCGACTAAATCTTGTTAGCGCCCCATATCGGGATTTGTGCCAGCATAATCTCAGTTTTAGATCTTCTCCACGTCCCTGCCAGTGAGGCTGGGCGTGAACTTGATTTCTATACTTTTTAATAAATTAATATAAATACTTGGCTTGAAGCCATAACATCTGCCCACAATGTGTCTCCGCACCCCCCCCCCCCCACCCACCCACCCCCCCCCCCCCCCACCCCCACCCCTCGGTGTGGCTTCACACAGACAAGAATCACTACTAGTTTTCAAAAGTGAAAGGCAGTTGTGATGTCCACGCTGATGTGACCATCAATTCACAAGACACGTGGTTGGAAGTGAACAGTGGTTTTAATAGTCTTACAACTGAGCCTGCCTGCGACGAGATGAACTGGCAGCAGGCTCACAACTGCAGATCTTTATACTTCCAGTTAGTGGAAGGAGCCATGGGCGGAGCCAAGGGTGGAGCCCAGTACAAACTCCTCATCTCCCCCTATGGGCAGAGCCGCACAATTGCTCGTATACCGAGCTTACAGAGACACAACACATACAATATAACACAGTGTGAATTACTAGGAATGTGATTCACCACACACGCCAGGGTTGCAGATATGCCTGTAACCCCCGAGATTGAGGGACAATTCTGGGCAGATGGTCATGCCTTCAGGGAACACTGACGGGGGGGGGGCACTGCCCGGGGTGATACCCTTTTCACTTGCGGGGCGGGGGGGGGGGCTTCCCCCCATACATGGGGTAGGGGAATGTGAGAGCGTCCCCTTCTGTATGTGGGGTTTGGGGGTGTTTCCCTTCTTCACCAGGGGCCCGGATGTGCGTTTGGGTCAGATGTCTGTTGGGGGGGTGGCAGGGAGTGGCCTTAAATTCTACTTTAAGAGTGGGTGCCCCAATCCCAGTATTCCGCCAGTGGCAATGTTTCTAGGCCCCGCCCTTCCAGTTGTCTGTGTTATCCTTGCCGGAACTCTGAACTTGCACAGAGTGCAAATCAGGCGAGACGGCCCTGAGGGATAGGAGGCACAAAAGAACATTCTGGAAAAAAAGAAGGAACCAAAGGCCGAGTGAGAATGAGAAACTTGAAGAAATAGTACGAAAGAAAATAAGTGAAAATATATCTCCTGGATCTAATGTCCTCTTACTTGAGTCTTGCTGAGGTAGTGGATACCGCAGTTTAGATCTTCCAGAATTCCGTAGATTCTGCGATAGTTCCCAAGATTGGAATGTTTCAAACATTACCCTGCTATATAATAAAGGATGAAGGGAGAAAACATGGAATCATTGGCCCATCAGATTAACATCAGTTGTACGCAAAATGCTAAAATACGCTATTAGGAACATTACCCTGTATTTAGAAAATCATAATTAAGCAGAGTTAACATAGATTTATGAAAAAGAATTGTTGTTTAACAAATCTGTTGAGGTTTTTGAGAATGTAACTAATGAGATGATGAAGGGAAACCAATGCATGTCGAGTATTTGGATTTTCAAAAGGAAATCGATAATGTGCCACGGTTAATACACAAAATTAAGACTCATGAGATTGGAAGTATAATTTAGCAGCACGGTAGCATGGTGGTTAGCATAAATGCTTCGCAGCTCCAGGGTCCCGGGTTCGATTCCCGGCTGGGTCGGTGTCTGTGCGGAGTCTGCACGTCCTCCCCGTGTGTGCGTGGGTTTCCTCCGGGTGCTCCGGTTTCCTCCCACAGTCCAGGGATGTGCGGGTTGGGTGGATTGGCCATGCTAAATTGCCCGTAGTGTCCTAAAAAGTAAGGTTAAGGGGGGGTTGTTGGGTTACGGGTATAGGGTGGATACGTGGGTTTGAGTAGGGTGATCATTGCTCGGCACAACATCGAGGGCCGAAGGGCCTGTTCTGTGCTGTACTATTCTATTCTATTAAAAGGTCAGGTGTGGAGCTGCCGAGTTTCACAATGCTTGTCTCGCCTGATCCAACACTCTGTGCAATTTTGGGAAGATTGCACCCTCTGATTTTTCATGTAACTAACCATAAGTTGCTAACTATTTGAGGCCAGACCATTTAGTTACTAATCAATTTTATTTACAATTTTTTTCACGATTTATCCCTGATTACTTAGTTTTACCTAGTAGCTTTCAACAGAAGTACATGAAGCAAACTAACACGTTTGTGCCACTTCCTTTCTCTGCGTGAATGCTCTCATCAAATCACACTCTCTTTGCTTGCCAGATGCCTTTAGTTTTTCTTTCTCAATCAACTATACAATTCACATTTATGGACTTGCTTCAGTAATAGTTTGTGGTGTGTTTGTAGCCACTCTCTGTTTAAAGGATTGTTTCAACCCGCTTTTAAATATTTCTTGTTATCTTAATTTATACCCTCGTCTAATCATTTCACCAGCCTGTGAAGAGTTTATTACTATTTTTCATAACTCTTCAATAACCATAAAGACCTTTATTCGGTAAACCTTTAACATTTTCAGCTCCAGCTTTCAAATCTCCTTCTAATCCTAGAAAGCTGCAAAGAATTTTCTGCTTGTCTCCTCCTCCTCCTCACTTGCAATAACAGACAAAGTTTATCCTTAGCAACAACCCACGCCAGCACATTTTAAATCCATCTTAAACATGGAAAAAAGTGGAATTATGTTGTAATCAATTTCTGTCAGGACTACTTTGATGTAGACTTTCCTGCATTCTTTATTATGTGTAGTAGTATTAGGTTTGAGTGTATGAACATGGAAAATTGAAAATTTGTGGTGGAAGAAGGCTTTATCCAGTTCCCAACATTGAGATTTCAACTACAGATGCCTCCTGGAAATTTGATGCAATTTTGTCAGCAGGGTCACAAGGGGAGCTGCAGATTTGTTTAGAAGCTGCATCCAGCAGGTTTCCAAGTCTCACTCCAAATTCTACCCTGGAAGACCGAGGATAATCAATTCCAGAAAAATTGAGTACCTTTTAGAATCCATTTCCTCGGACAGCACGGTGGCGCAGTGATTAGCACTGCTGCCTCACACGGCTGAGGACCCGGGTTCGATCCCAGCCCCAGGTCACTGTCCATATGGAGTTTGCGCATTCTCCCCGTGTCGGCATAGGTTTCATCCCCACAATCCAAAGATGTGCAGGGTAGGTGGATTGGCCACGCTAAATTGCCCCTTAATTGGAAAAAAAATTGGCCACTTTAAATTTATTTAAAAAACGAATGTATTTCCTCATTTCCCTGTGGTGACTTAAATGTGTTTCTCTTAACTCAGTAAGGGTCTCGGGCTCATACTCCATGGGGAAGTAGTGATAGCAGATATGGTTAATGGTTCTTTTTCCAGGTAGTATACCACTCTTCTTCAAATCTGCCATCATCGCCCTCCCGGCTTTTTTTTAAGAAAAAGCAAATCTAACCCTCTTTGTCCTTATAAACCTTGGCCTTGTCCCTAATCTCCCTTTCTTCTCAAAGTCCTTGAACATGCTGTCATCTCCCAGAATTGTGTCCATCTATCCTGGATTTCTGTGTTAAATCTCTCCATTGGATTTCATCTCCTATCACGATGTGGAGATGCCGGCGTTGGACTGGGGTGAGCACAGTAAGAAGTCTTACAACACCAGGTTAAAGTCCAACAGGTTTGTTTCAAACACGAGCTTTCGGAGCACGGCTCCTTCTTCAGGTGAGTCACCTGAAGAAGGAGCCGTGCTCCGAAAGCTCGTGTTTGAAACAAACCTGTTGGACTTTAACCTGGTGTTGTAAGACTTCTTACTGATCTCCTATCACAGCACTGAAAGGACTTTTAACAAAGTCACAAATGGCATGCTATGTGGTTTGCATTGAATTGGATTGGATTTGTTTATTGTCACGTGTACCAAGGTAAAGTGAAACGTATCGTTCTGCGTACAGTTCAGACAGATTATTCCGTACATGAAAAGAAAATGCATAGGGCAAACACAAAATACACAATATACAGACATAGACACAGGCATCGGGTGAAGAATACAGGAATGTAACATTACTCAATAGAGAAAATGTGTGATCAGATCAGTCAATAAGTGGGTCATTCAGCAGTTTGGTAACAGCGAGGAAGAAGCTGTTTTTGAACCCATGACTGCATGTTCTCAGACTTTTGTAACTCCTGCCCGATGGAAGAAATTGGAAGAGAGAATAAGCCGGGTGGGAGGGGTCTTTGATTATGCTGCCTGCTTTCCCAAGGCAGCGGGAGGTGTAGACAGAGTCAATGGATGGGAGGTGGATTTGTGTGATGGACTGGGCTGTGTTCACGACTCTCTGTAGTTTCTTATGGTCTTGGGCTGAGCAGTTGTCACACCAGGCTGGGATGCAGCCAAATAGGATGCTTTCTATGGGGCATCTGTAAAAGTTGGTAAGAGTCTATGTGGACATGCCATATTTCCTTAGTTTCCTGAGAAAATATAGGCGCTGTTGTGCTTTCTTGGTCATAGTGTCAACGTGGGTGGACCAGGACAGATTGCTGGTGATGTGCACACCTAGGAATTTGAAGCTGTCAACCATCCACCTCAGCCCCGTTCATGCAGACAGGAGTGTGTACGATACTTTGTTTCCTGAAGGCAATGACCAGCTCTTTAGTTGTGCTGATATTGTGGGAGAGATTGTTGTCATTATACCACTCCACTAGGTTCTCAATCTCCCTCCTGTATTCTGACTCATCGTTGTTCAAGATCCGACTCACTACGATCGTGTCGAGAGCAAACTTGTTGATGGAGTTGGAGCCAAATTTTGCCATGCAGTCGTGTGTGTGTATAGGAAGTATAGTAGGGGCTAAGCATGCAGCTTTGCGGGGCTCTGGAATTGAGGACTATCGAGAAGAGGGGGTGTTGTTGTTTATCCTTATTGATTGTGGCCTATGGGTCAGAATGTCGAGGATCCAGTTGCAGAGTGAAGAGCTAAGTCCAGGTTTTGGAGCTTTGATATGAGCTTGGCTGGGATTATGGTGTTGAAGGCCGAGCTGTAGTCAATAAATAGGAGTCTGATGTAGGAGTCCTTGTTGTTGAGATGCTTCAGGAATGACTGTAGGGCCAGGGAGATGACGTCTGCTGTGGACCTGTTATGGCGGTATACGAATTGCAGTGGATTTCAGCATTCTGGTAGTATGGAGTTGATGTGCCTCATGATCAACCTCAAGGGCAAGGTAAATGATCCCTCCCTATCTTTGTTGATCTTTGACATAGTTAATTACACAATGCTCCTCTAGCTATCATCCAGCTGAGTAAGGCTACACTAATCTGGTCCCATTGTTATCTATCCAGTAATAGCCAGAGCACTACCTGCAATTTATTCACTTCCCACTTCCACACCATTTTCTCTGGACCTACGCTTTCACCCCCTTGTGTTTGTCATCTACAGGCTGCCCCTTAGTAACATCATCTGAAAACCATCGGTTTCCACAAGTCTAAGGAATACATCCAGCTCCACATCATCACCACCACCTCTCTTGAACTGGCCATTGTCTCTAAATTTTCAGACTGCTTGTTCAAACTTTCATTACTAAATAATCAGAGAGTTCCTCCAACTGTGTTTTGGGAAGACAGAGCCATTGGCTGGAATTTTCCAGCTGTTTTCGCCGGTGGGATCTTCTGGCCCCACCGATGTGAACGCAGGTTTCTCGGTAGCAGGGGAGTGCAGAATATTGGAAGTCCCGTTCCCGACACCAACCAATGGTGGCCTACCTCCGTCTGGCACAAAACACACAGCCAAGGTATGGAAAGTACCACCCAAAACCTTTGATCCCCACCGGAAACATCATTTCCTAGCCATCAACTTCATCTCTCTCCCAATCACCGCACTGTTCACAACATTGGTGCCATATTTGAACCCCAAATGAGGCTTTGACGCTAAATACTCCATTGGTAAGATTGTCTGTTTTCACCTCTGTAACGTTGCCAAACTGCACTGCAGGTTCAAATGATCTACTGCTGAAACCCTCATGCACCCCTTTGCTACTTCAATACTTGACTATTCTAATAAGGTGCTGCTGTGCCTACCATTTTCTACCCTCCATATTCTTGAGGTTATCCATTCTCCGCTGCCTGTGTCCGAATTTGCACTATGCCCTGGTTCACCCATTACTCTTGTACTCTTTGACTTTCATTAGTTCCCAGTTAAGCAATTCCTCAATTTAAAAATTAGCACCTTTGACTTCACCCCTCTAAACCTTTGTGATCTCCTTCTGCCCTACAACCTTGCAAGATATCTATGCTCCTGCAATTATGGTTTAATGAACACCCGCCATGTCTTGAGCTGCCAAGACCCCTCGTTCTGGGATATCTTCTCTGAACCTGTCTATCACTCTTACTTTCCTTGAGATGTTCTTTAAAACCTATCTCTGTGACCAAGATTTTCATCACCTGCCCAGGGGTGGCACGGTAGCACAGTGGTTAGCACTGTCGCTTCACAGTACCTGGGTCCCAGGTTCGATTCCTGGCTTGGGTCACTGTCTGTGCAAATCTGCGCGTTCTCCCTGTGTCTGGGTGGGTTTCCTCCGGGTGCTCTGGTTTCCTCCCACAAGTCCAAAAAGACGTGCTGTTAGGTGAATTGGACATTCTGAATTCTCCTTCTGTGTATCCGAACAGGCGCCTGAATGTGGCGACTAGGGGTTTTTCACAGTAACCTCATTGCAGTATTAATGTAAGTCTACTTGTGACGATAAAGATTATTATTATTATATTTTACTATGTTAAAGACACTATATAAATATGAATTGTTGTTGCATTTAAAATTGTACAATATTTACTGTTTTAACCTGCCCAGATGCTATTGGCTGGGGACAATTGGTTATCCCATGACTCTTGAGGATTATGAGCTCCCCAATGAGGTCGGGGAGGGGGGGGGGCAATGATTAACCTTTCAGCTGTATAAATAGAGCTAGCCAGTGGGGCACTGGCTAGAGAGAGAGAACCAGTAATGAACTACTGGTACTGTGTAAATATTGTTGTAAATAAAAGTTTCTTTCTGTTTGAGTCTACAAACCTGTGCTGGACTCTTCGTGCCCCTCAGAAAACCCACCTTTCATATTAATTTAATTACAGATAGTCAGTACAGTCGATCTTCTCTATTGTGGTGTTTTTGAGAAACCATATTGAAAAACAATGTTATGGAATAGGTCACTTGTATAACTTCGCCATCAATTTGGGAACTATAAATAATATATTATATCAAAGCTAGCATTACAATTAAGAGACAAAGGTTTGTTCATACGCATAATAGAGTTACAGATTTAAATCCGTATTTAATTATTAATATCACAATAGAGTTAGGATTTATTTGTTTATTCTTTCATGGGATGTAGGTGCCGCTGGCAAGGGCAGGATTTGTTTCTCATCCCTAATTTCCCTTGAACTGAGTGGCTTGCTCGGCCATTTCACAGGGCAGTTAAGAGTCAACCACATTGCTGTGGGTCCAGACTTGCATGTCGACCAGACTGGCTAAGGACGGCAGATTTCCATCCCTAAAGTACACTGGTGAACCCATTGGCTTTTTATGACAATCAATGGTAGTTTCATGGTCCCATTACCAAGACTCGATTCCAATTCTCAATTTTACTAATAATTGCTGCAGCGCGATTTGAACATGTGTCACCAAACCATTAGCCTGGGCTTCTGGATTACTAGCCTAGTTAATTACTGGGGGTTGTTTACTTTTGAACTTGTGTTTATGTTAATTGTCTCAATAAAGGAAAAATAACTAATTTTGTTATAATCTTCATAGTGCAATCTTTGTATGTTATAATCACACATTCAGAGCATGATCTAACAAAAAAAAACACTCCCCTTCTGGGCAGGATTAGCGAGGTCGTTCCTGGTGTGTGCCGGGAACGACCCAGCTAATTCCTCCCAGAGAGGTACTCTTGTTTGTTTCTGTTCGATCATGCCCATAGTTAAGTGAGCTGTTAAGCTCTCATAACTATCAAGTCTGAATCCGCCCATTGTGGGCAGGATCCAGATCACGATATCGCATTAGATCTCGTGTGCATAACGCCCATTGGGAATCCCGGTCAAAGGCCCTCGCGGGGTCCACCCTTATTTTGAGGCTATGTCCCCTAGTTCTGCTGTCACCCGCCAGTGGAAACAACCTGCCTGCATCTATCCTATCTAGTCCCTTCATAATTTTAAATGTTTCAATAAGATCCCCCCCCTCATCCTTCTAAATTCCAACGAGTACAGTCCCAGTCTACTCAACCTCTCCTCATAATCCAACCCCTTCAGCTCTGGGATTAACCTAGTGAATCTCCTCTGCACACCCTCCAGCGCCAGAAAGTCCTTTCTCAAGTAAGGAGACCAAAACTGAACACAATACTCCAGGTGTGGCCGCACTAACACCTTATACAATTGCAACATAACCTCCCTAGTCTTAAACTCCATCCCTCTAGTAATGAAGGACAAAATTCCATTTGCCTTCGTAATCACCTGTTGCACTTGTAAACCAACCTTCTGTGACTCATGCACTAGCACACCCAAGTCTCTCTGAACAGCGGAATGCTTTAATATTTTATCGTTTAAATAATAATCCCGTTTGCTGTTATTCCTACCAAAATGGATAACCTCACATTTGTCAACATTGTATTCCATCTGCCAGACCCGAGCCCATTCACTTAACCTATCCAAATCCCTCTGCAGACTTCCAGTATCCTCTGCACTTTTCGCTTTACCACTCATCTTAGTGTCATCTGCAAACTTGGACACATTGCCCTTGGTCCCCAACTCCAAATCATCTATGTAAATTGTGAACAATTGTGGGCCCAACACGGATCCCTGAGGGACACCACTAGCTACTGATTGCCAACCAGAGAAACACCCATTTATCCCAACTCTTTGCTTTCTATTAATTAACCAATCCTCTATGCATGCTACTACCTTACCCTTAATGCCATGCATCTTTATCTTATGCAGCAACCTTTTGTGTGGCACCTTGTCAAAGGCTTTCTGGAAATCCAGATATACCACATCCCCGTTATCTACTGCACTGGTAATGTCCTCAAAAAATTCCACTAAATTAGTTAGGCATGACCTGCCCTTTATGAACCCATGCTGCGTCTGCCCAATGGGACAATTTCTATCCAGATGCCTCGCAATTTCTTCCTTGATGATAGATTCTAGCATCTTCCCTACTACCGAAGTTAAGCTCACTGGCCTATAATTTCCTGCTTTCTGCCTACCTCCTTTTTTAAACAGTGGTGTCACGTTTGCTTATTTCCAATCCACCGGGACCACCCCAGAGTCTAGTGAATTTCGGTAAATTATCACTAGTGCATCTGCAATTTCCCTAGCCATCTCTTTTAGCACTCTGGGATGCATTCCATCAGGGCCAGGAGACTTGTCTACCTTTAGCCCCATTAGATTGCCCATCACTCCCTCCTTAGTGATAACAATCCTCTCAAGGTCCTCACCTGTCATAGCCTCATTTCTATCAGTCGCTGGCATGTTATTTGTGTCTTCCACTGTGAAGACCGACCCAAAAAACCTGTTCAGTTCTTCAGCCATTTCCTCATTTCCCATTATTAAAACTCCCTTCTCATCCTCTAAAGGACCAATATTTACCTTAGCCACTCTTTTTTGTCTTATATATTTGTAAAAACTTTTACCGTCTGTTTTTATATTCTGAGAAAGTTTACTCTCATACTCTATCTTACTCTTCTTTATAGCTTTTTTAGTAGCTTTCTGTTGCCCCCTAAAGATTTCCCAGTCCTCTAATCTCCCAGCAATCTTTGCCACTTTATATGCTTTTTCCTTCAGTTTGATTCTCTCCCTTATTTCCTTAGATATCCACGGTCGATTTTCCCTCTTTCTTCCGTCCTTCCTTTTTGTTGGTATAAACCTTTGCTGAGCACTGTGAAAAATCGCTTGGAAGGTTCTCCACTGTTCCTCAACTGTTCCACCATAAAGTTTTAGCTCCCAGTCTACCTTAGCTAGTTCTTCTCTCATCCCCTTGTAATCTCCTTTGTTTAAACACAAAACACTAGTATTTGATTTTACTTTCTCACCCTCCATCTGTATTTTAAATTCCACCATATTGTGATCGCTCCTTCCGAGAGGATCCCTAACTATGAGATCATGAATCAATCCTGTCTCATTACACAGGACAAGATCTAGGACCGCTTGTTCCCTCGTAGGTTCCATTACACACTGTTCTAGGAAACTATCGCGGATACATTCTATAAACTCCTGCTCAAGGTTGCCTTGATCGACCTGGTTAAACCAATCGACATGTAGATTAAAATCCCCCATGATAACTGCTGTACCATTTCTACATGCATCAGTTATTTCTTTGTTTATTGCCTGCCCCACCATATCGTTACTATTTGGTGGCCGATAGACTACTCCTATCAGTGACTTTTTTGCCTTACTATTCCTGATTTCCACCCAAATGGATTCAACCTTATCCTCCATAGCACCGATGTCATCCCTTACTATTGCCCGGATGTCATCCTTAAATAACAGAGCAACACCACCTCCCTTACCATCCACTCTGTCCTTCCGAATAGTTTGATACCCTCGGATATTTAACTCCCAGTCGTGACCATCCTTTAACCATGTTTCAGTAATGGCCACTAAATCATAGTCATTTACGATGATTTGTGCCATCAACTCATTTACTTTATTCCGAATACTACGAGCATTCAGGTAAAGTACACTTATGTTGGTTTTTTTACCTCTGTTTTGAATCTTAACATCTCCAGTTTTATTCCTTTTGTTATTACTGGGCCTATTCACTGAGCTCCCCTCAGTTACTGTACCTTGTACTGTCGCCCTTTTAGATTTTTGACTATGTCTTCTCTGCCTTGCACTTTTCCCCTTACTTCCTTTTGTTTCTGTCCCTGTTTTACTACCTTCCAACTTCCTGCATCAGTTCCCAACGTTTTGCTTCAACCTCAATCCAGGGTGGGATTGAATGTCTGGGGACTGAATCCCACTGACGGGTGTTTGACTGCTGCACAAACACAGTTTGCTACATTTTTTTCATCACTTTTAATTTGTAGTGGTTTGCAGCGCACTGAGACAGCTCCGCAATGCAAGTGACACCCCGCACCCTCCCTTTTCTCAGTGTCTGCCCTCTTCTCGTCCACCATGGCAGCAATGAGCCTTTCTCAGCATGTTTTTCATGCTGGCTCCCTTTTAATTGGCCAGCTGGGGCTGATCGTAGTTAGAAGCGAATTTCGTGCCAACCCTCGAGTCCACCGAGTGCGCGCACTTGATGGCCGCAGAATTCAGGCCACAATGTATTCTCATATTAGTATGCAGTGTATGAGATTAATACGACTAAGCGAGGAGGGATGAACTGGATTCACCCTCCAGGACTGGTCACAACAAAAGGTTTTACATTTATTTTTCCTGAGTAGATGCCTTTTACGATCCAAATGTATTTACTATGTAATAAAGAGCCAATCAAACCAGGTTTTCTTGAGTCAAAGAAAGAGCAAGTTTTCTCAGTTACAAAAATAATGAAAGATGTGACAACACGCCCACAGAAGTAAGAAAAGTAAGGTTCCAAATAAAAGCTAAAAGAATCAGTGATTATTTGCTTATCCTTGAGGCAAAGATTGTTTGATGTTATAGCTGTTTGAGGTTAACTGGTCCCCTTTAAAATCTTGGAGTTGAATTGTAGTCCTGGTAACTTCACTTTGCTGGAGACAATTTCCTTCCTCTTAATTCTTTCTTCCGTCTCCTAGAAATCAATTAATTCATCCTGAGGTTTTTTCCGATGGTCAGTCACTAGCTCTTGGGTTGGATTTTCATACTGTAGAAATTGGACATATGTTAACTTAAGAGAGAGAGAGTTTCCTTCAGCAGATTTTCTTGATGACTTCTGTCTGTGACTGGCTTAGCAAAACCAGTTTATAAAATCCTCCTGCCTGTATATTCCCAAAAAGGAATTTGATTAACATGTCTTGCTGTCATTGTTGAAGTTACATTTTGATCTTGCATCTCAAAAACATTTGACATATTTCATGATATCAGAAGCCAACAGGAGATGAAGTTATTTCATCCTCCACAATGGGTTTTGAGTACCTGTTGGGCATAACTGGCAGGTTAGCAGTTCCCATTGTATTTATTGTTGATTAAAATTCACATGTTGCATCTCTTCCTTGGTTAGAAGGTTGGGTTTTGGTGTCTGCCGATTTCTTTTAGAATGTTTCTAACTTCACACTTCCATTTGGAGGGGTTTTTTGTTTTCTTTTCTCACCTTCACCTTGCATTTTAAAGCAGTTGGCTATCTCTTTCTAAAAGTACCAATTGTCCAGTCAGCTGAAAGTCCCTTAAAAATACATTTTCAAAAACAAAGAGGCATTTTTGTGACACTATCAACTGCACTTTCAAGGATTTATATATCTGCGTCCTAGGTGTTGAATTTCCATGGAATCCTCCCACTTGCCTCACTAATTTCATTGGGAGGGCCAAATAATTCATGCTATTTTTCCCAGGTATTTTGTGGCTCTTCCGCTGAACCTATACCAAACCGGAAAACCCCACAGAAATTAAACCCCTAGTTCCCTTTGTTCTTCCACATTCTATTCTATCTTTCCCATGAGTTTCTGCTCCCATCCCTCGTTTCCTTTTCTCCAAATCTATTAAATTATATCTGCCACCTTTGTCCATTCCACTAACCTTCACATGTCCCCTTCAAAATTTTTGAAACTGCAGGCCGGAGATAGGCCAGGAACATTGTATCACTGGTTTTCCGACCTATGCCCCCTTCAAGCACTCGGAGCGTGGGAACTGTGATTGTTTCTAAATATTTTCACATTAGTATCATATATATTTCAATCAGAAAGGATTTTATAAAGGTGTGATATTGTTGGAAATTTCTTTTTACAGTTGGTCAGCGTTATCCAGAACTGTGCCCTGTTTCTTTTGTTGTGTTTTTTCACATGTTAAATTTACATAGCCATCTGCCTTGAGATATTGGCTGTAAAATTACCTTTGGCCGTTTTAGGTTTCCATACATCTAACCTGTGTTGACCTACACTGTCGGTCTCTTAATTGAAGGCTGCTTCAATCGGGAGTACTGCCCAGCCAGCTTTCGGCACAGGTTTTTGGCTTCCTCACAGCCCTTGACTGTGTTAAAGAAATCTCCTGTGGTGCAACAGTGCATACTCCCATTGCCCAGCCAGTGCAACAAATTATGATATTGCCAAGCAGTCACTGTTATTATAAATTGCCAAACCAAGCTGTAGTATAGGAAAGAGCACACTTTTATTAAAACAGCCTCTTGCAAAAACAATATGACTTATTGGTTGTTTCAAAGAGCTACCAGAGTGCACTCACAGAGCTCTCTCTGCTCAGGATTAGCAGGGTCTCTATGTACCCGCCCTGACCTGAAATCTTACTCTCTCCATCAATCTCTACCCCTGCCTCTGTCAACTCTTATGCATGTGCTACATGGTGTTTCAACTTAATACAGTAGAGCCCTGCTCTATAAGACTGTCAATTGGGAAGGATACAAAAAGTGTACCATAGTTGGGTTTAATATGGTTTCTGTATTAATGAGGGAGCTGGAAGTAATGTAGTGTATTGCAGTATTGGTGAGTGTTACAGTGAGGAGCTACTATTTGTTGTGTCACATTAGTGACATTTGATCATATGATTTACAATAATTTTGCTTATGGAGCTTAGCATTTGGAACAGTTTAAACATTCTCCTTCATATGTTTTTAATGATTTCTTTATTGAGTGTAATTTTGAACAAAAAAATTAAATAAGACATTATTCTTGTATATTATGCATTCAGTTATTTGACACTGCGGACTATATTTGCTTAACCTCATCATATTTGGCTACTTGGTGAAGGAATGTTACTCTAATCTCTACTCACTTATATGTGGAGAACATTCATTGATTCAGCTGTGCTGAGGTCAGTTTCATATGCAGTAAATTATTAGGTCCATATGAAAGATATATAGCTCTCAAGGTTTAAGGTCAGGCAGCAGCAGGCATTTAGTTTGATTGAGAAATTAAAATGATTTGTTGATGGACTTTTTTTGGAGAACAGCAGTACACTGTTCCACACCACCAATGTTTTATTAGTCATGGTAGTGAATGTTAGCAATCAACGTTTTCAAGCTTCTTGTAACTATCCACCATCATTAATAAAAAGCTTCAGTTTCTATGTTCACGGAGTTATTCATGGCATTCCACACTAGCAGCCGTGTGTACCATCTACAAGATGCACTGCAGGGACTCACCAAGGTTCCTTAGGCAGCACCTTCCAAATCCACAACCACTACCATCTAGAAAGACAAGGGCAGCAGATACCTGTGAACGCCACCACCTAGAGGTGCCCTTCCAAGTCACTCATCACCCTGACTTGGAAATGCATCACTGTTCCTTTACTGTCGCTGTGTCAAAATCCGAGAACTCCCTCCCTAACAGCACTGTGGCTGTAACTACACCTCAATAACTTCAATTGTTCAAGATGGCAGCTCACCATTAGTTTCTAAAGGGCAACGAGACATGGGCATTAAATGCTGGCCTAGCCAGTGACTCCCACAACCCGTAAATGAATTTTTTTAATATTCCAATGGATCAGCTCTCATTGAACAAAAATAAAAGGGACAAAGAATATTCATTTTGGCCTGGCAGGATAACTTTCACATGCGCATAAGCCATTTCATGTTGTACATAACTTTGCAGGTAGTTTAATTTCCCTTTATTTTTTGACATGGAGGATGCTAATTGCATACAAGTCCATTATCTCCTGTGCAAAAAATAGCTAGGTAATTTATGACGCTTTCACTGTACTATGGAAGGTTGTGGGAATGCAGGCTGATCAGAGAGGGTGGATCTTGCTTCCACCAGATTCAAACTAAAAGTCCTCCCAACACAACATTTGTTGGTGCAATATGGTTCTTAGTCATTCCATTTCACATAGCTGCATGTCAGTGTATTAACTATTTTTGGCATCTTTAATGAAAATGTTAGAACAAATGTAACAACACAAAAGTCAAGCACATATAAAGTGCACCACAGTTTTTAGAGCGAAGTGACGAATTAAACAATTATATTATCATTTTCACTGCATGCTTGAAAAGAAATGTGCAGCAGCCCATGGTCGTGATAAATGTATCAATTCTGCCACCTACTGGTTGAATGTTACTTTATGACCCATTCAATACAAACCTTAATGCCATAATAAATATTACTTCAATTAATTGTATTTCCTAGTCATCTTTTGTCCACATAATTGAAATAATGAAATGAATGAAATGAAATGAAAATTGCTTATTGTCACGAGTAGGCTTCAATGAAGTTACTGTGAAAAGCCCCTAGTCGCCACATTCCGGCGCCTGTTCGGGGAGGCTGGTACGGGAATCGAACCGTGCTGCTGGCCTGCTTGGTCTGCTTTATAAGCCAGCGATTTAGCCTTGTGAGCTAAACCAGCCCCTGGTTTAGTAGATAAAATTTGAAGTAGATAAAAATTAATTGATAGATGAATCACTTTAATGAACCAGTGTATGTCATTTTATTTGTAACTGCCTTGAGTAACAAGTTAATCAACAGTTGTCATTAAAAGAAAATTATTGTTAAGGAAATAAACTTTCTGAACTGCCAAAAAGGCTTTGCAACAATAATAATCCAGAATAAAAACAGAACTAGTTTTGGAACATAGAACATACGGTGCAGAAGGAGGCCATTTGGCCCATCGAGTCTGCACCGGCCCACTTAAGCCCTCACTTCCACCCTATCCCCGTAAACTAATAACCCCTCCTAACCTTTTTTGGACACTAAGGACAATTTATCATGGCCAATCCACTTAACCTGCACATCTTTGGACTGGGGGAGGAAACCGGAGCACCCGGAGGAAACCACGAAGACACGGGCAAAACGTGCAGACTCCGCACAAACAGTGACCCAGCAGGGAATTGAACCTGGGACCCTGGTGCTGTGAAGCCACTGTGCTAGCCACTTGTGCTACAATGCTGCCCCTTTTATTGGTCAACGGCCACCCTGGTGCAATTATGAATTTAGCATTTTTATATTTTTGTGTTTTTCTCTAATCCTTCTTTAAAACTTTGACATTAGAAGCTCATGGTTGCAAAATTCTCTTTAGCATCTCTGCTTCTGCATGCTGCATGTACCATTGTTCCTCCGAAATGACATCCATAGCAGACGTGCACATTTCCAGTGCAGTGGTCTTGGTTGCCATTTTGATGTGGAGATCGGGGCATGCTGGCGGCGATCATCCATTGGAAGTATGTTGAATAGACAAGTTGTGACACCAGACAGTGTGTAATCCTGTTCTGATGCTAGCACTGCATTTTCACCAAAAGATTTGGGCTCACATGTGCATCCAACAGCAGGAAGGACCGAGCAGCAGCCCTATTTAGAAGTATTGCCAATAACTTTGAATGTGGTTGCCGATGGATTTCTCAAGGCTCTTGCTGCCGGCTCTTGCTGCAGTTGCAGAGTTTTTTTCTGCTTTTTGAGAGCTGCTCAATTCTACAGAGAGTGATGTGACGCATGCTGAAGGATTTCAAGGTACCAACTACAAGGATTCTGCAAAACCCACCTGCCCCCAGACATAGATGCAGATTTGTTCCACAACAAGACAGGGAGAATGAACAGAGGTAATACAGAGCAGGACAAACTTCTGGGAGAGAGAGAAGGGGGAGGAGGACTCTCAGCAGATGGCCATATTGGCCATGATCTCCAGGGAGTAATTCACCTACCTGAACTTTGATGAGGAGAGCAGCGGTTGAATTTTTACTTGACGAGAGGTGGGTTGAGTCTTGCAAACATTTATATCTAAACTGTAGCTGAGCTAGTTTCAATCCAGCCTGCTTTCACCTTTAGTAGAGGTGGAATGAGAGGCCGATGACCAACCCACATGTGGGAAGTGGGTTGGTAATTTCTATATTATTATAATGAGGCTGCATGACTTAATTTCAACACTCATTCTACTTGCAATCATAAGCGTCTGGGTTTCTCACGCCGCGAGAAACCCTGAAAGTGCCTCTTCCAGGCCCAACAAGTAGCCAGCAAATATTCACAGCTACCCACCATCGCCATAAACAGTCTGCTTATCCCTTGAACAGTATTGGAAACCCCAACTGCCAACTACTTCCAATTCTGGACCAAACCCTACCATGAGCCAGACCCTCTGC
The DNA here is from genome assembly GCF_902713615.1 of Scyliorhinus canicula. Classification (NCBI taxonomy): domain Eukaryota; kingdom Metazoa; phylum Chordata; class Chondrichthyes; order Carcharhiniformes; family Scyliorhinidae; genus Scyliorhinus; species Scyliorhinus canicula. Next base: position 62,251,777 of record NC_052151.1, on the reverse strand, counting down.
ACCACCATTAGACTGCACTCCCCACATTTGGAACCACCTTGAACCATGAATTGATTTCCCTGCTCCGCTATACATCACAACCAGGACTCCCAAGTACCATCTGACCCATGTCCCTGCAATCCAGAATCCCACGTAATTGGTTCCATAAGTGCCCCTTAATCTCCTCCAATAGACCCACCTTCTCTCTTGTAGTACAGTTTTTCTGCAGTGGAAAGCAGGGAGATACTGCTGTCTTTTCCACAGTCGGATTTTTTGTTGGGTGTCCCATTTCTTGAAGATTGCCACAATTAGGACATGCTTGAGGTCATTTGGGACTTCCTCTTAATTCCAGACATGTAGGATAAGGGCATGAAGTTGTAATGTTAGTCATTCTCCTCCATGCTGAAAGTTTTTAGCTGGGATTCCATTGCCTCCTGGAGCTCTGTTGATCTTCATTTGTGTGATAGCTTTCACTACTCCCATAGGTGTTGGTGAAGTCCCATGCTCGTCTCGAGGATGGAGTTGAAAAAACTCAACAATTGATCCTTGATTGAAAAGATCTGCAAAATGCTCTCTCCAACAGGCATTGACAGCTTCCCTCTCCTTGATTAGATCTCCCTGTCCTTGAACCTCAAAGGACCTGGACTTTGTGGCAGTGTTCGAAGCCACGGATATCATTTATGTCAGTGATATGTTGAAATTCCTTTGCATAGCCTGCCCACCACATGTTCTTCATGTCACAGCTGCACATTTGTGCTTCAGCTTTTAATTGTTGGTGAGATAGTTTTGTTTGCTTTGAGTTCGGGTCATTCCGCCAAGGGCATAAAGTCTTGCACTTGTGATCAATCAGTTCGTAATATCCTGATCATTTTCATTAAATCAATCCTGATGTACCCTGACAGAATATCCTCAGACATTGATTATGTTGAACTTAAGGGCATCCCAAGCACCGTGGACACTCTTCTTCTGTTTTCGATTGAAGTTTTTCCCTAAGGCAGTGTTGGAATCGGTCTGTTGTTGATCTTTCATGGACATCTCTTCTGTTGTACACGTCATTTGGGAGCCAGTTGGTGATTGGTCCAACAGTCATCAGGCCTGTCATTTCTCTGATGGTGCGGACATCATTTTGATTCCGGGCACAGACGATAATATAATCGCTATATGCTAGTGCTTGGTCCGTGGTATTGCTATGACATTTTGTACTTGTTCTTCTGGTGGGACATGGTATTGGTGATACTAAACCCATGTTGGTAAGAAGAGGAATGCCTTTGGAGTTGACATTTCCAATTCGTTCCCTGCCAATAGTTCCATTCCAGAGATTGGAATCTCTTCCAACTCTGGTGTTGAAGTCTCCGAGGAGAATAAGATAATCCTTCGGAACCCCACAGACAGCTTAGTCAAGTTCAGCATAGAATCTCCCTTGGTTTTGGCATTGGCAATCCAGAGTTCGGGAAAATGCACTGACCATGGTGGCACACTGGGTCCTTGCAGTTTGAGACGAAGAGTCATGAGGGTCCCATTTCTTCTAAGGGGAACTTATGAAGCCGGTTGACCAGTTCATTCTCAATGGCAAATCCAACTCCATGATCTTTGTGCCCTTTTTCTGATTTCCCTTCCCAGAAGAAAGAATAGCCACCTCAGAGTTGACTGAATTGCCCCCCTCCAGCTTACTGGGCCTCATTCAAAGTGGCAATGTCAATGTCATATGGCCAGAGTTCTCGGCAACAAATGCAGTGTGTGGTACTCTAGGTGTCCACTCACAGGTATGTCGACGAGGATCCTAATGTTCCTGATCCCAAACATTGTGACCTGTGTCTTTTGTGTGTTTCTACATGCAGAAGGTGATCCCTCAGGCTACGGCTATCCAGTTCAGAGCAGTGAGGGAGACTATTTTTAGGGAAACTTTTCTAATCCTCTCCCCAATAAAGGGTGAGCAGAGTGGATCCTAAAGAGGGTTACTCAGTCACAGTTACAGCTGCTAAAAGGCACCAATGCCTCATCTGAATGCTAGCCTACAATCTTGTAACTGCCGTCTCAGTGGCAGATTAAGACTAGAAGCTTCCAGACAACACAATCCTGCTCCTGAAACCATTCTGCTGGTTACCGAAAAGTTTGGTAGGTATGCCCAGAAAGAAAATCTATGAGATCTTGTAGCATGAAGAAACCATTGCACACCAGCTTCCATGTGACAGAGCAAAACCTTGATCCACTGGCAAGGAAACTAAGACAATTGGAGGTTTTGTTCTTCTGCAGCCTTCTGCTAGAACAGCCATTGAGATATTCCAGATGGCACATCTTCCCCTACCTGTTCTGCCATTGAGGATATGTTTGTCAGAGTCCCATCTGCTAAGTATTTCTAGGGTTCCTAAAAATAGGCTTTCATGGTAACTGAAGTGGCCCAGGACATAAGCTGTCCCACCATATCGACCCTTTCTTACTGATTGCCCAGGTTCCGCAGTAAGGATGAAGTGGGCTGAATTTTGGAACCCACAACTTGTATACAATCTCGCCCTTGGGCAAATTAGCACCTTTGCTGCACCAAACGCTTCCTTGGCGATAGCTCACTCAAACCCAGTGCCTCACCATATGCCAACTCTGCCTTTGAGTTATCATGCAAAGTACACAAAGTGTCCGTGTCTGAGCTGGTAGCTGTAAGTGTGAGAGTTAGTGAGTGATCGCCTTTCTGCTTCATTACTGGCTTTCCCCTCTTGATCGTCCACTACTGTCTGTTCATATTGCAGCTTTTGAGTATCTAAACGGAGAAAGTCACAATGGTAGGGCTGTGATGAGGGATGAGAGGAAAGCAAGAGGTGTGTGCTAACACCATCTGAAGCTTGTATATCAGAAGAGTCTGGCATAAGGGGGGAAAGTGGGATATGAGAAGGACGATTAGATACCAGGATACCATCATGCAGTGAAATTGGTCGTAGCCACTCCAGTGGCAGCAGCACCATCTCCTGCATCAGGGTAGGTTAAATGTTGCTGTCTCCAGATATGTGGCCCCATGTTCTTCAGGAGATAAGGAAGTGTGTCAGTGTATTCAGATGATGTAGCTATAAGGGTTGAGGAGGTGACGGCATATATAATCTGTGAGAGGTGAATATGAGATTTGCAGAAATACTAAGTGTATGATGGTGACGTGAAACTGTGAATGCTGGGTATAAATGTGATTGATAGAGATTATTGGTAGGTGTGTGATGCAGGTTGGTGCACTGAGCACTTTGAGAGCCTTGTGGTACAATAGGTGGGGTATGACATTTGTGGGTACATTCTCTGGCCTTGACTACTTGATTTTTAAATTCATTTACAGGATGTGGGAGTCGCTGGCTAGGCCAGTATATATTGCACATCCCTAATTGCACTTAAGAAGGTGGTAGTGAGCTGCCTTCTTGAACCACTGCAGTCCCTGTGGTGTAGGTACACCCACAGTGCTGTTAGGGAGGGAGTATCAGAGTTTTAAAAAATATTTTATTCAAGGCATTTTCATATAAACAAAAAAAAGCAGAAGAACAACCATACATTATAAACAACCAACACCAACTCCCCCTTGCTCCCCCAATACCGCCTCCTTCCCCAAACCTGCCTTCCCCATTTTAACCCACTTACCTCCCTTATTCCTGCACCGCCCCCCCCCCCCACTCACCCCCAACCCCTGCTTTGCTAACCCCTCAATCCTCCTTAAAGAAATCAATAAACGACTTCCACCGCCAAGTGAACCCATCGACCGAACCTCTGAGGATGAACTTGACCTTCTCCAGCCTCAGATTTCCACCAGGTCACTCACCCACATTCCCGCTTTCAGCGGCTCCAAGCCCCTCCACGCGAGCCAACTCCGTCTCCGGGCTATCAGGGAGGCAAAGGTCAAAACATCGGCCTTTCTCGCCCCCATGAACCCCCGGGTCTTCCGACACCCCGAATATCGCCACCTCTGGACTTGCGGCCACCTTTACCCCCAGCGCATTGAACATTATGTCCGCAATACCCAGCCAGAACCCCTTCGGCTTCGAACATGCCCAAAACATGTGGACATAATTCATGGGCCCCCGCATATGTGCCTTGTGGACTACTTTAAACTGAATGGCAGGGTGGTAGCTCAGGAAAGGACAGTACCTCTCTCTTTACAAAATCCCGGATCTGCAAGTATCTGAAACCGTACCCCCGGGCTACTCGTACACCCCCTCCTCATCCCCGCTCAATAAAAGCCCTCCTGACCTACGGAACCTTCCCCACCCTCACAAACCTAGAGATTAACCTTTTTGAAGAACAACTTCAGGACAAAGATTGGGAGGTTCTGAAACACGAACAGAAAACTTGGCAGCACTGTCATTTTTACTGTCTGCACCTGCCCCGCCAGCAACAGCAGCAGCACATCCCACCTCTTAAAGTCCCCCTTAATCTGCTCCGCCAATCGACTCAAGTTCAGCTTGTGCAGCTGCACCCAGCCCTCTGTCATCTGGATGCCCAAGTATCTCAAACTCATCCCCACTACCTTGAATGGCAGCTCCCCTAATCTGCTCCCCTGCTCCCAAGCCTCAATCAGGAACACCTCGCTCTTTCCCATAATCAATTTGTACCCAGAGAACCAGCCAAATTTCTCCAAAATCCCCATATTGTCCCCAATACTGCCCAATGGGTCCAAAATGTATAGCAGCAAGTTACCTGCATATAGCGAGACCCTATACTCGGTGCTCACCCCCCTCACAATCGCTCTCCAGTCCCCGAACACCCTAAGAGTCATTGCCAGCGGCTCTATCGCCAAAGCAAAAAGCAACAGGAAGAGCGGACACCCCTGCCTCATCCCCCGATGCAGCCCAAAATATCCCAAGCTCTCTCGGTTCGTCCATACACTTGCAACAGGTGACTCATGCAGCAAACCAACCCAGTCCACAAACCCGTGCCTGAACCCAAACCCACCCAGCACTTCCCACAGATACTCCCACTCCACCCAATCAAACGCCTTCTATGCGTGGAGTTGCAGAGTTTTGACTCCGCAATAGTGAAGGAATAACGATAGATTTCTAAGTCAAGATGGTGAGTGACTTGGAGGAGAACGTCCAAGTGGTGGTGTTCCCCTGTGTCTGCTGCCTCTGTCCTTCTAGATCAGGAGTTCTCAACCTTTTTTAACCCATGGACCCCTTTTCCTCTTAATTTTTTTTTGTGGACCCCCATAGCCATTCCACAGAAAAAAAGCTTCTTATATGCGTGGTAAACTAATCCTAAAGTCCATCTACCTTACCGTGAGGGTTGGAAACGGATTAGCGGTATTTTCGTACGTTGCCAAACTTATTCTAATATGAAAAGTAATGAAAAAAACTTTTTACTGACTAAATTGAATTAAATTACTCTAAAAATAACCAATTCATATCAAATATACACAGTTTCTAGTGATTACTGTGTTAAATCGTTCATTAAACTTGTCAAGGAGAAACGTGGCATAAGCGTCAGGTCAACCGTGGGTATTTAATAAGCTGCTTCTGTCATTAAAGGTCCTCTGGGCTGTTCCTAGGGGACAATAGCCCGGGCAATCTTCAACAACAACTGTCATTAAAGCACAATAAACCCATTTGTCATCAACCGGTATGGATTATAATCTCTCTTTGACCTTTGTCGGTGCGAGAGAGAGAGAGAGAAAGGTGAATATTCATCATGAAAACAAACATTTTTTCTTCTACTTGATTCTCAGTAATAACAATTGTTCTGAAGTAGAATTGCTCTATGGACCACTAAAATATCACCGTGGACCCCCAATTCGGTATTTCTTTTGTGTGGACCCCCAGTAATATTACATGGACCCCCAGGGTCCATGTGAACCCCGGTTGAGAACCACTGTTCTAGATGGTAGTGGCCATGAGATTGGAAAGTGCAGCCTAAGTATGGAGCCTTGGTGAGTTCCTCCAGTGCACCTTGTACACACTGCTGCTACTGTGCGTCAGTGGTGGAGGGAGTGAATGTTTGTGGAAGGTGTACCAATCAAATCGGCTGCTTTGTCCTGGAGGATGGCTGGCCGATTGAATGTTCTTGGAGCTGCCGCTTCCAGGAGAGTGTTCAATTACTCCTGACTTGGGCCTAGTAGATGGTGGACAGGCTTTGGGGAGACAGGAGGTGAGTTACTTGCCTTAAGTTTCCACCCCCTGACCTGTACTTGTAGCCACAGTATTTATATAGATCTGAAGAAGAGTCACACAGACTCAAAATATTTCTCTCCTAAGATGCTGCTGAGATTTTCCAGAATTTTCTGTATTTATTTCAGATTTCCAGGACCTGCAGTATTCTATTTTTATATTATATATTATTTATATGGCTAGTCTGTTTAAAGTAGCATAGAATTCCTACAGTGCAGAAGGAGGCCATATGGCCCATCAAGTCTGCACTGATCCTCTGAAAGAGCAACGCTACCTAGGCTCACCCCTGCCCTTTCGCCGTAACCCCACCTAAGCTGCACATCTTTTGGCACGAATGGGCAATTTTAGCGCAGCCAAACCTTGGACTGTGGGAGGAAACCAGAGCACCTGGAGGAAATCCAAGCAGACATCGAGAAAAAGTGCAAACTCCACACAGACAGTCACCCAAGGTACATAGGAACAAGGAGCAGAAGTACGCAACTTAGACCTTCGAGCCTGCTCCGCCATTCAATCAGATCGTAGTTATCTTGTCCTGGTCTCAAATCCACCTGGGATTTGAATCCAGGTCCCTGGCACTGCTTGTGTTGCAAACAATGATGATTTATTTAAATCTAGATCTTGTCACAAAATATCATTATCATTCTGGTCCTTAACCAAGCATCCTGCATATTGTAACATGCTGAACATGAATGTTCCTCAAATTCTAACTTGAAAAACAATGGGGTCAAAGTTTACTCAACTTAAAACAGTAACTGCAGTTAAAATTGCAATATAATTTTCTGTTCTCAGAGAGGTATTTTTGTATTTGATTAATTTGATCATCTTTTAACAGGAATGTGATCAAGTTCATATAGATGATGTCTCCTCTGATGACAATGGACAGGATTTAAGGTAATCGCAGTATTCTCCAGCAAGTTAATATGCCAAGAAAAAGAATTTTGAATGACAAATCATATATTGTTTTGCTCTATTTGCAGTACCTACAGTTTTGCAACTGATGGTTTTCATGCAGCTGCCACCAGTGCAAACCTCTGCTTAGCAACAGGTGTGCGAGGGGGTGTTGATTGGATGAGAAAATTAGCCTTCCGCTATAGGCGTGTAAAAGAACTGTACAATACTTACAAAAACAATATAGGAGGTGAGTCTGGCTTATGTTTACTCTGATTGTAATGATATATAGAATATAATTTGCGTATAATTTAACAACCGAACTGTAAGTAAAGATAGGTGCCGTATGCATAGACTGAAATTCTAGCATCCGACCACTCGGTGGCGTGACGACAGGAGAACGTTACTGGAACACACGAGGTGTGCAGCAGATCTTGGATAGCAGACATAGAGTCCAGCCGCATATCGAGTAGCTCCTTAGTCAATAGTAATTAATACTAGTTCATCATAATTATTTGAATTTAGCCATAGTATCCAACTGTATTTATCGTTCACATCGTACAAACTTCATAGTATTTCGTTAGTTAATAAATAGTTTTGTTCTTTAACAAAGCCGTATTTTCTCTAATTGATTCAACCACAAAGATATCGCCATCTGTGAACATAGAGAACATTACACTGATTAGTTTGGTTTCTCACTGCCTCTTAAGACAATGGGCCAGAACTTCCGAGGAGTGGCAATCACAGTTGGATTGCCACTCCGGTCCTTTTTACTGAAACTGGAATATAGCTGCACATTTCTCACCCAACCTTCTGACTTGGGCCGGGTGAGAAAATTGCAGTGTGGCAGGTTCCTGAGGCCCTCAGTTGACTGCTGCAAAGTCAGGTGAAAGGAAGCCGTGCCCTTCTTTCACAGCACTAGCTGCCGTAGCAGGTAAGTTTAATGAATAGTCCAGCCACTTTGAGAAGCTAGGGAAAAGGTAAATGGATAGGCTGTGATGCTTTAGATGGTCTGTACACAGGGAAGGGAGGGTGAGGGCGTGGGCCGTGGGGTTGCTATCGGGTGGTCAGTTGAGGCGGTCGGATGATTATAGGGGTCAGGCGGTCAATGGGGATGTCAGGTCATTGTGATGGGGGAGTCGGGGGTTCCCATGGGGTGGAGGGGGTGTTGTTAGTACCGTAGTTATGCAGGATTGGGAAGTGCTGTCATTGCTACTCGCTTTTCTTGGTAACTATTCTGGTAGTACAATCGGAACAGTCCTACATCGCGAATTTAAATTGGAGTATTGGATTGTTCCCAGCGCAGGGTACCTGCCCACCAAAACTTTGAACTTCCCAGGCAATTCCGGTGCAGTCCTTGTGAGGTAACACCCAGGAGTCCCCCAGCTCATCTTCAGGGGTGCCTCCTGGTTATGATGCTCCGGAGACCGGAAGTTATGGGACCAACAATTTAATAATGTGCTACCTTCAGAATGAACACCATTCACCGTCAACCAATTTAGTGCTGCCATTGAAAGGAAATTCTCACTTGTGGTCAACATAACAGCTTGTCTCACATCCTTGTCATTGAAAACATTCTACAGTTAGAAGCTCCACTCGATTTAGCTCACTGGCTAACAAATCTGTGCAAATGTTTTCCCATGTGTGCTGTGTTAACACATCTTTCTGTCTAAAACTAACGGTTGGGGAGGGGGAATTGGATATCTCAGTGAAATTTAATGGGGCGAGGATAATTATAGGGCGTATCTAGACTGGTGACAAAGTTTAGCAAATTGTCATAGAATTTTAAGAGTTACCTGAACACACAAGGACTCTTTGTCAAGACTGATGGGGCAGAGCATTAAAAAAAATTGTGGCAGATTCTTTTATTATAATGGTTGACCTTCCCTTACAGTCATATGATTTAAGTTGAGTAAGTCTTTGACCTGCACCTGACCCACAAGATGCCCGGTCTACAGGATTTGCGGCCATTGCCTGGATGCCCGAGGTCTAGGGGGGCGATGAATGGCATGCATGTCACCCCGTGAATACAGGGGCATCAGGGAGTGCCCTATATTAACAGGAAGGCATTCCACTCACTGAATGTTCTGATACTAAGTGACCACCGCCTCAGAATCATGCAGTGTGTGCCTGCTTCTCAGGAAGCGTGCATGACAGCTACATCCTGGGGAGTTTGGAGATCCTCAGTGTCTTCGAGGACCACACTAGGATGAAGGGTTTGCTCGTTGGGGTTAAGGGATACCCGCTGAGGACACGGCTGATGATGCCAGTGTGGAGGCCTGAGACCGACACGGAGACCTAACAATGGGGCCCGCATTGCCACCAGTGCTGTCATCGAACAATGCATTGAGTGGCTGAAAATGGGGTTCCAATGCCTTGCCGCTCTGGCGATGTCCTGCAGTACACCACCAGAGGGTCTCCTGCTTTGTGGTGGTCCGCTGTGCCATCCACAAACTGACACAGCAGTGGAGTGACATGCTGGAGAAGGAGCTGGAGGGACATGCATTGCCGTCTTGAGGAGGAGGCGGACCAGGACGGGCTGGAGGTCAAACCCGAGGAGGAGCTGGTGGATGGAGGACAGGCTGTGGCGAGGAGAACCAGGAAGACCCTGATCGTCTTCAGATTCTCCTAGGACAAGGCTCTGTCCATCAGCTCAAACCACCCCATCCCCAATCTCCCTTCTCCCATTTCCTCCACTCCCCACCCCCTTACTACCCTCCCCTCCCTTACCCCCCTTAACACCACCCACTCATCGACCACCCTGTTCCCCCCTCCAAGGGTGTAACATCGCTCCAGGGTGATGGGCCTGTGTCGGCACTGTCAGTGAGTCCCTATACAAGGCAGGAGAATGATGATCACTCGCTGCGAGGAAATCTCTGGTGCTCCTCAGATTTTGCTAAAGTCCAAAACCTGTTGTGCTGACAATGAGCTCAAACCCATCCTCTGAATGAGTATACATCCGGGGCTTTTGATCTTGGACCACTAAGCTCGGGGGTGGGGGAACGGAGGGCAACAAGGGGTCGGGGCACAGGCAAGCCAGTGTGACATGTTTTAACCTTGACAGATTTCCATTCCCCCTAGCTCCGATATTACCCTATTAACAGGAAGGGATTCCACTCCCTGAATGTTCTGATCATGTGCAACCACTGCCTCAGAATCATGCAGTGTGTGCCCGCTACCCTGGGAGCGTCCATGACAGCTCCACCCTGGGGAGCACGGAGATATCAGGGACTGGTTTGGCACAGTGGGCTAAATAGCTGGCTTGTAATGCCAAACAAAGCCAGCAGCGTGGGTCAATTCCTGTACCAGCCTCCCCGAACAGGCGCCGGAGTGTGGTGATTAGGGGCTTTTCACAGTAACTTCATTGAAGCCTACTTGTGACAATAAGTGATTATTATCCTCAGTGTCTTTGAGGACCACCCTAGGATGAAGGGTTTGCTCGTGGGGATTAAGGGATACCCGCTGAGTACATTGCTGATGACGCTAGTGCGGAGGCCTGAGACCAAGGCGGAGACCTGAAACAATAAGGTCTGCATTGCCACCCTTGCTGTCATTGGGCTGCTGAAAATGCTGTTCTGATGCCTTGCCGCTCTGGCGATGTCCTGCGGTACACCCCCCAGACGGTCTCCTGTTTTGTGGTGGTCTGCTGTGTCCATCAAAACTGGCACAGCAACGGAGTGACATGCTGGAGGAGGAGGCGGAGGAACATAATAATAATCTTTATTATTGTCACAAGTAGGCTTACATTAACACTGCAATGAAGTTACTGTGAAAAGCCCCTAGTCGCAACACTCTGGCTCCTGCTCGAGTACACTGAGGGAGAATTCAGAATATCCAATTCACCTAACAAGCATGTCTTTCGGGACTAGTGGGAGGAAACCGGAGCACCCGGAGGAAACCCACGTAGACACAGGGAGAACGTGCAGTCTTCTAAGGAGGAGGAGGTGGAACAGGAGGAGCCGGAGGATGGGGACAGGCTGTTGTGAGGGTCCGACACGCGAGGAGAACCAGGGAGGTACTCATTGTCTTCAGATTCATCTGGGACAAAGCTCTGTCCATCAGCTCAATCCCCACACCCCCAATCTCCCTTTCCCACTTCCTCCCCTCCCCACCCCCCCCCCCATTTCTCTCTCTCTCAACCCACCCCTTAACACCACCCACACCTCAGCCACCCTGTTCCCCCCTCCAAGTGTGCAACATCGCTCCAGAGTGTTGGGCCTGTGTCGCACTGTCAGCGGGTCACTATACAGCAGAAGTGTGATGACCACTCGCTGTCAGGAAAGCTCTGGTGCCCCTCAGGGTCTGATTAAGTCTGACTCCTGCCGTGCTGACAATGCGCTCACACCCATCCTCAGAACGGGTCTGCTTCGGGAGCTTCTGATCTTGGACCACTGTTCCCAGGGAAGTGGGGGGGGGGGGGGGGGGGGGGGGGATGGGAGCAGAAGTCAACAAGAGGTGGGGGTGCAGGCAGGCCCGGTGCGAAGATTAACGTGACAGAGGCTTCACATGTTTGAAGTGTGACACCCTCAGCAATGGTCCTCAGTGAGTCTGCAATGCCTCGGCAATTCCCACCTGTGTCTGGGACACAACCCTCGATGACTGGGACATGGTGTCAAGGCCCTCGGCCATAGTTGACACAGACTGAGCAACGCCTTGGATACCACCATCCAAGACGCGGACGTAATGCGTCAGATTTTCCACTGCGGTCGCCACCCTCGCAGTATTGGCCTTGGTACCACGCATTGTCAGTACCATCTCCTGCACCTGAAGCATTTGGGACCAATCGGACTTTCAGTCGCTGACACCTCCTCTGATTCTCACAGCTGGATGCTATCATCTGTATCAGATCTGGGAGAGCCTTGTCCATGGGTTTGGCTGTGTCCCAGAATCCAGCGGACCTCTGACTGCTATTTCCGTTGGGAGTTCCTGCCTCCATCCGATGTGCATCAGCAATTGTGTGATGCTCACATTGTGCCCCAGAAGCCTGTCCTCCAATGTCACTCACCGAGTCTGTGACTCTGTGCCGGTGAAAAGTACAGGATGCCCCGGCCTCATCAGATGGTGAGCCTGAAAGACAATGGGCAGGATTCTCCGACCCTCCGCCGGGTGAGAATCGGCGGGGGGCGGCGTGAATCCCGCCCCGCCGCCCTCTGGGCGGCCCGACGCCGGAGTGGTTCACGCCACTCCTTAGTGCTGATACGGCCCGCCCCGCCGGGTAGGGGAACCCGCCCAATGGATATGTGGTCGGTGAGAGGGCAGGAAAATTTTGTCTGATGTGAACAACTCACTTGAGACAGGTCATCTGGGTGAAGGGTAAGTGGATCCTCACCTCTCTGTCGCAGACCAACCCCGCTGTCGTTGACTGCTTTCTCGTCGCGCAATGCTGCGATTTCCTGGCCAATTCCTCATGGGGGTAAGGACTCGAATCTCTGGGTTCCTCCCGTCTTGCTCCTTTCCCATGGGCTATGTTCTTCTGCGGGGACAAAAAGATGGCTTTGTGAGCTGCACACCTGATGGGTCAGGGGGGTCAATAACAGGTGGCATGTGTGGAGACCACACCTGGACATGAGAGGTTGCCTGGTAAGTGCCAGGGGGCTTCGAGGAATAAGCACGAAGATCAAGGGTGCGAGGTGTCAGCCAGTGGATTGGGGGTGTGGGTTGAGAATTTGAGGGGTGGCCAGTGGAACTAATGCCAGGAGACAGTTGGTAACTGACTTCCAACCGAACAGGATTTGCCTGCGAGCGATCAACGAGGCAAAGGCCAAAACATCTGCCCCCGCTCCCGTCTGCAGCTCCGGCAAGTCCGACACCCTGAATATGGCCCCCAGGGGACTGGGCTCCAAATCCACATACAAGTGGCCAACATGGTGCTGAAGAACGACCTCCAAAATTTCTCCAACTTTGGGCAGGACCAGGACATATGTACCTGATTGGCTGGGCCCCTACCACACGGCGCACAAATATCCTCCACCCCCCCCAAACAGCCAGCTCATCCACGATTTCGTCAGATGTGCCCTATGCACTACCTTTAGCTGTATCCACCCCAACCTCACGCACGATGTTGAGGCATTCACCCTCTGCAACACCCAATATCACAGCCCCATCTCCAGCACTGTCCCCAACACCTCCCACTTGTCCTTAACCCCCTCCAGAGACACCATATCCTCCCCAAAATTCTCCCATAAACCGCCAAGATGACCCCCCCCCCCCACCCGCCAGCCCCACCACTGACAGCATCCCCTTTAACCACCGAAAAGTCGGATAAACCATTTTCGCAAAATCCTCCACCTGTTGAATCTCATTTTATAGTTTTGCATTGATTTAAATATTATCAGTGATTCCCCCGACGAAATGACCCCCCTCACGAAATACGTTTCACTGTACCTTGGTACACGTGACAATAAACAAAATCCAAATCCAACTACACAATACAACATTCATAACTCGTAGGATGTAGAATCTAAAACTGAAAAATGCTAGTTAAGCTTTAAAACCTCATCCTGAAAAACTATTTTAAAATTCCATTATGTTATGGAATAACGTTTCTGGAACGAAATTGAAACTGAACGAATAATGCTTGTTTTCCAGTGTAGCGGAACTTTTCCCTCCATTAAACTGGTCAAAATAACCCAGTTAACAAGCTTCCAAGTTTATAAAATAAATCAATGGACAGACAATCATGGCCATTGTACCCATGATTTTCACAAGCTACCCCTCAAGAGTATTAAATATATTCTCACTCTATTTCTCTGTGTATTTTCTTGTATTTTGTTTTAGGACTACTTGGTCCAGCAAAAAGAGATTCCTGGCTTCAGTTAAGAGCTGAGGTTGAGGCCCTGACAGACTCCTGGCTATCAAATGCACTTAAATCATTGTCAATCATCAGCTCAAGGTAGGATTTTACTGTTAATTTACTGTTTGGAATAACATTTTATACCATGCACCCTGACACAAAGGTTTATTTATTAGTATAGTTATTGCTCACTGCTGAAACTTCCAGGACACAGTCGCATTAGTGCTTTGTGTTCAGGACAAAATAATGATTTGGTATCAATAATAGTTCAACAATAAAAGTAAATAACATTTTAACATTTTCATTTTGATCGGCCTTCATTGTGTTCCAATAAATACTTGCGAAATGCACTGGGGTCACTAGTTGCCTGGAGAATATGCAAAGTGGTAGATTAGTGTGGTAACTCTCACGAGGACCATGGAGGATCACTGATTGATCTCCCCTTGGACTTTGTAGAAAAAGAGTTCCCGTGGTGAGTGGGCAGAGGCCCACCCGATCTGGGTTTCATCAACGGGACCTTTAAATGCAGCTCGCGGACCTGGGTCGACAGTTCCCAATGGTTCTGGGCTGGGATGTTTGTTTTGTGTGCCGTAATAGCAGCTTTATTTTCAGTGTAATATAAATCAGTTTGGCCTTTCACACAGCGCGTCCTGGAATTATTACATTGGCGACGAGAATCAAGGACAGGAGGCGGGATTCTCTGATCCTGGGGCTGGGTCATTCACATGTGGTCTTACCCGGCGGGACCACGGCATCCATCCTGCGGGGGGCGGCCTGTTGGGTGGGGCGGCAGGGTCCGACCCTGGGGGGGGGGAGGGGTCTCCACTGTGGCCTGGCCCGCGATCGGGGCCTACCGATCAGCGGGCCGGCCTCTCCTGGTGGGGACCTCTTTTACTCCGTGCCGGCCCCTGCAGCTCTCCGCCATGTTGCATCAGGGCTGCCGCGGAGAAGGAAGCTAGTACGCATGCGCGAGATCACACTGGTCGCAGCGTGCTTGCACGTGGTCACGCCGGCCACAGCGCACATGCGCAGATCCGCGCCGCCTGTTTGACGCCAGCATTGGCAGCTGGAGCTGCGAAAGTTGGTCCAGTGCCATGCTGGCCCCCTGTAGGGCTCAGGATCGTTGCTCCTGGGGACCTGTTGACACCGTTGTAAAACATGACGGCATTTACGACGGCGTCAACACTTAGCCTTGGGATCAGAGAATCCCGCCCAGGATTCTTAGCACCTTTATCGAAAATGCTCGACAACAACTCCAGTAAGAAACAAAGCAAAACAAAAACCCAACCTAGACCTCAAAAGGGCTATAGAATTAGCACTATCCCTGGAGAACGCCGAGAAACGGGCCCAAGAACTCCAAGAGATGCTGGACCGTAGCATTCCCAGTGAAGGCTCCCACATACCCCACCCACCACCAACTGAGCTTTCAGCCAGGACATTCTGGCATTTCAAAAGACCGCCGGATAACACTAGAAGAACCAGGGAAGCCCCCCCAGAGGATTACAAGTGTCAGCCGCAAGGCTGCTATAAGTGCAGCCAAAGGATATTACCCAGGCAAAGCTGCCAGAATCAGAGATACTCGTGTCGTCCAGGCCGGATGCCAAAACCACCTCAGACTAGGGTCTTATAACTCAATCAACCCATAGGACGAAACAATGCAACTAATCTGCAGCATCACCCCTCAGGCTGCCCCGATAAATATAACACTTGTGTTCAACAGCCATTCTCTAGAAATGGGGGTGCATAGAGAAGCTGCTATCACCAACGTCGGGGAACAGTCCTTCTGGCATCTCTGAATGGGCATCCTGCCCCTAGGCCTGCAAGGCACCAGCGTCAGATTGACCACATATACCGGGGAACCTTTGAAGATTATGGGGACCACTATGATCCTGGTTACCAATGGGCAGCAGACGGCCTGATTCCCGTTCAAAGTTGTACGAGGACCAGGACCCAGCCTCTTGGGCAGAGACTGGCACCAGAGGGTCCGTTTGGACTGGTTACAAATTTTTAAACCAGGACTGTATGAGGTCATTGGCAAATACCCAAGATATTCCAAGAATACCTCGGTAAAATAAAGGAATCAAGGGCAAAGATTTATGTCGACACTGACTCCCCTCCCAAATATTTCAGGCTAGAATTAGACGAGTCATCTAAGAAGTACGTAACGATTAACAGCCATAAGGGTTTAAACAGATATATACGTCTGATCTTCAGAGTCTTGTTGGCATGCGTCATTTGTTAATGCATGATGGAAAACATTCTCCAAGGGCTACCTAAGTATACTATGGCAGTACACTTAGGCGACATAATAATCACAGTAGCCATGGAAATAGAGCACCCAACAAACCTGGAGGAGGTTTTGAGATCGTTTTCTGAAACCGGTGTCTGTCTCAAATGAGAAAAATACGTATTCCAGGCAGGCAAAGTGGTCTAGCTAAGGTACTGAGGTGATATAAAAGGCCTATACCCCATGAAGGATAAAGTTAAGGCCATCAAAGAGGTACAAAATACGACAGAATTAAAATATTTCCGAAGCCTCATAAACTACTATGGGAAAATTGTCCCAAACTCGGCCGTTCTATTGTCACTCCTGCACACACTGTTAAAAGAACACCAAAAGTCGTCATGGCAGGCGCTGCAGGATGAAGCCTCCATGAAGGTGAAGCAGCAGTTATTATAATCTAACATCTTGGCTCATTATGACCTCAAGAGAGAACATGTGATGCCTCTTCATAATGGAGTAGGGACAGTCCTTTCCCGTTGACGGGACGATGGCACAAAGAGACCTATAGCAAATTCATCCAGAATCTTGGCGGACATGAAAAGATGCTATTCTCAGATCGAAAAGGAAGGATTGGATGTTCTTTTTGGGATGACAAGATTCCACCCATATGTCTTTGGCCAACATTTCAGAATCATAACAGACCATAAATCTCTGCTGCGCCTTTTCAAAGAGGATAAAGTGATTTTCCCCCCCCCCCCATCACCTGGCTCAGATCCAACATTGGGCATTATTGTCAATGGCCTACAAATACTCTCCCGCGCACCGCCCAGGAACACAAATTGCCAACGGGGATGCCCTGAGTTACCTCCCGCTGCTCATACGCTTGGTTTTAATTGAAAGAAGTCATCATGACCTTGCTGGCATCCACAAAGCAGATTCAAGCATGGACCCAGAAAGACAATTGTGCCATATGATCATCAGCTGCGGAATTCGAGGACACCCCACAGATGACTTGAGGTCTTTCCACACTAAACAACAAGAGCTGAGTAAAGAAGATGGGACTATCCTTTGGGGAGGCTGAGTGGTCGTCCTCCGCCCAGATCGGCGCCCAATCCTGCCGGAATTGCATAATGGACAGCCCAGAGTATCCAAGATGAAAATGCTCGCAGGGACCTATTTCTGGTGGCCTAGGCTCAATACAGACACTGAGAATCAGATGAATCAGCGCTCCAGTACTAGGACAACAAGAAGCTGCCACCTTCCGCTCTTTGCACCCATGGGAGTGGCCAGGAAGAAGATGGTATGGGTGAATGTGAACCTTGCTGGCCCATCTTGGGATCGATGTTCCTTATTATGGTTGCCGCCCAATCAAGATTGTTAGAAATACATTGTAAGTCATCCATGACTTCACGTGCATCAATAAAAGAACTCCGGCCATGTTTCTTTACCCACAGCATACCAGAGGCCCTCATATCCAATAATGGTACCCCCTTTTCCAGTGGCATTCCTGAAGTCGAATGGCTTAAACACATCGAATGGCACCATACCCACCATCATCTTAATTGCCTGGCCGAACGAGCAGTTCAAACATTCAATTACGGAATGAAGAAACAGCCTGATGGTTCCCTGGATATGAAATTAGCCCAGTTCTTCTTTGAACATGACACCAGAAGTTATAAAAGGTCTTTCAGAACAGGAGATGGCGTCTATGTGCAGAACGTTGGTGATGGCTCCCAATGGATCCCAGGAGTTCTGTTGGAAAAGTCTAGTCCAAGGGCGGCACAGTGGTTTGCACTGCTGCCTCATGGCGCTGAGGAACAGGGTTCGATCCTGGCCCCAGGTCACTGTCCGTGTGAAGTTTGCACATTTTTGGGTTGTGGGGGTGAGACCCACGTAGACACGGGGAGAATGTGCAAACTTCACACGGACAGTGACCTGGGGCCAGGATTGAACCCTGGTCCTCAGCGCATGAGGCAGCAGTGCTAGCCACCGTGCTGCCCGTGGACGAGACTTTGGCCACGCTAAATGACCCTTTAATTGGAAAAAAGAATTGGGTGTACTCAATTTATTTTAAAAACGGAAAAGACTGGTCCAGTTTCTTGCAAAATCACAGTCCAAGGGGAGGCCATTAAAACCATCTGAAGCACCTGAGAAGCAGTGAATCCATTCGAGCAGAGATATTTTCAGCAGAGATCAGGGCTGGATTCTCTGATTTTCAGGCATGTCCTGAACGGTGGCGTTTTACGACCGGAAAGGCCACCAATCCTCCGTCTGGTAGGAGGCTAGCAAACAGGCAGAGTAGAGCACCTGGCTCTAGCTGCCGATACGGTCGCAGAATTGTTAGGCCCGTGGCTGCACATGCGCACCGCAGCGGCCTGCAGCGGCCACATCGTGCAACATGGCGCCGGCCGCGCGCGGACCTGGCCCGCCAAATAGTGCCCCCCTTTTGGCCAACTCGCGACACCAGACCCCCAAAAGTGCCCCCAGCCCCAGCCGAAGTCCCCCCTGCCCGCAGATCGGCTCTCCCCTGACTGGCGGCACTGGACTGAGTCCGCAGCTGCCACACCGAGTTCCTGAAAAATAATAGCATACGCGACCGACGCCATGGGGAACTCAGCAGGTCGGGGCAGAGCGTCTTAGAGTACGCCGCTTTGCAGGAGGTGGATAATCGCGAAAGCGGCACCGCCCCCATTTTCAGTGGGAACGTTGATTCTCCGGCCGATCGCCTAACGCGATTTCAGCGTCAGCGACCGGAGAATCCCGCCCCATGTTCCCAATGCCCGTTACGACCACCTCCAGCAAGGGGACTCAGCCTATGATGCATTCTAAGTGTCATTCCCCCCTGATGATGAAGGTTCGGAGTCCGAAATGGAGATTGAGGAGATTGATCCTCCGCTAAAGGTCAGCATTGAAGACGAGCCTCCACCTGTGACCCTTCAGCACCCAAAAAGGAAACAAAATCCTCAGTCCATTTCACGTCCCCTGATTTGGTTCCATCTGTCACTGAAGCGAGGCCTTGTGCCAAGTGATGAAAGAGACATTGCCGCAGGAGTGAGGATGATGATTCAGACTTGAGGGTGGAAAGAACTTGAAGAGGCTTAAGGCCCAAAAATCCCTTCTCAAGACAACCAAGGTTGGGTTACAAATGCAGTCTTCCCAGTGTCAACTGCATCCTGAGAATATCTAAAAAATACTAAGGTCCTACAAAAAGTTAATTAAACTGATACACCTGGGGCTGGATTCTCCCCAGGAAAACTGGTGTAAAAGGGCCACCGATTCCCATTTTGCTGGGAGCGAGCAGGGAGGCAGCGTAGAAGCTCTAACTGCCGATAAGGGCCTCAGCACTTCTGGTTCCAAGACCGTGCATGTGCATGGTGGCGGCCTGCAGCGGCCGCGCCATGCTCCATGGCAGACTCAGCCCGCGGACCTGGACCGCCAAAGTAGTGCCCCCCTCCAACCAGTCGCACGACCCAGACTGCACACCCACAGTGCCCCCAGCCCCGAATGAAGCCCCCCCCACTCCCCACCGATCAGCCCTACCCCAATTGTGGTGGCCCTGGACAGCGTCCGCAGCCACCACACGAGCTTTCTGGACGGTGTGAGCACACGTAACCAACGCCGTCGGGAGCTCGGCCGGTCAGGGACGGAGCATCACGGTGCAGCCCTCAGGCAATGGCCTGAGGCGGTGGATAATCAGCGCGGCGTACTCCTAGAGTACACCACTTTTCAGGGGGTGGAGAATTGAAAACCGGCGCCACTCCCGATTTTGGCGCCAAAATGGATTCTCCACCCTGTCAAAGAATGTGATTTCGGCGTCAGGGAGCGGGGAATCCAGCCCCTGGTCTATCAGTTATTTTGTATGAGTAGCGTTGGTTGAGGGAGAATGTTTGTTTGGACAATGTGAAAACTGCCCACTTTACCTCAAACAGTACTGTGGGATACTTAATTTCCCCTGCCCAGAAAACTAAAAGCAGAATCTAACTATAATGTATCGTACAAATAATAGTATCTCCAACAATATAGAGGTGACACAGTGGGTGGCACTGCTGCCTCACAGCACCAGGGACCCAAGTTCAATTCTGGCCTGGAGTGACTGCGTGGAGTTTGCACTTTCTCCGGTGTCTGTACGGGCTTTCTCTGGGTGCTCCAATTTCCTCCCACAGATGTGCAGGTTTGATGGATTAGCCATGATAAAATTGCCCCTTTGTGTCCAAGGATGTGCAGGTTAGGCGAGGTTACAGGGAGAGAGTAGGGGGGTGGTCGGTGCAGACTTGATGGGCCAAATTACATCCTTCTGCACTGTAGAGGTTCTATGACTTCCTTAGAACTACACTGAAGCGTCATTTTAGATTGTATGCTCATGGGGGGCTTGAGCCTAAAGGCAATAGTGGAGCTAAGCTTACACAGTTGAGCTAAGCTGACACTCATTTTGGTCAACATCTGATATAAGAACATAAGAACTAGGAGCAGGAGTAGGCCATCTGGCCCCTCGAGCCTGCTCCGCCATTCAATGAGATCATGGCTGATCTTTTGTGGACTCAGCTCCACTTTCCGGCCCGAACACCATAACCCTTAATCCCTTTATTCTTCAAAAAACTATCTATCTTTACCTTAAAAACATGTAATGAAGGAGCCTCAACTGCTTCACTGGGCAAGGAATTCCATAGATTCACAACCCTTTGGGTGAAGAAGTTCCTCCTAAACTCAGTCCTAAATCTACTTCCCCTTATTTTGAGGCTATGCCCCCTAGTTCTGCTGTCACCCGCCAGTGGAAACAACCTGCCCGCATCTATCCTATCTATTCCCTTCATAATTTTAAATGTTTCTATAAGATCCCCCCTCATCCTTCTAAATTCCAACGAGTACAGTCCCAGTCTACTCAACCTCTCCTCATAATCCAACCCCTTCAGCTCTGGGATTAACCTAGTGAATCTCCTCTGCACACCCTCCAGCGCCAGTACGTCCTTTCTCAAGTAAGGAGACCAAAACTGAACACAATACTCCAGGTGTGGCCGCACTAACACCTTATACAATTGCAACATAACCTCCCTAGTCTTAAACTCCATCCCTCTAGCAATGAAGGACAAAATTCCATTTGCCTTCTTAATCACCTGTTGCACTTGTAAACCAACCTTCTGTGACTCATGCACTAGCACACCCAAGTCTCTCTGAACAGCGGCATGCTTTAATATTTTATCGTTTAAATAATAATCCCGTTTGCTGTTATTCCTACCAAAATGGATAACCTCACATTTGTCAACATTGTATTCCATCTGCCAGACCCGAGCCCATTCACTTAACCTATCCAAATCCCTCTGCAGACTTCCAGTATCCTCTGCACTTTTCGCTTTACCACTCATCTTAATGTCATCTGCAAACTTGGACACATTGCCCTTGGTCCCCAACTCCAAATCATCAATGTAAATTGTGAACAATTGTGGGCCCAACACGGATCCCTGAGGGACACCACTAGCTACTGATTGCCAACCAGAGAAACACCCATTTATCCCAACTCTTTGCTTTCTATTAATTAACCAATCCTCTATCCATGTTACTACTTTACCCTTAATGCCATGCATCTTTATCTTATGCAGCAACGTTTTGTGTGGCACCTTGTCAAAGGCTTTCTGGAAATCCAGATATACCACATCCATCGGCTCCCCATTATCTACTGCACTGGTAATGTCCTCAAAAAATTCCACTAATTTAGTTAGGCATGACCTGCCTTTTACGAACCCATGCTGCGTCTGCCCAATGGGACAATTTCTATCCAGATGCCTCGCAATTTCTTCCTTGATGATAGATTCCAGCATCTTCCCTATTACAGAAGTTAAGCTCACTGGCCTATAATTTCCTGCTTTCTGCCTACCTCCTTTTTTAAACAGTGGCGTCACGTTTGCTAATTTCCAATCCACCGGGACCACCCCAGAGTCTAGTGAATTTCGGTAAATGATCACTAGTGCATCTGCAATTTCCCTAGCCATCTCTTTTAGCACTCTGGGATGCATTCCATCAGGGCCAGGAGACTTGTCTACCTTTAGCCCCATTAGCTTGTCCATCACTCCCTCCTTAGTGATAACAATCCTCTCAAGGTCCTCACCTGTCATAGCCTCATTTCTATCAGTCGCTGGCATGTTATTTGTGTCTTCCACTGTGAAGACCGACCCAAAAAACCTGTTCAGTTCCTCAGCCATTTCCTCATTTCCCATTATTAAAACTCCCTTCTCATCCTCTAAAGGACCAATATTTACCTTAGCCACTCTTTTTTGTCTTATATATTTGTAAAAACTTTTACTGTCTGTTTTTATATTCTGAGCAAGTTTACTCTCATACTCTATCTTACTCTTCTTTATAGCTTTTTTAGTAGCTTTCAGTTGCCCCCTAAAGATTTCCCAGTCCTCTAATCTCCCAGCAATCTTTGCCACTTTATATGCTTTTTCCTTCAATTTGATACTCTCCCTTATTTCCTTAGATATCCACGGTCGATTTTCCCTCTTTCTTCCGTCCTTCCTTTTTGTTGGTATAAACCTTTGCTGAGCACTGTGAAAAATCGCTTGGAAGGTTCTCCACTGTTCCTCAACTGTTCCACCATAAAGTCTTAGCTCCCAGTCTACCTTAGCTAGTTCTTCTCTCATCCCCTTGTAATCTCCTTTGTTTAAACACAAAACACTAGTATTTGATTTTACTTTCTCACCCTCCATCTGTATTTAAATTCCACCATATTGTGATCGCTCCTTCCGAGAGGATCCCTAACTATGAGATCATGAATCAATCCTGTCTCATTACACAGGACAAGATCTAGGACCGCTTGTTCCCCTCGTAGGTTCCATTACATACTGTTCTAGGAAACTATCGCGGATACATTCTATAAACTCCTCCTCACGGTTGCCTTGACCGACCTGGTTAAACCAATCGACATGTAGATTAAAATCCCCCATGATAACTGCTGTACCATTTCTACATGCATCAGTTATTTCTTTGTTTATTGCCTGCCCCACCATCTCGTTACTATTTGGTGGCCGATAGACTACTCCTATCAGTGACCTTTTCGCCTTACTATTCCTGATTTCCACCCAAATGGATTCAACCTTATCCTCCATAGCACCGATGTCATCCCTTACTATTGCCCGGATGTCATCCTTAAATAACAGAGCAACACCACCTCCCTTACCATCCACTCGGTCCTTCCGAATAGTTTGATACCCTCGGATATTTAACTCCCAGTCGTGACCATCCTTTAACCATGTTTCAGTAATGGCCACTAAATCATAGTCATTTACGATGATTTGTGCCACCAACTCATTTACTTTATACCGAATACTACGAGCATTCAGGTAAAGTACACTTATGTTGGTTTTTTTACCTCTGTTTTGAATCTTAACATCTCCAGTTTTATTCCTTTTGTTATTACTGGGCCTATTCACTGTGCTCCCCTCAGTCACTGTACCTTGTACTGTCGCCCTTATGGATTTCTGACTATGTCTTCTCTGCCTTGCACTTTTCCCCTTACTTCCTTTTGTTTCTGTCCCTGTTTTACTACCTTCCAACTTCCAGCATTGGTTCCCATCCCCCTGCCACATTAGTTTAAACCCTCCCCAACAGCTCTAGAAAACACCTCCCCTAGGACATCGGTTCCAGTCCTGCCCAAGTGCAGACCGTCCGGTTTGTACTGGTCCCACCTCCCCCAGAACCGGTCCCAATGCCCCAGGAATTTGAATCCCTCCCTCTTGCACCATCTCTCGAGCCACGCATTCATCCTATCTATCCTGACATTCCTACTCTGACTAGCTCGTGGCACTGGTAGCAATCCTGAAATTACTACCTTTGAGGTCCTACTTTTTAGTTTAACTCCTAACTCCCTGAATTCCGCTTGTAGGACCTCATCCCGTTTTTTACCTATATCGTTGGTGCCTATGTGCACCACGACAGCTGGCTGTTCACCCTCCCCCCCCCCCCCCCCTCCTCCCCAGAATGTCCTGCAGCCGCTCCGAGACATCTTTGACCCTTGCACCAGGGAGGCAACATACCATCCTGGAGTCTCGATTGCGTCCACAGAACCGCTTGTCTATTCCCCTTACGATCGAGTCCCCTATCACTATAGCCCTGCCATTTTTCTTCCTGCCCTGCTGTGCAGCAGAGCCAGCCACGGTGCCATGAACCTGGCTGCTGCTGCCTTCCCCTGGTGAGCCATCTTCCTCAACAGTATCCAAAGCGGTATATCTGTTTTGCAGGGAGATGACCGCAGGGGACACCTGCACTGCCTTCCTACTCTTGCTCTTTCTTTTGGTCACCCATTTTCTATCTCCCTCAGTAACCTTCACCTGCGGTGTGACCAACTCGCTAAACGTGCTATCCACGACCTCCTCAGCATCGCGGATGCTCCAAAGTGAATCCATCCGCAGCTCCAGAGCCGTCAAGCGGTCTAACAAGAGCTGCAACTGAACACACTTCTTGCACGTGAAGGAGCCAGGGACAGTGGACGTGTCCCTGAGCTCCCACATCGCACACGAGGAGCATGACACGAGTCTGGGATCTCCTGCCATGTCTTAAACCCTTGGTAAACTTAAACAACTAGAATTTCAAAATAAAAATAAATAAATTAGACAATGAAAAGAAAAAGAGAGACTACTTACCAGTCACTTACCAGGGTTAAAGAGCACCTCCTCACACTCTGCACCGAATTACCTCACTGCACCAAATTACCAAGTTTCAATCTCCCACTCTGTATGAGTCTCACTCCGGATGAGTCTCCTGGAAAAGTGCTCGCTTCAATATTACATATTACATGTACATATTTCATATTACAAGGAAGGTTACTAATTTAATTTTTTTCTCTTTGTTTGTTACAGAAGTAACTGTGTTAATGTCTTGGTAACCACGACGCAACTCGTGCCAGCACTTGCCAAAGTCCTATTGTATAGCTTAGGTGGTGTTTTCCCTATTGAAAATATTTACAGTGCAACCAAAATAGGTAAGGATCAACCAAACAATACTTGAGCATTATAATCTTTGAAACTATATTGAGATTACAGAATGTCACAGGAACTAAGGGTACAGCTTTTATTGCCACAACCAACATGTGGTCAATCTTGCTAGGAAATAATGCCCTCTTAGTTCCATTGTGCAGTTCATCATTTTGCAAAGGCCATTTAATGTTTATGTTAGTTTTGTTTTGTTCTGAATTTGAGTCAAATGGGTTACGTTAAATCAATTGTGAGGTGCACTCCATAAATCCGTGAACCCACCCTTCCAGTGAGAGTGCAAGAGAGTGGGTGCTAGTGACCTCTACAAAGTAACTGCAATCAGATGGATTTCATCTCCGTTAAATAGAGCAGCCAATGCCCGGCTACTATGGGAGGCAGGGTGGGATAGACAGGAAATATGTCACTGACCAATCAATTTTTGACTGCTGTGCCACCAAACCATTTGATAACACTTTATTCCTTTATTCAAGTAAATTCCTGCTGCCTTGATTTTGCCACTATGCTGCTATGGTGTTTCGAAGCACGGGACCCCAAGGTTCTTCCAAAATCCGGGTAACTCGGTGTATGAGACACGGGCCTAAAGAAATTTCCATGGGTTTATCTGTGTAACATGGGTTTGTTGGATATGCCGACTGTATTTGGAGGTGATTATTCCATTTTTTAAAGAGGTTTTATGAAGGATTATGATGATCATTCCTGATGTGTTGGGTAAGCTGCGAGGACTGCGTTTACTGCAGCAGTGAGAGAGACAGGCTTCCAACACTTGAAGAAATGCAACTCGATTTTATTGAACTCTTAACTATCATACAAACTTTAACTGTGGGTTGACACTATGCTGAGTTGACTGGAGACCTGAGGCTAACCTGACCAGACTATCTCACTACCACATGGTGTATGTTCTAGTTGTTGCTCACGGGCTCTGACTGTCTCAGAGGCTGGATCCCAAGAGAGCGGGAAAACTAGTGCCCTCTGGCTTTACAGTGGTCATGTCCTGTCTGGTGATTGGCTGCTGTGTTCTATGTGTTCATTGGTCATCCTGTGTGTCAATCACTGCCTGTCTGTGCACCATCATATACCTGTGTGTATATTATGACATCTCCCCCCTTTTTTTTTACTTTTAAAAAATGTGTACAGGTCAATAAATAGTGAGTGTGTGTGTGTGTTTGTAGGAGCCTGACTATCTACAAAGTATGTGAACGTATTTACATGGGAAGGTGTCTCGTGCAGATAGAGATAACAAATTAGGAAGAAACAATATGTACAGATGTGTAAACGGATCACAAGGTAATGCAACATTCAGTCTATAAATTCAGTCTCTGTGGCGGGCGACGAATTCTGGTTGACCGAACGAGCATTTGGCTCTATTCAGTTGGAGGCCATGCTCGTGGATCCTATGGAACACTTGTTTGAGGCGATCGATATCATCGACGTACACTCGCACCCCCTCGATGCCCTCCATCATTTGCTCCAATATTCAGTGGAACACCTCTGAGGCGGAGATGATGCCAAAGGGCATCCGGTTGTAACAGTAACGACCGAACGGGGTGTTAAATGTGCACAGCTTTCGACTGGACACGTCCAGCTGGATTTGCCAAAACCCCTTGGAGGCATCCAGCTTCGTGAAAAACTTGGCGTGAGCCATTTTGCTGGTGAGCTCTTCTCGTTTAGTTATAGGGTAGTGTTCCCTCATGATGTTACGGTTCAAATCTATGGGGTCGATACAAATGCGAAGTTCCCTTGACGGTTTTTTGACACAAACCATGGAGCTAACCCAGTCCGTGGGTTCCGTGACCTTAGAGATGACGCCCTGGTCCTGGAGGTCTTGCAGCTGCTGCTTGAGGCGGTCCTTAAGAAGTGCCGGCACCCGACGCGGTGCATGAACCACAGGTTTGGCATTTGGCTTCAGTAGTATCTTGTATTGGTAGGGGAGTGTGCCCATACCTTCGAAGACGCTGTGGTATTGTGCTATGATGTCATCTAATTGGGTTTGGAAGTTGACATCTGGCGAGGCCGTTGCCTCAGCGGACGACATGGTGTGAACCCGCTGCACAAGATTCAAGATTTTGCAGACCTGAGCACTGAGCAAGGAAGCTCTGTTGGTTCCTACAATTTCAAAATGTAGGGTTGCTTTTGAAGAACGATGGGATACCGCAAGCTGGCATGTGCCACTGGCAGCAATGGCATTGCCATTGTAGTCGAGGAGCTGGCAGGCCGGTGGAAGAATGCTTGGCTTGACGCGGATGGTGTCAAAGTCAGTCTTTGGAATGAGGTTCGCTGAAGCGCCGGTGTCCAGCCTGAAGCGTATGCGAGCCTTGTTGACCGTAAGGGCGGCACACCACTCGTCGCTCAATGCTCATCACTGGGAATTGTTTCACCTTCTTCGCTGAAAGCATCGCATGCTTGGTGATGATGCCCACCCGGAATGGGGATGTGGGGCCCTCGGTGTTGGGATCTGGAACCATGTCGGAGTCGGAGTCTGCAACGGGTTGCTGTACTGACTGGACATTCCTGCACTGCGGCTGGGGTCGCTGTGTGTTGGGCAGTTGAGCAGATCTGCACAGGGCTGCGTAGTGGCCAAGCTTGCCACACTGGGGACAGCGTCGAGACTTCGCGGGACATTGCCGCTTTAAATGGGCAGGACCACAGTTGTTGCACGTCATGGCGCTGATGTTAGGACGCTCCATGCGCCACCGCGCATCCGCGGTGCGGTCGAACGATGTGCGCACCTGCGCAGTTCGGTCGTCGGCCTCGCCGTCCCCCTGGTCGTGGCGCACATGCGCAGGAGCCCGGGAAAAGCGGGCGAAATGGCCGCCCTCATCCAGGCTCAGGCCCTGGAGCTGTTTAACGGCCTGCACCCGCTCCGCATCGTGGGGGCCTTGCCGCGCCGTCTCTGCCGCCTTGATATGGGAGTACCGATTGTTAGCATGCTCGTGGAGGATGCAGGGTTCGATGGTGATGGTAAGGGTGAGCTGCTTAACTTTAAGGAGCTCCTGGCGAAGGGGATCGGAGTGGACCCCAAAACGATCTGGTCGTGGGTCATGGAGTCGGAAGTGGAGCTGTAGTTGCAGGACTGCGTGAGGATACGGAAATGGGTTAAGAAGGACTGAAAAGGTTCATCCTTACCCTGAAGCCTCTGCTGGAACACATAGCGTTGACTTCGATTTCACAGTGGCTGTCGAACTTCAGCAGGACTATTTTAAACTTTATCTTGTCCTTGCCTTCAGCAAAGGTGAGAGAGTTAAAGATGTCCCTGGCTGTAGAGAAAAAGAGAGCGATCTTCCTGGGGCATCCGATGCGGCTTCGAGGTCGGTGGCTTCAAGATACAGCTGGAACTTTTGCTTGAAAATAGTTTGCAGCGAGGTTGCCAGCGATGCGGAGCTGCGGGGGAGGGCGGATGCTGTCCATGTTACCGGATGGCTGATCGCTGGTCAAAGGCAGACTATCTCAAGGTAGGTCCGTCGAACTCGAGCATGACTCACTGGTACCGTGATGTGTTGGGTAGGCTGAGTCGGCGAGAACTGCGTTTACCACAGCAGTGAGAGAGACAGGATTCCAACACTTGAAGATATGCATCTCGATTTTATTGAACTCTTAACTATTAAACATACCTTAACTGTGGGTTGACACTATGCTGACTTGACTGGAGACCTGAGGCTAACCTGACCAGACTTTCTTACTACCACATGGTGTATGTTCTAGTTGTTGCTCACGGGCTCTGACTGTCTCAGAGGCTGGATCCCAAGAGAGCAGGAAAACTAGTGCCCTCTGGCTTTATAGTGGTTGTGTCCTGTCTAGTGATTGGCTGCTGTGTTCTGTGTGTTCATTGGTCATCCTGTGTGTCAATCACTGCCTGTCTGTGCACCATCATATACCTGTGTGTATATTATGACAATTCCCTCTTGTTTTCTTGCATCATTTACTTTCAATATTTGGTTATTTACTTAAACAACTACTAAAGCCTTGAAAAAATTACCTGACTACATGAGAGCTGACCTGACAATGAAACGCTGTCAAATAATAATAATCGCTTATTGTCACAAGTAGACTCCAATGAAGTTACTGTGAAAACCCCCTAGTCGCCACATTCCGGCGCCTGTGCAGGGAGCCCGGGAATTGAACCCGCGCTGCTGGCATTGTTCTGCTTTACAAGCCAGCTATTTAACCCACTGTGCTAAACCAGCCCCTAAGAATAAGAATACATAACCTGATTGTTTGAGGAGCTGCTTAACTTTATCACAGATCCTGAGTGGTTGAGGAACTAATTAATATTTAGTACAGATTCTGGTTTAATGGGAGACTGTTTGCCATTAATACAGTCCCTTCCCAGGAAAAAACTTAATTAACATTAGTACGAGCACCAAACATATAAACAAACTATAATTAGCATAGATTGTATGACAAACTAATATAAGATTAGTAAGTTACTACTCTAAAGAATTAAGGACAGGCAACTGAGTTTTCAGCTTAATTACTTACTAAAGATTAGTACTACAGACTTAGAAATGTGACTTTGAAAGGTTTGATAAGACAATACAAAGAGAAA
Source organism: Scyliorhinus canicula (assembly GCF_902713615.1). NCBI lineage: Eukaryota > Metazoa > Chordata > Chondrichthyes > Carcharhiniformes > Scyliorhinidae > Scyliorhinus > Scyliorhinus canicula. The sequence continues at coordinate 62,222,244 of NC_052151.1, read as the reverse complement.
TTAAGCACTACAAAGTCTTTAGGGAGAAGCAACAACCAGCTGGGGCAGAAATTATACTTTGTTCTGTCCATTTTATGGATAAACGGCCTAAAACAAGTGCAGCAAGGTCCAATCTTGGGGGCACACATTTTTACCCAAAGAATCCAGAAGAAACCTAACTCAACCAGAAAGCAAGTGGAGATGTACAAACTTCCAAAAATGTGCTTCAGCAGTAAAGTAAAATAAGAATAGTTGTGAGACCCAATTTAACCTGAGGAAATTCTTCCAACATTAAAACAGAAAGAAAGTTACAATTGAAATTTAGGAAGAGTGCAAGTAAGACTAAAACTAAGGGAAAAAGTCCGATAAAGTTAGAGGGAGAGGGCTCTGTTGTAAGAGTTTCTTCCCGCAGGGAAACTCAGAGCCTTCACTACCACTTCCTGGGGCCCACCATCATGCTCCCATTAGTTGGCTGAGCGGATGATTTGTGATGCGGAGCCATGCCTACTGCATGGCTTCAATTTCCATACTGGCTGGCGCTATTCACAAAGCACTGCCGTCTCAATCTTGCCGCTCACCTAAGGTGTGGTGACCCTCAGCTCGCTCTCTCTCAATAGGAGAACAGCTTTTGGTCCTCTGGGACTATGGCAACTTTCGTGACCCTGGAACACAGCAGTGTATGAGGTGCTATAAAGTCATGGGATGCTACACAGTCAGTTGAACTGAAAATAGCGGGTGATGTAAATGGGCTGTCAATTAACTCTGCCCAATAGGGGCTGGTTTAGCACAGTGGGCTAAACAGCTGGCCTGTAACGCAGAACAGGGACAGTAGCACGGGTTCAATTCCCGTACCAGCCTCCCCCAACAGGCACCAGAATGTGGCGACTCGGGGCTTTTCGCAGTAACTTCATTGAAGCCTACATGTGACAATAAGTGATTATTATTATTATTATTATATTGCACTAGCACAAAAGGGCAAATTCATCTTCTGTGTATCAGTGTTGGATGAAAAGAAGAGCAAGCTGTCGTACTATCTCCCACCAGCATTTGCTGTCTGTGTCCACACTTGGGTGAAGAACTCACGGGTTGACATCACTTGTGCCCCAACATAAGTCAGTGTCCTTTTGAAGAAGAAGAGAAAAGTGAGGAAAATGATTATTGAACACCCAAGAACCCCAGCCTTCAAATTGCCTGCCCAGATGTAGTTTTGAGGAAAAAGTATGACTTGAGACAGAGTTTGTTGAACCATCAGGGAGACTGACAAAATAGGGACAGGTGGCAGACTGAGGTACATCATTACTAATGGATTGAGGGAGATGAAATATAAACACTGCAATGTTATATTCTCTCTTGCTATTCTCAATGTTTTTTACAAAGATAATTTGAGCATGTTCCCACAAGGCTGATTTTAATTATGTACAGTATAGTAAGCAGATTGAAAGGCTGAGCCATGCGTTGTTTTTCAGGCAAAGAAAGCTGTTTTCAGCGTATAGTGTCCAAATTTGGCACTAAAGTTACTTATGTTGTCATTGGAGATGCCCGAGATGAAGAGCATGCCGCTACTCAGGTAAATTCACCCTGAACTCTTCCTCATTTATCTTCCAGGCAAAGAAAGTTGCTTTGAACGAATTATGCAAAGGTTTGGCAGAAAAGTAGTATATGTTGTTATTGGGGATGGTGTAGAAGAAGAACAGGCAGCAAAAAAGGTAACAAGTCTGCTAAATATTGTTGGTGCACCATTTAGATTTATTGCTCTGGGCTTTTCTTTGTTTGAATTTACGTGATGCTGGAAAAGGTTTTTCCAAGTGTGCTTTAATGTATTAGCTTGTAGAGCATGATGAGATAGCACCCCTGAACAAGTCGCTTTGTGAACTAGAATTAATATAATTAATCTTATTAGCTAATGGATTTGGTCTTCATTTTAAGGTGGTGGTTAATTCTTTTTTTTCTTGCATGAATTTTGAAGAAATGGTGTGTGCCCCTTTATAAAGTCTTGTATGGATCAAATCAGATTTTGCATGCTTTAAGTACCAATTGTGGTGTGCCTTTCCTCAAGGATTATATCAATAAAAAGTCTACTCGATTACATTGTCAGACATTGATATCAAATATCCAAAAGTCTCCTATTGCTTTGAAACACATTAGTTGCAAAAATAAAAATATTAAAATATCTTAATACTTTAAAATGGAACATGAGTTGAATTTTGTATAATGCAACCCATGAGGCCATCAGGCTGACGAGATCTTCCAAGGAGCAAGAATTGTACATGCAAGTTAAAGTGACTAATAACTTGAAGATTAATGGCTTAGTACTTACAGGGCCCAGTTCTTGCGTTATAGATCAGCACATATGAGCAACAAGGCAGTTAGCGATGGAAGATGCAGATAGCATAATGAAGCATAAGAACCAGGCCATTTCATTTGAATTGACAGTAATAGCAATTAAGGAAATTAAAAGTTCCAAGTGCCAAAACATAGAACATCATAGAACGATACAGCGCAGTACAGGCCCTTCGGCTCTCGATGTTGCACCGACATGGAAAAAAACTAAAGGCCATCTAACCTACACTATGCCCTTATCATCCATATGCTTATCCAATAAACTTTTAAATGCCCTCAATGTTGGCGAGTTCACTACTGTTGCAGGTAGGGCATTCCACGGCCTCACCACTCTTTGCGTAAAAAACCCACCTTTGACCTCTGTCCTATATCTATTACCCCTCAATTTAAGGCTATGTCCCCTCGTGCTAGCCACCTCCATCCGCTGGAGAAGGCTCTCGCTGTCCACCCTATCTAACCCTCTGATCATTTTGTATGCCTCTATTAAGTCACCTCTTAACCTTCTTCTCTCTAACGAAAACAACCTCAAGTCCATCAGCCTTTCCTCATAAGATTTTCCCTCCATACCAGGCAACATCCTGGTAAATCTCCTCTGCACCCGTTCCAAAGCTTCCACGTCCTTCCTATAATGAGGCGACCAGAACTGTACGCAATACTCCAAATGCGGCCGTACTAGAGTTTTGTACAACTGCAACATGACCTCATGGCTCCGGAACTCAATCCCTCTACCAATAAAGGCCAACACACCATAGGCCTTCTTCACAACCCTATCAACCTGGGTGGCATGTTGGGTCAACATGTATCAAAGTGTGCTGTATCTATTAAGAAATCTCAACGAAGTAAATCGCTGGTGGGAGTGATTTGTATAATTTTAGTTATATAATCAAGAAATGATGGGGGCTTGTAAGAAAGGCTCAGCAATAATTGTGGAAGATTTTAACCTTCATATAGATTAGATTGGCAAACAGGCGGCACGGTGGCACAGTAGTTAGCACTGCAGCTTCATGACGCTGAGGACCGGAGTCACTGTCCGTGTGGAGTTTGCACATTCTCCCCGTGTCTATGTGTGTCTCAAAATATATACAGACTAGGTGGATGAGCCACGCTAAATTGTCCTTTAATTGAAAAAAATAATTGGGTACTCGAAATTTATATTTAAAAATTGATTAGTTTGGCAAAGGCCTTCGAGAGAATGAGTTCATAGAGTTTATTCGGCAAGGTTTCTTCGAACAATACATTCTGGAACTAACAAAGGAATAGCTATTTTAAACTGGGTAATGTGTCATGTGAGAGGATTGATTAATGTCTTCATAGTGAAGGATCCTAGAATGACCGTAACAAGATGGAATTTCACATTCAGTTTGAAGGTGAGAAATTTGGGGGTGGAACTAGTGTCTTAAGCTTAAATGAAGGCAATTACAAGGGTGTGAAGACAGAAAATGTTGGAAAATACAGCAGGTCTGGCAAAGTTAACATTTCCAGTCCAATATGACTGTTCTTTGTCCAGAAGCAAAGTTAGCGTGGAACCATCCCGCTCCATGTTGGCCTGCCACAACAGCCATAATGCACTGAAGGAGAAATTAACAAGGGCAATATGGGACTCCTGCCCCTCACAGGGGAGGGTGGCCCACCTTCTGGAGCTGCTGGACATTCCGATTAGCAGGCAACGCCATCAGTCCCGGCAGAGGCAAGAGTGCATTAGTCGGGACTGCACTTAGAGGAGTAAGAAGGCCCGTGGATCCCCAATGCCTAAAGGTCCGTTGTCTTGGGCAGAGAGGGCTTTGTCAGGTCAGGGGTGTGGGATGGGGAGCAGGGCATTCTATTTAGGGCTGCGGGAGTTAGAAAGTAAAGGGGGTTCCATCTTAGGGGACTGCCCCCCCCCTCCCCCCCCCCCCCTTCCACAGAGGGCAGCCTCCGAAGATCAAAACTCAACTTTCTACCTCTTAGCGAATGGTGCTAAAACAATAAGGCTGCCTACTTCTGCCTGATTGCCCACGCCAAATGTTTTACGGCATGGGCAGTACATCATCGGGGTCAATTGGCTTGGTAAAAATTGCGTTGGGTTGCACGGTAGCACGGTGGTTAGCACTGTTGCTTCACAGTGCCACGGCCCCAGGTTCGATTCCCACTTGTGTCACTGTCTGTGGGGAGTTTTCACGTTCTCCCCGTATCGGCATGGGTTTCCTCCGGGTGCTCCGGCTTCTTCCAACAAGTCCAGAAAGACGTGCTGTTAGGTGAATTGGACATTCTGAATTCTCCCTCTGTGTACCCAAACTGTGGCAACTACAAGATTTTCACAGTAACTTCATTGCAGTGTTAATGTAAGCCTACTTATGGCAATAATAAAGATTATTATTATTATAAGCCTAATTAATCCTTGATTACTTATTTAAGTATGGCGAGTGGGATGCTGAATTCTACATCCATCCTACCACCCCCGTATTTTGGGGGTGAGCACGGAAGCGTGTGGGAAGGTGGCGGTTTCTGTATCTGTCCTATGATACATGCCCCACCCCCAGCCCTCTAGAAATTGTACCCCAATGTTTTTTTTGGGGGGTGGGGTGGGGGGGGGGATGTGGAGGGGAGAGCTTTGGCTAGTTTATTGTACTAACATCCAGCTTTGAAAAAATATTGTCCTAGTCCTGGCAGTTAATAATGTTCCATCCATGAAATATGGACAATATCATGACTGATTATTCCTTGTTCCTTTGGAATGAATTACGTAATTACTTTTAAAATAGAATGGAATGTTGATTTAATAAATTGCACTACTGCTGCCAATCATTTGAACAGTGGTAAGTGAAGAGAAATGGAATAGCTGAGGGATGAATTGGAACTATAGTCTAATCAAATTATGCATTTCTTGAAGTTCAGGTCCTGATCTCAGTGCCAAAAAAATTCCAAACTCATGACATGCACATGTCCAGAGTTTGTTTTGGATGTGCTTTGTGCCATAAAAAAATGAGACACATTTTCATTTTTAGCTATATTAGTTCATTGCTTCGCTATTGACTAATCATCTTCCTGTTGGTTAAGATACATGCTACAGCAACAACAACAAAGATGCTTGAATAGGATAGTATAACAGGTGTAGCTGGCAAGTACTGTCTACTGTTATACTTCATTCTGAGAAGATCCAGGAGCGAGGCATCACCCTATTGACAATAATGTGCAAATTTAGTTTTTTTTAAAAACAGACATGTTTCAAGTTCTAGACATTAAAAACAAATCTTGTCTTACAAAGAATACAATCTTAATGCAAAATGCTCAAACAATAGAAATTCACAAGCAAATTGGATTATCTTCCGCGATTGTTTTTTGTTCTTGAGATGTGGGCAACTGCGAGCAAGACTTCATTTATTGCTCATGCCTATTGCTCATGCCTAGATGCTGTGATAACTACTTCTCTGGGTGAAATCCCTGAAGATCAAACACATAAGGGGGGATTCCCTGGTCCCCCAGCCACATGTTTCTTGGCTGTGTATCATTCGCTGGCGGGTGGCTTCTGTCTTTCCGCCTCTTGTCAGTGGGATTTCCTATTGAAACCCCCCTACGCTGGCGTGATACCCACTGGCAGGACAATGCTGCAGGCGGGAAAAGTGAATCCCGATGACCGGAAAATTCCGGCCATGGAATGAAGCTAGAATCACATGTAGTCAGACAGAGTAGAGTTGGCATGTTGCCATCACTGAACAACATTTATAAATTAGCTGGGGTTTTTGACAACATATCACCTTTCATGGTCATTTTTTTTCTCATACCAACCACAAGTTACCAGATTAATTGATTTTGATTAACAATTGATTTTAAATAAACCCATGAATGCACTACTGCAGACACAATGACATTGTGTCAATGTGTCTGAAAGTGGGCCTCACACTGGGAACTGTTGTGTGATGTGCTTTGAGTGTCAGCTTTGTGTTCAGAGTACAGTAAGCGATTTAAGTATCCTGTGTAACTTTTCTTCTAGAGATTCCGGGCTGGATTCTCCGATCTTGCAGCTATGTCCGCAGGATCCGTCTGGTCTTACGACCAGAAAATCGGCGCTACCCCCCCACCAATCCTCCACTTGCTGGGGCACTAGCAGCCGCGTATCGTCAAGCCCCCAGCTTTACCTACGGATATGGCCACAGAATTGCCGGGTCCATGGCTACGCATGCGCATGACGGCGGTGGCGCCGCCCGCGCACGGACCAGGCTTGCCTAAAACTGATCCTCTGTAATCAGCCTTGCCACCCCTGGACCACCCCCCCCCCAGCCTCCTCAGCCCCCGCCGAAGCACCCCCCCCCCCACCCCCAACCAGCGGATCCCCCCCTCCGATTGTGACAATGCTGGACACTGTCTGCTACCACCACCTGAGGTCCCCAAAGGTTGTGAGGACATGTGTCCCACACCGTCGGGAACTCGGCCCATCGGGGCCTGAGCATCATGGGAGGGCCTCAGCTGATGTCCTGAGTACGCCGTTTTTGAGGGAGCGGAGCATCTCAAAAACGGCGTTGTCCCCAATTCCAGCCTGAACGTGGATTCTCTGGTCGATCGCCAAAAGGGATTTTGGCGTCGGGAATCAGAGAATCCCGCCCTATAATTAGCATTAAGATACATATAACAGAAATGCCAGATTTTGAAACTAAAAGCTTAAATCAGATTTTTCCATTCCATCTTGATTAATAAGGAGATCAGGGGTTGTGGGGAGAAGGCAGGAGAACGGGGATGAGAAACATATCAGCCATGAGTGAATGGCGGAGCAGACTCAATGGGCTGAGTGATTTAATACTGCTCCTATGTCTTTTGGTCTTCTGGTCATTCAACTGTTTTTTCCATTGATTACACTCATTACTATATCTCCTCAGGGAGCCTTATGCAGAGGTTCCTGGCATCACCTGGTTACAGAATTTTACATTCCACTGCCAACAGGGAGTGGCCATAAAATTCTTGAGACGGCCTTCCCACTGGGCTATCATCCACCCTGACCTCTCTGTGGGACAGAGAAGGCCTCGATAAGCTTCCCCTGCTCTTGCCCCAGTTGAAGTCCTTAAGTCGCCAACCAAGGACCACTTAAGGGCGATTTCACAGCCAGCATCAATTTTCAAGCTGGTGGGAGGAGTTCGGGGAAGGGGGAAGCCCCCCCCCCATCTCCACAATCCTAACGGGCCTTAGCTCCTCTCCCTACACAGAGAGGCCAAAAGGTGCATGATCCTGGATTATTGGGACCTAGGCTTGAATGTTTAGGATTGTGGGGGCACAGCCCTTTTTAGATGGGACCAGCCCCGCCATCCAAAGAGTTGACAGCAACAAGCTTGAGACTAACTCCTGGGACCAGAGACCCAGATAATTGAAATGGGTTCTAGGATGGGGAAGACAGGGAAGGCCTGGGGGATTACGAGGGAGGCTATTGGGGACCAGGCTGTGTGGGGAGGGAGCCCAGTCAGAAGAAGGCTACTTGTGGAGGCATCTCACCCCCCCCCCCACCACCGCCACCACCATCACCATTCTGCACCCCCCCCCCCCCCCACCCCTCTCCCGACCCCTTTGCCTGCCCATCCCAACCAAGATCTAAGGCAGCTCACAACAGTCCAGAGATGTCCAGGTTAGGTGGATTGGCCATGCTAAATTGCCCTTCGTGTCCAAAAGGGTAAGTGGGGTTACTTGGTTACAGGGTTAGGGTGAAGGTGTGGGATTAATTAGGGTGTTCTTTCCAAGGGCTTGTACAGTCTCTATGGGCAGAATGGCCTCCTTCTGCACTGTAACTTCTATAATCACCTTTTTTTAAATTTGTTTTTTTTTTAACTTTTTTCAAACAGAATTTTTACATAACTAATAACAGAAAAATAGATGAAAAATATTTAACAAAACTAGGTAGCTGTTATTATACAAAAAGAAAATATACATTAAATAGACAGTTCCCCCACCTGAGCCCCCCCTCCACCCCAAACCCCCCCCTCCCCACCAAAATCCTGGACATAGCCCTCGCAAAGCCCTGCCAGAATTCTTTAAGCGCCAGGCATGCCCAGAACATATGGATATGGTTCGTCGGACTCCCTGAACACCTCGCACACCTGTCCTCCACCCGAAAGAACTTGCTCATTCTCGCCGTCGTCATGTGAGCCCGGTGTACCACCTTAAACTGAATTAAGCTGAGCCTGGCACATGATGCGGAAGAATTCACCCTGCCCAGGGCATCAGTCCACGGGCCCTCATCTAGCTCCTCACCAAGCTCCTCCTCCCACTTGCCCTTCAGTTCCTCCACTGAGGCTTCCTCCGCCTCCTGCAGCTCTTGGTAGATGTCCGACACCTTCCCCTCTCCTACCCAGATGCCAGACACCACCCGGTCCTGTATCCTTCGAGGGGGTAGCAATGGAAATGTTCCCACCTGTTTTTTGCGAAAATCGCGGACTTGGAGGTGTCTGAAGGCATTTCCCGGCTGAACTTCTCCTCCAGCGCCTTCAAGCTAGGGAAAGTCCCATCTATAAACAGGTCTCACATCCTTCCAATGCCTGCCCTCTGCCAGACTTGAAACCCCCCGTCTATCTTGCCCGGAGCAAATCTATGGTTGTTCCGTATTGGGGTCCAAACTGAGGCCGCCTCCTCCTTCCTGTGCCTTCTCCACTGAACGCAGACCCTCAGTGCCGTCACCACCGGGCTTGTGGTGTATCGTGCTGGCGAGAACGGCAGCGGTCCCATTACTAGTGCCCCTCGGCTGGTGCCTTTGCATGACGCCGCCTCTAGCCGCCCCCACGCCGACCCCTCCTCCATTACCCATTTCCTAATCATGGCCACATTAGCCGCCCAATAGTAGCTACAGAAGTTCGGAAGCACCAACCCTTCTCTTCCCCCCCCCCCCCCCCCGCGCCGCCCCCCCCCCCCCCCCCCCCCCCCCCCCCCCGACTGTGCTCCAAAAACAGTCTTTTAACTCGCGGGGTCTTGTTTGCCCGCAGAATTCCCGTGATAATCCTGCTCACCCGCTTGAAGAAGGATTTGGGGATGAAGATGGGAAGGCACTGGAAAACAAACAGGAATCTGAGGAGGACCGTCATCTTCACAGTCTGCACCCTTCCCGCCAGGGAAAGCGGGAGCATGTCCCACCTTTTAAAGTCTCCCTCCATCTGCTCTACAAGCGGAGATAGATTGAGCCTGTGTAAGACATCCCAGTTCCTAGCCACCTGTATACCTAGGTAACGAAAGCTTCTCACCACCATCTTGAGCGGGAGCTCTCCCAGTCTCTCCTCCTGACTCCTAGCGTGGATTACAAACAGCTCACTTTTCCCCACATTCAACTTGTATCTCGAGAAGCTCCCAAAGTCCCTTAGGATCTGCATGACCTCCCCCATCCCCTCTAGCGGGTCCGAAATATTCAATAGCAGGTCGTCTGCGTAGAGGGAAACCCGGTGCTCCTCTCCCCCCCCCCCCCCCCCCACCCCCCATCCAGACCAGCCCCCCCCCAGTTCCTTGAAGTCCTCAGCACTATGGCCAATGGCTCAATTGCCAGGGCAAATAGTAGCGGGGATAGGGGGAACCCCTGCCTCATCCCTCGATGCAGTCTAAAATAATCCGACCTCAGCCAGTTCGTGGATACACTTGCTACGGGGGCCTTATACAGCAGCTTGACCCATCCTATGAATCCCTCACCGAATCCAAACCTACCTAACACTTCCCACAGTTACTCCCATTCCACACTGTCAAAGGTTTTCTCTGCATCCATTGCAGTCACTACTTCTGCGTCCCCTCCTTCTGAGGGCATCATAATAATATTCAGGAGCCTCCTCACATTTGTGTTCAATTGCCTGCCCTTGACGAAATCCGTCTGATCCTCCTCAATCACTCCCGGGACGTATTCCTCTATTCTGGTGGCCAAAATGTTAGCCAGCAGTTTGGCGTCCACATTCAGGAGCGATAGCGGCCTGTAGGACCCACAGTAAAGCGGATCCTTCTCCCTCTTCAAAATGAGCGAGATCAATGCAACATTGTCGGGGGAGGGTTCCTCTCTCCTTTGCCTCGTTAAAGGTTCTTAGCAGGAGTGGGCTCAGTAGCTCCGAGAATTTCTTATAAAATTCTACAGGGAAGCCATCCGGACCCGGGGCCTTGCCCGACTGCATACTCTTTAGGCCCTTAACTACCTCCTCTAACTCAATCGGGGCCCCCAGTCCCTCCATCAGATCGTCGTCCACCCTTGGGAACCTCAATTGATCCATAAATTGCTTCATCCCTTCCCCTCCCCTCGGGGGTTCTGACTCATATAGTTTACAATAAAACTTCTTGAAGACTTTGTTGATCTTCTCTGGGCCCCAAGACCGTGTTACCTGCCTTATCCCTCACTCCCATGATCTCCCTGGCCGCCTGTCTCCTGCGAAGTTGGTGCGCCAGCATCCTACTTGCTTTTTCCCCATACTTGTAGACTGCCCCTTTCACCTTCCTCAGCTGTGCCTCCGCCTTCCAAGTGGTCAGCAAATCAAACTCCTCCTGCAATCTCCGGCGCTCCTATAGCAGCCCCTCCTCGGGGGTCTCCGCGTACTTCCTGTCTACTCTAAGTATCTCTCCCACCAGCCTCTCCATCTCCGCCCTCTCCATCTTCTCTCTGTGGGACCTAATAGAAATTAACTCCCCTCTGATAACCGCGTTCATAGCCTCCCAAACCATTGTTGCTGTTACCTCTCCTGTGTCATTTGTTGTCACATAGTTTTGGGTGCTGCTCTTTATCCACCCACACACCTCTTAATCCGCTAACAGTCCCACATCCAGTCTCCAGAGAGGGCGCTGCCCTCGCTCCGCCCCCAGTCGCAAGCTCACCCAGTGCGGGGCATGGTCCGAGACCACAATGGCCGAATACTCAACCCCCTCCACCCTCGGGATTAACGCCCTGCTCAACACAAAAAAGTCAATGCGCGAGTAGACTTTGTGAACATGGGAGAAAAAGGAGAACTCCTTCTCCCTTGGCTGGGCAAATCTCCATGGGTCCACGCCCCCCATCTGATCCATGAACTCCCACAGGGCCCTGGCCGCCGCTGGTCTCTTTCCCGACCTGGACTTAGACCGGTCCAGTGCCGGATCCAGGACTGTGTTGAAGTCCCCCCCCCCATGATCAAGTTACTTGACTCGTCCGGGATTTTACCCACCATGCGGCTCTTGAATTCCACGTCATCCCAGTTCAGAGCATAGACGTTCACTAACACCACCCAGGCCCCCTGCAGCTTGCCACTCACCATTATGTACCTGCCCCCCTTGTCCGCCACAATGCTCCCTGCCTCGAATGCCAACTGTTTACTAATCCGAATTGTCACCCCTCTGGTCTTTAAGTCTAGCCCCGAATGGAACACCTGGCCCACCCATCCCCTCCTTAACCTCGTTTGGTCAGCGAGTTTTAAGTGCGTCTCCTGTAGCATTGCCACGTCTGCCTTTAATCCCTTTAAATGCGAGAACACGCGGGCTCTCTTGACTGGCTCGCTCAGACCCCTCACATTCCACGTGATCAGCCTGGATGGGAGGTTGACACCCCCCCCCCCCCCCCCCCCCCCCCCCCCGACTAGGCATCTCCCTTTTCGGCCAGACACGTGCCCGCGCCCCCCGCTCGCTCCAGCCCTCCCGCCGGAGGCTCCCCAACCCGACTCTCCATCCATCCCCAACAGTTGGCTCCCCTTCAGTCAGCAAAGCAGCGCCCATTCCCCCCCCAATCCCCCCCCCCCGTGCCAACCACCCCCATGGCACTGATTTCCCCCCCATTACACTTCCGTAAGTCAGCTGACCCATGCTGACGCTGGCCACTCCCGCCTCTATCTTCAGTCTTACTATTGTCTCCTCCTTCGGGCCCCCAACCCCCCCTCTCCCACAGGGTAAGAGGGCAAGAGACATCCAAATTCTTCCCATGCAACGAAAATCACAACCCGGGCGTTACCCCACGCCCTGAGAGAAACAAAGAAAAAAACCAGAAAAAGAAGAGTGAACAACTTAAATTCTACTACCAATCTTACATCAGGCCAACACCCGGTTACACATCCCCGCCAGAGCGTTTCACCCATGTGCAGCTGCCCCTTAGTTCGAGTCCAGCTTTTCGTGCTTAATAAATGTCCACGCCTCGTCCAGCGTATCGAAGTAATGGTGACTGTCCTGGTACGTTACCCAAAGCCTCGCCTGATGCAGGAGCCCAAACTTCACCCCTTTGCTGTGGAGGACCGCCTTGGCCCGGTTGAATCCCGCACGCCTCTTAGCCAGTTCAGCTCCCAAGTTCTGGTACATGAGAATCTCGTAGTTCTCCCACTTACTGCTCCCCTCCTTCTTTGCCCAACGCAAGACACGGTCCCTGGCTGTGAAGCGGTGGAACCTTATCACCATCGCCATCGTTGGTTCGTTCGCCCTAGGCTTCCTCGCGAGGACTCTATGCGCCCCGTCCAGTTCCAAAGGCCGCGGGAAGGTTCCCATCAGCGTCCCCAGCATTGTAGTCACATACGTGCTCGCATCCGCCCTCTCCGCACATTCAGGGAGGTCCAGAATCCGCAGGTTGTGACTCCTAGACCTATATTAGAGGTCATCCAGTGTCTCCTGCCATCTCTTGTGTAGGGCCTCGTGCGCCTCCGCTCTGACCGCCAGGTCCAGGATCTCATCCTCATTGTCAGATACCTTCCTCTCCATCTCTTTAATCGCCTTCTCCTGCACCTTCTGAGTCCCCACCATCTTTTCCATGGAGACCTTCATAGGGGCCAGCACCTTCATCTGAAGCAGCTTCTCAGAAACTCTTGCTGCTCTCTCGACCACTGGGCCCACGCTGCTTGGTCCGCGCCGGCCACCATCTTGTCTTCCCAGACCTGCTCCGCTCGCTTCCCTGCAAACGCTCTTTTAACGGCCCAGCACCTGGTTCCCTCCATGCAGCAGTGAGGGGAACCTCTCCAGCGTCCTTTGCCACACCAGGAATCACCGCCAAAGTGCCGCTGCCGCTCCGTTTAAGGGCCCGAAACTCCGATCCCGGCGGGAGCTGCCGTGTGCGCGACCTATTCGGACATGGCTGCTACCGGAAGTCCCTATAATCACCTTCTCAAGTGCAATTAATGATGGAGAATACACTCTGACCTAGTCAGCGATACCCACATCCTCTAAATGAATTTGTAAAAATCCTATTTTCCGGTTCCCCTCAGTGAGCTGTCAACTGCCCGCCAAACTAATAATTGAGGCTGGGATGGAAACAGCCCTTAAATTCCCATTAATGAATCACTTAAGGACCTTCATTGGAGAAACAGGGGTTTCCTGTTCGAAGCTGTCCCACCCAGTGTAAAATGGCTGTAGGGTTGGAATGGAAAATTTCACGACCCCCCCCACCCCTTGCTGGCTGTCTGCTCCTCAGAACCTGCTGGGGGCGGAGTGGAGGATAATATGCTGGCCTTAGATGCGGGGGACTACCCATTACTTCCATCATTGGTGGGACGAGAGAGCAACAAGCCAATCAGCTTGGCAATTCTGAGGTGGGCTTTCCTCCCGAATGAGGGGTGGAAGGCCGACCTTCAGCCAATTCATGCTCGTTGGAGGGTGAAATGGCACTGGGTTAGCAAGTATCGCTCCTTGGATGGCGGGAAGGGAAGTTCTGCCATCGAGAAATCCTGGCCATGTCTGCTTTCTGAAAAAGCATTAAGTTGTAACTAATGTTTTAAATCACTTGGTCCAGTCTCTGAAGGTTTTTGTATTGGTGCTCATCATATCCACTGGAAACTTCTAACCAAAATCTTCGGGGATTAAATCTGGAGATTTGATTTATGCTGAAGGTGAAATAAAATTAATTAACAAAATAAAATTAAATAATTATTCCATGCATGAAACACAGCAATAGTCTTCTTTCCCTGAGCTGTCTGAGCTCTGTCGTTTGCTAGATTATGAATAAGCAAACTGGGAACAGCATGCTGAAAGAGCAGCGGCACCTCCTGTGACATTACATTGAAATACAATGGTCTCTCTGCCCAAAACTTTTGCTGTCCAAATGATTGAATGATTGAATTGCAGCTGGGAATGATGGCGAGAATTTATTTCTGTCCGAGGGTTGTCAGCCTGTGGAATTCTCTTCCCCAGAGAGCAGAAGAGGTTGCGTCATTCAAGGCTGACTTAAACAGCCTTTTGACTCACAGAGGAATTGAGGGTTATGGGGACAGATAGGAAAGTGGAATTGAGACCACAACCAAAACAGCCATGATTTCATTGAATGGCAAAGCAGATCGAAGGGCCGAATGGCCGACTGGTGTTCCTAAGTCCTATGTTTCTACCACTTGTTGTAGACAAATTGAATAGTAAAATCTTTGTAAAATGGGATCGTTGAAGGAATGTCGAGGATTACCAGATCTAATTTGATACAGAATGCATCGCTGAAGGAGGCCCAGAGAAGGGGGAAGGTGTGATGGTGGGGAACGCAACCATTGGTTTTCGTAAATAACTCTGCCATGAAATGTCTGCACAGCCACATCGACCCACACTAGGACATTCTGATCATGAATGAATTGATGAGGTGATGAGCAAGCCTTGGGTACCTCACAAGAGACAGGGGAAGAAAATGTGTGCCATACAAAACCATTGCTGTACTGAACTGGTTAAGACTGTGGATATTCCCTTTCGGCTTTGCGTAGCTTTGACGTTGGGGAGAGGCGTCAGGCCTCAAAAGTAATTATTTTTTTAAATGAAGAGTACTCTTTAAAAAAAAATTAAATGAACATAGAGGGCCAATCTTTTAGGAATCCACGTGTCCCAGCTGCTATCACTCACTGATCAGTCTGGAGTGCTCTGGTTTAAAGTTTCAGTGAATACCTAATTGAGGGGTGATGTTGCTGACCATTTCTCTCAGTTAAACTCCGTTCCAATTGATTTTCATTACCAACCCTGAATCCACATTGCCCATGTCTGATTGACAAAAATAAGCCACTACAGCTGGAGTGTTAAAAATTTGGCAGATTGTAAACTGTTTTTCCTTTCCTTTAAGCCAAGAGGGAATTAATAAATCTTTGCGTCTTTACCACCATTCATCCCCTCCCCCTTCTGTGCATTTAAGTACTCCCACAAATTTATGGAAATGTTACTCCATCATTTAAACTTCTGCAGCATTTCTATTATTGAGTGTTTTTGGGGAGAGTAATACATTTGTGATAATATCCAAATGTTAATTTTCTAAGGGCTAACTCCATTATAATAGAAAATCGTAAAATAACCATTTACTCCACAACAAATAAAATTGCGGGAACATGCAACTTTGAAACATAAGCCTGGAAATGTATTTCACCCAAATTTTGACAACCACGAAAGTGCAAAGGGGGAACATGCAATATTAATGCACCATCTCATTTTTTTATTACTGGTGAGCTGCGGATGTCAGTCATGATGCCTGAGATTGGTCATTGGGGGGTGCAGTTAAGTCCAAGGACAGTGACTCCAGTTTTAAACTGGGACCAGGAGAAAAACAATTTTGTAACCATCTTTTTAGTGACAGCCTCCAGCAGTTCCTTTCAAGTTTGGTCACTGTACACCCAAGAAAACAAGCCACATGCCGTCCATTTTTCCAAAGAGATCTAAACTGCATAAGCAGTGGGTCTAATGCCAGTTTCAGGTAAGTACCACAGGCATTTACAGATATGGCCTGTGGCAGACTGCCAAGATGAACTGACCACTTCACACATTACGTTGGACCCCTCAGCATTTGTCCAAGTGCAAGAAATGAGTGCAGCACAATTCCATTTCTAAACTATGCTTTTAGACAGTATGAGTTCATTATAAAATCATTAAGCGCAGAGAAAAATGGAGGAGAGAATAAAGTAGCTGCTTTTGACATCAAGACAGTTTTCAAAACATAGACCTGTGAGAAGCAGAGGGCCAATGGGCAAGTCCTCGTGTGGCTGGAATCATACCTGACACACTGATAGATTGTCATGGTTGTCAGAGGCTGATTATTCAGCCCAAGGATATCACTAACAGTATTCCTCAAGACAATGTCCTTTACTCATCCATCTTCAACTGCTTCATTAATTAACCTTTCTTTGTCATAAGATCATGAACAGTGATATTCAATTATGATTCTATAGTTTTCAGATTCATTCACAATTATGCTAATAGTGAAGCATTGCAACCTGCCACAAGCCAGAGTTGGATTGACAAGTAACAGGTGCTATTCATGTCACATAAATGAGCATTGTGCCACACAAATGCCAGGCAACAACCATCTCCAATAATGACATTCAATGGCATTACCATCATTGAGCCCCACTATCAACATCCTGGGAATCACCATTGACCAGAACCTTAACTTGACCAGCTGGTTTAAATGCTGTGATTACAAGAATAGGTCAGAAGCGGAGTGTTCTGTGGTGAGTGACTCAACTTCTGACTTTTGAAAGCCTTTCCACAAAGTACAATAAAAGAATGTGATGGGATGCTCTCCACCAGCCTGGATGGGTGCAACTCCAACAAAACTCAAGAAGCCTGACATCATATTCGCAGTCCATTTGATTGGGATTCCATTCACCAACTTAAACATTCACTCTCTTCACCATTGTGACTGCAGTGCGTACCATCTGGAAGCTGCACTTTGGGCATCTCTAACTCTTCTCCCTCCCCCCCCCCCAAACGATGGCTGCTGATTGCATTATCTGCACGATGTATCTACAGGATGCCCTGCAGCAACGTTGTGTGATTCTTTCAATGACGGAGTGTAAACTTGGAAGAATTTCAGGCTAAACGCCTGGCCATGTAGGGGTGGCCAATATGAGAATACAAAATCTACAGACAGGAAAAGGCCAGCTGTTTTATCAAACCTGCTTCACACAACTATAATTCCTGGAGTATCACAATTAGGTGCTGCCACCACCTGACAACATACCCATGCATGCAATCTCCTGTACTCGACAAGAACAGAAAAAATAGCAATCGGGGAAAACCTTTTTAAATTTCCTTTCCTACCCCTTTAGAGGACTGAAACTAATTTAGGAGACCACATAAACAGTTTATTAGCACCATTTATAAGACGTGATCCTCTTCCCAATTAAGACATGCAGAGATTCAACGCTTTGCAAGTGACAAATTTGTTCCATCTATTATCCTTTGGGAAAAAGAAAGCCATCCAACATTTAACCTTGCACTATCCTTCCATAGCTTATACCCATGTCCTTTGGTTTTACCTAACCAATATAGTTTTAAGAGCCACAAAAGAAACACCATCAAACAATTTTTAATACCTCTATCAAATTACCCCAAAGCCTAATTATTTTGAAAGGGAAGCCCCTTTATAGCCAGTGGGCTGGATTTTATGGGGCATCAGGGACCCGCCCTGTGGGCAAAAAAAGGTCAGGTCCATTTCTTCGCCCCAGCATTGGTTGACCTGAGGTGAGACTTGCGCCCGTATCTGGGCAGAAAGACCTGTCTCTGAGAGCTGTTGGACAATCAAATGAGAGTGGTGGCTACTGCTGGGAATGTATCCAATCCCAATCATGAGGAACTGGAATGAAAATTAAGTGCCAGGGGGACATCACTGGGGACAGGCTGGCAGGCTGGCCAGGGATAAAAGGGGCCAGGATAGACAGACAGGAGGGGTAGATAGGAGGAGAAGACCTGGTGGTGGGCCAGGGGCGGAAGGTGGCCCTTGCTCACTACCAGCCTACACATTGAGCTGCCGGGCTGGACATTGAAGTGGTGTCTCCCACCACAGATTAAAGCTCAGGGGCAATAAAATCCAACCCAGTGTGTGTGAGAATACAGTAGCGGGTTGTTAGGTTCCCAAGTATCAATACAGTAAGCAGAAATAGCTGCAGGTAAGTGTCCATTCTAGATCTAAGTATATATGAGAAACTGCCCGCAAGGTCCAATGAGAAATTTTAACCAGAATTTGCATGTTCCCCCGTGTCTGTGTGGGTTTCTCCAGGTGCTCCGGTTTCCTCCCACAGTCCAAAGATGTGCAGGTTAGGTGGTTTGGCCAGGCTAAATTACCCCTTAGTCTCCAGGGATGTGCAGGTTAGATTACGGGGGATAGGACTGTGTAGGAGGGGGAGGGGCCTAGGTAAGGTGCTCTCGGAGGATGGATGCAGACTTGATGGGCCAAATGGCCTCCTTCTGCACTGTAGGGATTCTATGGTTCTATGAGAATTACAGAATCATAGAATAATACTGCACTAAGGAGGCCAGTCCGCCAGTCATTCCTGTACCAGCCTTTTCAATGGGATATCTAGTTAGTCCCACGGGATATTTTATATGCAAATTGCTGTTATTGTCATGAATTGCTATACTACCTACTCAGTAAGGTCTTACCAGATTTCCCCTTGTAGTCAGCAAGGCTCCATAAAAGTTGTGAACCTTTCTGTCACAATCCCAACAATAGTGCACCAGGAACGAAAGAGAAAATGCTGGAAAATCTTAGCAGGTCTGGCAGCATCTGTAGGGACAGAAAAGAGCTAACGTTTCGAGTCCGATGACTCTTTGTCAATAGTGTGCCAGGAATTCAGTAGGAATCCTGGGATTTAAGGTACATTGGTGTGATGTTATGGTACCGGACCAGACCCCAATTTATGTCAGGAAACCAGACGAGAAATCCCAACAAGTTTTCAATTTGTAAAACTGTGAGAAAAGGATACTTCGCTCCAGAAGTGATTCCACTGACAAAAAGGGCTCTTTTATATTAAAACACGCTTTATTATTAACACAGGATTAAACACGTTAATATTACAGAAAATAGCTTTACAATTAGCAGTCAAACAAATCTTAAAATAAAAGGGAAAACTTTAACTACTAACTTGTACCTTCACTTTCTCCAATTAAGCAAGGCCCATTACAGGTCAAAAAAATCACTTGTAAACAAAGTTAACAAACACAGGAATATTTGCTGTACTGTTGCATAGAGATTTTCTTTCAGAAAGGAGAGAGCTCTTACAGACACAACCTGGAAATCATGCTGTCTTTGTCAGACTAAAATATCCTTCAGCTAAACTGCTTGCTACAGATCTGGCTCCTCCCATTGATTACATTGTCTTTATCCCACTAACATTCTCATGACCATCTTAACTAAGGCTAAACACAACCCCTCAATTATCTATACCCCAGGAAACCTTCCAAAATACCCAGTATTCCATTAACCCCATATAGGTAAACAGGTACTTGGTTGGAATGAATGATTATCTCACTTTTCAGATACTTTACTTTCAGCCCGAGCAGGGACATCACCTGCTTGTATGTTAAACCAGAACTTTTGAAAATTTTACTGCAAGAGATATACAATACAATGTATACATAAAAGTTTCCTACATTCAGCATAGTGAAATCCAATCACTTGGTGTGTACTATGCAGACAATCCTTCATGTTTGTTGGGGGGGAGTGCTGATGGTCAGTTCCCAAGCAGCATCCGACAACTGGAGTTGAGTACACAGGTGCATCCCCTGCATGCACCCAAAGAAGGGATAGATCGTGCCATGACAGACGTCAACAGGCTGATGCCAAGGCGAAATACTGAAACTGGCCAACATATATGCTGCAATCGTCTTCCTTATTCACTCCTGGATACAAGTGTTAGCAAATATGATCAGTCCGATTCTGTGGTTACTTATAGGGTCTCTCAGTGAGGTTCTTTTGACTTACTTGTGCTCAGACAATGATGGTGGAAGCTCTGAGTTATTGGTGGAGTTTGAAGATTTCTGTTGGCTTCAGAAAGGCTGAGTACAGGAGTAGTGAAGTCTTGCTTCAATTGTATAGAAGGTTGGTTAGATTGCACCTGGAGTACTGTGTGCAGTTTTGGTCCTCAGAAAGGATATTATTGCCCCAAAATGCAAAGAAGGTTCATCAGACTTGTTCCAAAGTTGGCGGGACTGTTCCGGGGATGTTCGGACTGTTCCGGGGGTGGCGGAACAGTTTCGGGGATGGCAGGGCTGTTCCAGGGATTGTAGGGCTGTTCCTGGGATGTGTGGACTGTCGTATAGAGAGAGATTGGACAAACCGAGTCGGTATTCTCTTAGAGTTTTGAATAATGAGAGGTGATCTCATTGAAGCCTGCAAAATACTTAAAGAAACAGGCAGGGTAGATGCAGGTAAGATGTTTCCCTGGTTGGGGAGTCTAGAACAGGGGAGCACAATTTCAAAATAAGGGGGAAGCCATTGAGGACCAGGATGAAGAGAAATTTCTTTGCACAGAGGGTCGTGAATCTTTGGAATTCTCTACCCAGATGGCCATGGAAGCTCAGTCATTAATTATGTTTCAGGTGGGGCAGCACGGTGGCCTAGTGGTTAGCACAGTGGCCTCAAGGTGCTGAGGTCCCAGGTTCGATCCCGGCTCTGGGTCATTGTCCGTGTGGAGTTTGCACATTCTCCCCGTGTCTGCGTGGGTTTTGCCCCCACAACCCAAAAATGTGCAGAGTAGGTGGATTGGCAATGCTAAATTGCCCCTTAGTTGGAAAAAATTATTGGGTACTCTAAATTTATTTTAAAAAAATAAAAATAAAAAATGAAATAAAAATTATGTTTCAGGTGGAGATTGATAGATTTCTGATTTTTTTTTAAAGTATTTTTATTAAGGTCATGCAGAATTTTTCATAATAAAACAGTAGTAACCATAATAAGAAAACAAACTAGAGTGAACATTAACATAGTGCAAAAAGAGAATATACAATAACAAATAGACATTACTCCACGTGACCCACTCTTCCCACACCATCCTAATGAAGCACTCATCCCCCATTTCCCCCCCCCCCCACCCCCTCCACGGATTGCTGCTGCTGACATTTTAATTTTCCCTGAGAAAGTCGATGAACGGCTGCCACCTCCGAGAGAACCCTAGCGTAGACCCTCTTAAGGCAAACTTTATTTTCTCACGGCTGAGAAACCCAGCCATGTCGTTAACCCAAGTCTCTACACTCGGGGGCTTTGAGTCCCTCTGCATTAATAAAATCCGTCTCCGGGCTACTAGGGAGGCAAAGGCCAAGACGTTGGCCTCTTTCGCCCCTGAATTCCCGGATCCTCTGACACTCCAAAGATCGCTATCTCTGGACTCGGCACCACCCGTGTTAAGCACCTTGGGCATTGCCTTCGCGAACCCTTGCTAGAACACTCTAAGCTCCGGGCATGCCCAAAACATGTGAAAATAGTTTGAAGGGCTGCCCTTGCACCTCATAGAACTGTCTTCTACCCCAAAAACTTGCTCATTCTCGCTGCCGTCATGTGTGCCCGGTGGACCACCTTAAATTAGACTGAGGCTGGCACATGATGAGGAGGAATTAACCCTGCCCAGGACCTCTGTCCACAGACCCGCTTCCAACTCCTCACCTAGCTCCTTCTCCCACTTGCCCTTGAGCTCCTCCATTGGGGTTTCCTCTGCCTCCTGTAGTTCCTGATAGATATCTGACACCCTCCCCTCCCCCACCCAGGTGCCGGAGACCACCCTGTCCTGTATCCTCAGTGGTGGCAGCGCGGAAAGGCTTTTTTCAGGAAGGCTCGTACTTACAGATATTTAAAGGCGTTTCCTGATGGCAGGTTAAATTTGTCCTCTAGCACCTTCAAACTGGGAAAGCTTCCGTCTATGAACAGATCTCCCATCCTTCTGATGCCTGCCCTCTGCCAGCTCTGGAACCCACCATCCATCCTACCCAGGACAAATCTGTGGTTGTTACATATCAGGGTCCAGTCCAACGCTCCCTCCACCTTCTTGTACCTCCTCCACTGTCCCCAGATCCACAGTGTCACCACCACCACCGGACTTGTGGAGTAACTAGCATCGTACAATATCAAACAATGTACATTTTTAAATTCGGATTTTGTAAAAAAAAAAAACGGGTCGGCGAGAACGGCAAAGGAGCTGTTATCAAAGCTCCCAGACGATAGATTTCTCATTAACAATAATGTAAAGCATATGTCAATAGTGTGAGTAAGAGGCATTGAAATCTTCGATCAGCCACAATCGTATTGAATGGAGAAACAAGCTTGATGGGCTGAGTGTAGTCCAAAGTTGTGCAGGTTAGGTGGATTGGTCATGCTAAATTGTCCTTAGTGTCCAACAAAAATAAAGGTTAGGTGGGGTAACGGGGATAGGGTGGAGTGTGGGCTTAAGTGGGATGCAATTTCCAAGGGCCGGTGCAGACTCAATGGGCCGAATGGCCTCCTTCTGCACTGTAAATTCTATGCACTATGAACTCTCTAGGTCACGTATGCAGTGTTTGCACCTTGAGGAACTTTGCACAGAGTCATTGTGCTGGAGACTGAGCTGCAGACACTGCGACATCTGAGGGAGGCAGGGAGTTACCTGGATGCCCTCCCAGTACCACCATCGCCCCTTTCCTCCTTTACAACCAGTTCTTCCCAGACGGCAGATGGCAATATTCATAGTGTTTCACTATTTGCTATTCATGGAAGTATCAGAGAGATGACAGAGGAGCTCAGAGGAGGAAAGGAAACTTCAACATCTTTTGACTGAGGAGGAAAAGCAGCAGCAGGAGCTATGATTCAACACATGCAGTTAGTATTGGTGAATGCCTACTATCCTGGCAACACAAACTTGATTTTATCCTGCAGCAGTCTGCATGAGCCATGTTTTCAGGCCTCCGAACAGGATCGCTAAACTAAAGAGTGACTCATCTCGGCTCTCTGTAAGAAAGGGCCTAGTCAAGCGCACAATGAGTGCACAGTGGGAGAAAGCACATCTTTGTATATTTGGGAATTTGGATCAAAGTGTGAATTCAGTGCACAGGGGAAAGAAGTGCACTTTTGGGTTTTTTTTTTCTAACTTTTTCACTCTTCAGAAAATGGTCTTGCCACGCTAGCTGTTTGGTGCCTTTCTGGTGAGTATCTAGTAAGTGTTTATTCCATTCTTAAGTTTTAAAATAGTATAGGAGCTGTTCTTTTCTAAGTTGAAAATATATTAAAAGCGCCATAAATAATGAAATAATTTGCTAAAGTGATTATTTAAAACACGTTTAAGATGGCAGGATAGGTGATGTGTCAAGGCTGCAACACAGCTTCAGGGCCATAAATTCCATTCCCGGCTGGGGTCACTGCCTGTGCGCAGTCTCCATGTTCTCCCTGTGTCTGCATGGGTTTCCTCCGGGTGCTCAGGTTTCCTGCCACAGCCCAAAGATGTGCAAGTTAGGTGGATTGGCCATGATAAATTGTCCTTAGTGTCCAAAAAGGTTAGCTGGGGTTACTGGATTATGGGGATGGGGTGGGCTTAAGTGGGATGCTCTTTCCAAGGGCCGGTGCAGACTCAATGGGTCGAATGGCCTCCTTCTGCACTGTAAATTCTATGCACTATGAACTCTCTAGGTTCAGGTCACGTATGCAGTGTTTGCACCTTGAGGAACTTTGCACAGAGTCGTTGCGTTGGAGACTGAGCTGCGGACACTGCGACATCTGAGGGAGAGGGGGAGTTACCTGGATGCTTTGGGTCAGGAGGTAGTCACACCCCTTAGGATGGAGTCTTGTGGTTTGGAAAGTGGCCAGGGACAGAGGGTTTTGACTGCAGCTGAGGCAGGGTAAGGAGACCCAGAGGGCAGCAGTGTCAGTCTCTGCAATTATCCAACAGTTTGAGGTCCTCCCAGCTTGTTTGGATGAGATGATGAGCTGATTGGCTATGGCACCGCGATCCAGGAAGTCATTCAAATGGGAGGAGCATATCAGAAAATATTGGTAGTAGGGGATAGCACAGTGAGGGAGATTGACACTGTTCTTTGCAGCAAAGAGACAGAGTCCAGATTGCTGTGTTGCCTGCCTGGTGCCAGGGTTTGGGACATCTACTGGGCTGAAGAGGAAATTACAACGGATGGGGGAGGATAGGATCCTATTGGCGTTGTCCATGTAGGTACCAACAACTTAAGTAAAACAACCAAATTGGTTCTGCGCAGAGAGTTTGAGGAGCTAGGCACGAAATTAAACACTGAATCCCCAAGGTTATAATATCTGGATTATTATCTGAGCCACGTGCAAATTGGCATAAGGTACGTAAAATTAGAGAGATTAATATGTCGCTCAAAGACTGGTGTGAGAGAAGTGGGATTTGGTTCGTGAGGCACTGACATCGGTTGGGGTAAGTGGGTGCTGTACCCTCCCTCAGCCTACATCTGAACAATGCTAGGACCAGTGGGACCCGGATTACTGGGGCGGCAAAGACGGCTTTGAACAAAATATCGGGGGATGGTTCTGGAGACGGGATGTGTGAGTTTAAAAAGCAAAATGATGTGGCAACATTGCAAGACAGCTATTTAGGTAATGATACCCATAGTGTGGCCAGAAGGGACAAAATGTACAAACATTAAAAAACAGCAATAAATCGGGTCATAGGGAGAAAAAAATGATAAAAGGGCAAAAATAATGGGTGGGATTCTCCAACCCCCCGCTTGGTCGGAGAATCGCCCGGGGCCGGTGTCAATCCCGCCCCCGCTGTGTCCCGAATTCTCCGCCACCTGAGATTCGGCGGGGGCGGGAATCGCGCCGCGCCAGTTGGCAGGCCCTCCGCAGCGATTCTCCGACCCGCGATGGGCCGCAGTCCCGCTGCTGACAAGCCTCTCCCGCCTGCGGGAATCAAAACACCTACCTGATCAGCGGGATTGGCGGCGCGGGCGGGCGCTGGGGTCCTGGGGGGGCGCGGGGCAATCTGACCCTGGGGGGTGCCCCCACGGTGGCCTGGCCCGCAATTGGGGCCCACTAATCGGCGGAAGGACCTGTGCCATGGGGGCACTCTTTTTCTTCCGCCTTCGTCATGGTCTTCACCATGGCGGAGGCAGAAGAGACCCCCCTCCCCTGCGCATGCGCCGGGATGACGTCAGCAGCCGCTGACGCTCCGGCGCATGCGCGGACTTACGCAGGCTGGCTAAGTCCTTTCGGCCCCGGCTGACGTGGCGCCAAAGGCCATTCGCTCCAGCCGGCGGAGCAGGAACCACTCCGGTGCGGGTCTAACCCCTCAATGTGAGAGCTTGGCCCCTAAAGGTGCGGAGACTTCCGCACCTTTGGGGCGGCCCGATGCCGGAGTGGTTCACGCCACTCCAACACGCCGGGACCCCCCGCCCCGCCGGGTAGGGGAGAATCGCAGCCAATAACATTGTACTTTAATGCATGTAATCTTCAGCACAAATAAATTAATTAATGGCACAAATTGAAGTTAATGGGTATGATCTCATAGACATTACAGAGATCTTGGATGCTATCGACCGGCCTCTTTGCACCTTAAAAGCAGTGCACAGCGGCACAACATGACAATAGAAGCTGAGAGACCCCACTCCAGGGATCTACCCGGCTTGCAACATTCGCGAGATCGAACGTGCTCTCACGAGACTTTGCAATGGGTTTTTGTCAACTCTGTATATTAAGGCAAGACAGCGAGTCTCACTTTTTAAGGTGCCAGTTTCCTGTGACGGTGGAATATACCCCCTTCGCCTTGGAGACCTGGGGTGAAACTATTCAATGCTGGTCTTCACAAATGGGGACCAGACGGAACGGCTCGTGGGGGTCTCCCAAGGGTTTGGAAATGAAAATGAAAATCGCTTATTGTCATGAGTAGGCTTCAATGAAGTTACTGTGAAAGGCCCCTAGTCGCCACATTCCGGCGCCTGTCCGGGGAGGCTGGTACGGGAATCGAACCGTGCTGCTGGCCTGCTTGGTCTGCTCTAAAAGCCAGTGATTTAGCATGGTGAGCTAAACCAGCCCCACAGGTGCTTGCCCTCTGGGTAGGGTGGTACCCTGGCATTGCTGGTGCCACCTGAGCACCCTAGTACTACCATCATGCCATGCTGGCAGTGCCACCTGGGTGCCAGCCTGGCACTGCCAAGGTGGCACACTGGCATATTTGTATGGCGGCGATTGGTCCGGGGATGCCCTACACGGGTGTTTTGGGACTGCAGGGGGCTTGGGTATCCCCTCATAGTGAGTTGGGGCTTGGGAGGGGGGGTCAGGGGTCACGTCGGAGGCTCCAGAGATTGGGCAATCCCTCGCTGCACTGAGGAGTTTTGCCGAGTGGAGCTCCTCAGTGCAGAAAACAGGGCCACGTGCAACCTCGGCTGGATGTTTCTGATGAGGCCCCTAACTAACGTTTAAATAGCAGGGTGTTTCTCGCTGCTACAAGCGCTGGGAAACACTGGGCCAAATGCACTCGCTATGGGACTTTGTTCCCATTTAGTTAAATCGTGCCCTTCTTAACAAGGAAATCAAAGCTGAGAACTAAATATTCTGGGGTGTGTGACAGGAATGAAGAAAAGGCTGGTGGGTTAGCTTTGTTAGTATGAGATGGTATAAGTACAATAGCAAGAAATGACCCTGAGTCGGAAGATATAGGATCCATATGAGTGGGGGTAAGAAATAACATGGGGAAAAAGACACTTTTGGGAGTAGTCTATCGGCCCCCTAACACGAGCTAAACTGTAGAATGGAGAAGAAATCAGGAGATAATGAAGGCATGTAATAAAGGCAGCACATTAATCATGGGTGACTTTAATCTTCATGTGGATTCTGAAAATCAAATTGGCGGAGGTAACCATGAGAAAGGATTCATCGTGTGTATTCGGGACAGTTTTCTCAATCAATATGCTGTGGATCCAACTAGGGATCAGGCAATTTGGGATCTAGTCATATGTAATGAAGTAGCTTTAGTGAACAATCTCAGAACCCCTAGGAAACAGTGACTATAACATGGTGGAATTCAACCTTCAGTTTGAGAGTGAGAAACTTGGGTCAGAAACAATTGTGCTGAACATAAATAAGGGTAATTATAAAGGAAGGAGGACAGAGTTGGATAGAGTGGACTGGGAAAGGTGTTTAGCAGAAAAGACAGTTGATTAACTACAGCAGACGTTTATGAAAATAATTTATGATTCACAACAAGATATATCTCTGTCGGGAAGAAGGATTTTAGCAAGGGGTAAATCAACCACAGTTAACCAAGGAAGTGAATGAAAGAAAAAATACAGTGTGGCGAAGTTTAGTGCTAAGTCAAAGTATCGGGAAAGAGTTAAAAATAGACAAAAGATGATCAAAAAAATAAATAGGGAGAAAATAAACTTTGAAGGGAAACTGGCAAGTAATATAAAAAAGGCAGCAAGAGCTTCTTTAAATATATAAAAAGGAAGAGAGAGATCAAATAGAACATTGGCCCTTAGAGGCTGAAACAGGTAGCATAGTGGTTAGCACTATTGCTTCACAGCACCAGGGTCCCAGATTTGATTCCCGGATTGGGTCACTGTCTGTGCGGAGTCTGCACGTGCTCCCTGTGTCTGCACGGGCTTCCTCCGGGTGCTCTGGTTTCCTCCCACAAGTCCCGAAAGACGTGCTGTTAGGTAATTTGAACATTCTGAATTCTCCCTCTTTGTACCCGAACAGGCGAATGTGGTGACTAGGGGCTTTTCACAGTAACTTCATTGCAGTGTTGATGTAAGACTACTTGTGACAATTAGATTATTATAAATAATAATGGATAAACAGGAAATGGAAGAGGAGTTAAATAAATACTTTGGGTGGGATTTCTCAAAGTGGGAGACGGCCTGCCATTGGCCAGTGACAGGATGTTCTGGTCCCGCCATCGTCAACAGGCGTTCCCATTGAATGCACCCTTTGCTGCTGGTAAACCTGTGGCGGGGGTGCGCTGTCGGCAGGGCCAGAAGATCCCACTGATATGAAATGCTGGAAAATCTCACTATTTGTTTTTTAAAATATTTTTATTCAAGGCATACACAAAATATCAGCAGAACAACACATCACAAGGACGGCACCTCTCTCCTCACAAAATTCTGAACCTGCAAGTACCTAAAGCCATTCCACTTGGGAAGTCCATACAGTTCCTCCAAATTCTCCAGCCCCACACAATTGCCCCATCCATTCACGTCCCCAAAGCGCCTGTCGTCACCCCCTAAACCTTGCATCCCACCCTGCCAGCGCAAATCTATGGTTGTCTCAGATCGGTGGCCACACCAAGGTACTCCAGCCCCATATGCTGCCTCCACTGCTCCCACACCCTTCGGGACGACACCACCACTGCTCTTGCGGAGTACCTGGCCGGAGAGAACGGTAAAGCCCTCAAACAGGTTCCCCAAACGACGCCTCCTCCGATGATGGGCTAGCAGTGGAACCGGGTGAATCTCCTGGCTTTGCGCTGAAAACTGCCGGCGAATGGCCGAGTCCCTGGCTGCACATGCGCACTGTGGCGACCTGCAGCGGTCGCACCGTACAACATGGCGCCGGCCATGCGCGGACCCAACCCATCATCCGTGACCCCACTGGCCACCCCCCCCCCCCCCCCCACCAGTCTCCCCAGCCCTCGCGGAAGCGCCACCGTGGTCAGCGACACGGATCCCGGCCGAGTGTGCGGCGCTGGACACAGTCCACAGCCGCTACGCCGGGTCCCCAAACGCTGAGATCACACGTGTCATATGCCTTTCGGAACATGGCCCAGGGGGGCGGAGCATCGAAGGAGGGCCTGCCGATGACACGGAGCGCGACACGATTACGCCACTTCCGAGGGGACAGAGCATAGCTGTCCGGCGACAAACCAACGCCGGCCCCGATTTGGGCATCGGAGTCGATTCTCCGCCCGATCGCTGATTACAATATCGGCATCCGGCAACGGGGAATCCCACCCCCTATGTTCGGCACACCCCCCTGCTCAAGCCCTCTCCAATTCCTCAATGCCCTAAGCATCATTGCTAATCACTCTATCGCCAAATTTAATTGGGAAAAAAAAAATTGCTCTAAAATATTTTTTTATTTTTAAAAGTTGAATCCCAACATGTTTCTGGGAGAACCTATTTGGAACAGAAAATGTAGCTACTCGAAACATCGAAGTGTGCCAAGCCCAGTAAATTCTTTAGCCTCCATCTGAGTTCACCCAGCATGCTGTGCACCTGGAGGAACTCCTATCCGCTGTCTTTCGGGTCCACCTGAAGATCCAGGCTTGTGTTGGCCTGGACCTCAAGAATTTTGCTTATTCTCCTGTCTGATCAACCCCCTTTTCAAACCTCTATAAAGAAGAATGGGGCTGTCGCGAAAGCAACAGGCGAACAAGCAGCTGACCATCTGTGTTTCTCCAACGCTCTTTCCCTTGATGCATGAAATATCATGGGCAGGATTCTCTGTTAGCTGACCCCAAAATCAGGAAAGGCGATTGGGTGGAGAATCGGTTCCAACGGCAAAATCATGGCAGGCACCGATTTGACGCCAAATCGCAATGCTCTCGCACCTTGACAGCAGCGTCAATACATTCCGGAACGGACGTACAGTAGACACTTTATGCATATTATTAGCGGGCCTGACCCGGTATTCTCCAGGGCCTCAGCGATTCTCCACCTCCAATGAGCCGAGTTCCCGATGGCGTGGTTTACTTCTGCTTTTGAATATCGTGAAACCACGTGGCAGCTGCTGAGGGAGAGAGAGGGCGTCCGGAAAGTGTCCAACATCGCCATAGTTTGCTGACAGCTGTGCTGCTGGGTGTGGGGCTTCTGCTAAGGCTGGGGGGAATAATGGGGGGTGGCCAGGAGATGGGCTGTTGGATCAGGGAGGGCGGGCAGGGATCACCACTGCCGCAGCTGGCAAAGCAGCCTTGCAGCTGAGCACAACACTAACAGCCCACTTTGAACTTCGTGCCACGGGTCGTATAGGTGTCCCCTCAGGGCACCCTCCTGGGTGCCCTCAGGCCCCAGACAACCATCAGCTGCATTGCCGTGCTCCAGCGCAACCAGTGCCACCTTGTAGGCTGAGATGAGTGTGAGTGGGGATTGTAATGTGTATATGTGGCTGTAGCTTGTCAGCCTCCCGAGTGTCAACCACAAACCCGCCGAATCCTGCACCGCTTTTCATTGGAATCGATTGTGTTCTACACGGCATCAGTGCTAGCCCCTCAACAGTAGGTCCAGGTGTGCTGCCCATTTATCTGTCGTAAAAGTCCACAAATTCTGATGCATTGGCATCAACATTTAGGGCGGGTTCCTCTGTCCCACCGCACCAGATTTCAGTTTTGCCAGCTCATCAATGGGGTTTCCCATTGTGGGGCAGCCTCACGCCGTCGGGAAATTCCCCGGGCTGCCGGCAAAACGGAGAATCCCGATGGCGGAGAATTCCGCCCATAGTGTCAGAAACGGAGAATCTCGCCCCATTGTTATCAAAAGTCAAACTAAGCTCTCAACCTACTCTCATTTAATTTATATGAAATGAAGCATTTTGAAAGTGTAGAATTTCACTTTATCAACATGTTTTTAATATTGGTTTAATGTGACTTTTTTGTTTTGTTTCATCTAGCACAATATGCCATTCTGGAGGATATCAAGCCACTCTGATCTGTTGGCTTTGAATCAAGCACTGGAACTGGAATACTTGTAGCTGCCTTGTGCAGCACAGCCAGAGATACAAAATTAACAAAATACATAGGAGTATATGAAGTTACCCTCTGTGATCTGCAGCACCTCTGGCTTCCACATTTGTCTTAAGAAATGAAGAGATATGAGTTGTCATGTGAGGCTATTGTGAATTCAAACTGCTGAACAGTGACTGGTACATTAAACCTCAGCATAAAGAACTATGTTGGTCTTAGGAAATATTGTTCATTATAGATAAAAGTGCAAGTTGTGTGTATTTTACAACTCTTCAAGTGATTATACAATGCCCAGGTTGCTTGAACAGCTTTTACAATGAACTAGCTCTTTTAAGGAACACGAAGCTGCTACCAACGCATCCGGTATGAAGTTGTTCAACGGCATTTCTTGCCATTGGATGTTCTCAATAATGCAGTGTTTTAGCAAACTTTAGTCTGCTTATCCAAGCTGAACCTGCATAGGAAGCGCACTGGGCTACATTGACAATCACATCTAGACCTGCAGTTTGTGTAACTTAGTTACTGTGAGAGCTTACTCTAAGTTAGCAGCTGTATTCGAAAATGTAATGCTTTTATGGGGATAGTCACTTTTTGTAAAGCTTGACAAGGAGAATATACATAAACGATGTGCTGTGCCTTAAAATAAGACAGTGTTGGTGTGTTACAATGTAACTTTTGTTCCACATATGTATAGATAAATTCTTTGTGATGATTAATTTTTTGAAATGACCAAATTATGAAAAGAATCAGAAGTAAAAGAATTCTGCGTTGTGTAAGCAGAGAAGAATTGTTCCAAACTGCTGGTCTAAACAGGAAATTAAAAATTGGAGAGTTTTTTGTGTTTTTACTTGGACTTTTAGTGTTTAATTGTAAATTACAATCCTTAATGATATCCAGGAAAAACGTTTTAATTTAAACTGTGAGGTAATCTATTTTAGTCGTTAAGAAACAGCTTGACACTTTTTGATATTATGCTAGTCTTTACCATTTTTGGGAAGTTTCTAAAAGAACTTTGGTTTGGGCACTTATTTGATTTCATGCTAGTTTATATTTTCTTTAAATCTGAAAATGATAATACCCCAACCTCACTGAGTTCATACAAGCTTTATCACAATCCACCCCTTCCTGCCTCCCGTCCCCATTTGATATGTCTATGAATAAAAAGGAATGTGTGGATAAGGGTTTTGAACAAGTTTAAGGGCTTATTGCATCTCCTGGGAAGGCTCCAGTTTTCATTGATAGATTCATTCTACAAATACAAAGTGAAAAGTTATCCAATTTCTCAGCCCAATGTTACAATTTTCTCTCTAAGCCAGTATTGCAGTTCCTATTGTACAATAAACCATTCAAATTCATTTTAATAACTTGTTCAAAGTTCAGAGACCCTTAAATAAAGTTGATGTTAAAAGCCTTTAAACTAAGTTCTTCCTAATAAATGCAATTGTGCATTATGCGTTTTTACAGCATATTGGCAGACATACAAAAAATCATCTTGAAGGTAGGACAAGAATTAATTTAAGTAGACTTGCAGTGTCTCATCCCAAAACATAATTTTCCAATTAACTATTTCTCTATGTTGCTTATGTTACAGTTCAATTTTAGTTTTGTTAAATCTCCCAATTATCATTTTATTAACTTCTATATTTAATGCCATTTACAATCAACAATTTCATGGTGTAGCATGAACATATCCTTTAGTCTTTAATCTGGCTGTGTCTATTTATTAATAATAATAATAATCTTTATTATGGTCACAAGTAGTCTTACATTAACACTGCAATGAAGTCACTGTGAAAAGCCCCTAGTCGTCACACTCGGGCACCTGTTCGGGTGACTGAGGGAGAATTCAGAATGTCCAATTCACCTAACAAGCACGTCTTTTGGGACTTGTGCAGACTCCACAATGACAGTGACCCGTGAAGCAGGAATCAAACCCGGGACCCTGGTGCTGTGAGGCAACAGTGCTAACCAATGTGCTGCCGTGCCGTATGGGGAAAGCTCAGCACAGATTCACCAGTTACAGTAACATCATTCTGATTTCACTGTCTCATCTCCCCTCCCTTCCCGAAAAAATAGAAACAAACTATACATAACAGATTAGGTAATCTGCCAATATGCTGTAAATGCAATTAGTCTTCAACTCTGTGTGTGATTTAATAAAGGAGATATTCAGAGGATGCACAAATTGATACACCACTCTGATCTGTTAAACTTTGTTCCTGCAGATTCTAGTATTGGGGCTATAGAGTAATAAGTATTGGCCACTCCGCAAAATTTTAGTGGTAACAGTATAGTGTTTATGTTTTTTTTATTTATTTTGATTGTGCTTTTCGAACATTAAAATCAACTCTTGTGGAAATTTAAATGGTCCTGGGTTTCTTTGTAATATATTTAGTGTGAATTATCTGAAAATACTTGTACAGAAACAGTCTTGATATTTCTGTGTTTCAAAATGATTAAAACAAACTAATTTCAATGATTAAGACAGCCTCAGTTTTTGGTACAAATGAATGCTTCATGAGGTAATTATTGCAATGATATACTATATAATAATGGAAAACAGTGACTTGCACTTACATTAAACAGCTGCATTGTAAAGCAGAACAAGGTCAACAGTGCAGGTTCAATTCCCATACCAGCCTCCCCAAACAGGCAATGCGACTAGGGGCTTTTCACAGTAACTTCATTTGAAGCCTACTTGTGACAGTAAACAATTTTCATTTTCATTGCAGCACAGGGAAATTCTAAAGGTGTTTCACAAAAATATTAGACACCAAGCAAGTGTTGGGGGTATAATTAGAGAATGTAAAGAGGTAGATTTTCAGGGCTGGAAGAATTAAGGGAAGGACAGTGGAGGGACTTGATGGAGGATGAGAGGAAATGGCCAATAGAGTTTTGGATGTATTGAAATTTGTGTAGGATGGATTGAGTGAGGGAGTGGGAATGATCTAGCGAGAACAGCATTGGGAAAGTTGAGTGTGTCGTGAAAAAATTATAAGTGAGAGATTCAGCAGTAATAGCTCCCAAGAATTAGAAGCAGGAGTAGGCCATTCATTCCCTTGAGCCTGTTCTGCCATTGAATGATGTGGAGATGCCGGCGTTGGACTGGGATGAGCACAGTACGAAGTCTTACAACACCAGGTTAAAATCCAACATGTTTGTTTCAAACACTAGCTTTCGGAGCACTGCACCCAAGGAAGAAGCAGTGCTCCGAAAGCTAGTGTTTGAAACAAACATGTTGGACTTTAACCTGGTGTTGTAAGACTTCTTACTGTGCCATTGAATGAAACCATGTGATGTACGAGTGGTTTCAAGACCTGTGTATTGAGTCAGCTCCCACGTGGGGTTATTCCCTGTGGCTCAACTCAGTACAGAGAGGAACAAACACGACAACCTGGACAAAGATGGCTTATTTAATCAAGCTTGTTATGTGTACATGGAGAACTGACTGGATATCTGCCAAGACCTGTTTTGCCGAACAAAGACCAGAACACAGTACTTGTACAATGTCAAAAATCAATAGCCCACACCATTTGGACACGATCCAATGCCTGAAGCTGCTACTTTTAAATTTATCCAATAGAATTGCAAGCAGTGTTTAAACTTCATCCAATAGAATTGCAAGCAGTGCATGATTGATCCTCATTCTGACAACTGTTCCCAGCAGCCTGTGCTGACTGTTTGTGAGAAACAGAGCAACAGAACCAGCACCCTGAATTGCTTCACAAAGACAAGGGGCAGAATTCTCCGACGTAAATCCCGCCGTGGCTGGAATTCTCCACCACCCGGGAATCGGCGGGGGCGGGAATCGCGCCCCGCCAGTCGGCGGGCCCCCCGCAACGGTTGGCGGGCCCCCCACAGCGATTCTCCGGCTGGCGATGGGCCGGCGCCGGAGTGGTTGGCGCCAATCCCCTACGCCGGGACCCCCCGCCCCGCCGGGTAGGGGAGAATACGGCCCCAGACATCAGAAGTAATGTCCTTTTGGTCAAGTTAACTATCCTAAGTCCCATTTGGTTACTTATTACTGCTATTGTCCTAAAAATACATGTTTAATGGTTAATAATGATTACTCAGTCCTATAATTCATCTCAATCCTTAATAAAATAACTTATGTAAAACTCTAGTGGCATGCTAACTATTCAGTTTTAAGAGGTATCATCGCTGAACACCCCCCACCCACTTCATCATGGTTGCTCCAGTTGTGGCCTCAACTCCACTTTAGAATAGGTGACCATTTAGTTCAAACAGTGACCCCTGTTCTAGATTCCCCCATAAAGGGAAACATCTACCCTGTCAAAACCCCTCAGAAACTTATGTTTCATTCCATATGACTTCCTTCTTGTGATTCATACAGCAGGACACCCAGATCCCGCTATAACATAGAGTTCTACATCTCCATTTAAATACTATACTGCTTTACTGTTCTTCCTGCCAAAGTGGACAAGCTCACATTTTCCCAATTTATACTCCACCTGCTAGAATTTTGGCCACTCACTTAACCTATCTAGATCCTTTTGTAAATTCCAAACGTCATCTTGACAGCTTACGTTTCTACTTATCTTGTGTCATTAGCAAAATTAGCTACTGTATATTAATTCGGTCCCTTCATCGAGGTTATTGATATAAGACATGATTTAACATGCAAAAAAGAGTCCTGTTTGGCACCGAGAATTACTCTGCTATCTTGTCTCTTTTTTTGCCTCGGTAGGAACCTCCCCACCGAGGCCGCACTTATCTCACTTCCTGCATTGACGGGCTTAGCTGGTAGTGCAAGAAGAAATAAAGATGCCGCCCCGATCTTTTGACTCCCGCCCCCCCCCCCCTCCCCCTCATGGAATGCCCACTGTGGCCACTGGACCCCACCCCCTCTCCCCCCACTGCACCAATTATCTCTTGGGGGTCCTTGAGCCCCTCCTCACCCCACCTCTTCAGGGCACCTCTGGGCCCATTCCTTGGCATGGACAACCTGGCACTCTGGCATCTTGGTACTGCCAGCCTGGCACCCTGGGTACCATCTGGGCACTCTGGCAGTGGATGCCCAAGTGGCAAGTGCCAAAATGTCTAGGTGCCAGCAGGTGTGCCAGAGTACTATCCTGCCCTGAGCCCATGTGTCATCTACTTAATTGTATTATGATTTTCTAAATGTCTGATCATTACTTCCTTAATATTGGACTCTAACATTTTCCAAATGACAGATGTTAGACTAACTGCCCTACAGTTTGTGCTTTCTGTCTCCCTCGTTTCTTGAATAGAATCTTGATTAACAGAGCTACTGAACCACCTTTGCCTCTTGTCCTTCCCAAATGTCAAATAACCTTCAATATTTAGGTACCAACCTTAGTCACCTTGCAACCTTCAGTTTATTTAATTTAGTTTAATTGAGTTCCAAGCATTTTGCACTTCAGGCCCATACCCCTGATCTACAGGCACCTGGTGCAAAGAGGGGCAAGGCAGGAGGAGGACCTCCTTGTGAACCTGGACCTGGCATAACTTACCATGAGCAGGTCCAGGCAGCGGGTGGTGAGGGGATCATCCAACATGACTGTCTGCTCCTCTACTGCAGCTACATTCACGGCCTGGTGTCCCTGGAAAGGGAGCATGTGGTGCCACTGGCATCGTTGAGGCCTTCTGTGCCCACTGGGGTGCCTTATTGGCCCTTCTATTCACATTTTAGGTTAATTTTTAAAGTTTCATTTTTGATTTTTTTTTGGTTTATGGCAGCATCCCTTTAATTTGTTCCTCAATTTATTTAATTTAGTTTATTTGGTTAATCAAAATAGTTGGAGTCCCAAGCATTGAACTCTTAAGGTTCATACAAGAGTTAACTTCACACAGATCACACTGATGTGCACCCCAATACAAAGCTTCATGGTTAAATCTATCATCACTCACCCCGTTCTAGGTCATGACGAGGGGTGTCTTTGAGGTGCCCCTTGAGGATGCAAATCCTGGGCTGCACAGTAGTTAGCACTGCTGCCTCACAGTGCTGAGGACCCGGGTTCAATCCAAGCCCCGGGTTACAGTCCGCACATTCTCCCCGTATCTGTGTGGGTCTCATCCCCACAACCCAAAGATGTGCAGGGTAGGTGGATTGGCCACGATAAATTGCCCCTCAATTGGAAAAAATAATTGGGTACTCTGAAATTTATATATTTTTCAAAAGGATGCAAATGCTGGTGCCTCGCATCCACTCAACTGCCTTTTCAACTGACGCAAGGTTTGGGGGGCATTTGGGGAAATGGCGGGGGAGATGAGCGACTAAAACTCCCTGGTGGAGTTGAGAGGGACAATGGTGGGGATTTTCTGGTGTGAGGCCTAGTGGAGAGGCACTCACTAAGGGAGAAACGCATAGGTGGAGGTCCCAGAGGAATGGAGGACAGTGGGACTGGCTCTGTCAGGAATCCTCACCACTTCACTTTGGTGTTCTTCTTTCAGTGCATGATTCTGGAGAATCATGGAGTCTGTCGAGTTGGCTTATCTACTAATAGCGATCAATCATCAGCACAGACAGAGAGATGCCGCTACTAGCAGCCAGGACCAGCGGACTGCAGAGGATGAGGAGGCTTGGCCCATAGTTGTTCGGAGAACAGCACCACAGAGGGTGGAGCCCCATAGGAGACACTGAGGGCAAAGAGACTTCCAACGTCGGACATTCTACCAAAAGATGGCGGAACCACAGTGCCGGAGAAGGCAGCTCCTGTCCCGGAGGGACGCTGGACCACTTTTGCCATGTGTAAGTTATAGCAACTTATCAGCTGAACAAAAATAAACGGAACAAAATGGACAAAATTGGAAAGGATATATTCCATTTTAAAAGGACAAATGCTGTCCAGAAAACAGAATCCATGTGTAGCCATCTAAGATGGACACTGGACTACAAAATGGAGAAGTGCTAAGACTGCAGGGAAAAACAGTCATAGTGAGGACAAACAGCTTGCAGAAGACTGTTTTGCATTCTGCACGTACAGAAACCAGTTTCTGGCCAGGTGCAGAGTTTCAGCCAAAGGTGCAAATGGGAAACAGATCTGCATAGTAATGAGGTGATCCAGATCCAGACCCCGGACAATAGAAACATTTAAGTATCAATGGATACTTTTCCATAGACGCCCAGACAGAATGGCGCCAAAGCAACCAACACAAAGAGCCGTAGGGACCGCCCCACCCATCGAGGAACGACCCTCAGATTGGGGAGTTTGAAAGATATCGATTGGGAGTGACCCAATCGATACCTGGCAGGTGAAAGAACCCGCCCCAAGGGGCACGGACTTCTAGGACCTATAAGAGTAGGTCCCGCACATGGTTCGGTCTGTTTTGCTCCGGCCCAGATCTGCTGTTGCTTCCAGACTCCGCCCCAGACTTGTTACATCGCATCCTGACTCCAGTTTCATCACCGGCCGTTGAGCATCAGCCATCGAACTGTAAGTGCCAACACAACGATCGCTACGTGATCCAGACCTTGCTAGATCTTGACAACTTTGCCAATCAGAAAGTTACAGACCAAGAACGGGACGAAGGCCTTGCTCCCTGACCTTGCCTGTTCCTGTCTAGATAAGTATTTAGTTGTTTAGTATTAGAAGTAAGTTAGTCTCTTTAGCGTATGCATGTGTATTTATTATATTTGTTATAATAAACACCAATCGTTTGGACTTACTAATCGGTGTACGGATTTATTACTTTGAACCTGACCTTGATATACTTGGGACGGTGTCTCAATACGGCACCTGGCGACTCCGAGCATAATTACACATACAGAGCTATAGTAGTGTTAAGCACACGGCCTTTAAACGGAGGCAGACCACAGAATATACATCCTTATGATCATCTCAGGTCAGAACAAAGCAGGGCCAGGAGTCATAACAGGGCCAACGGAAAAATTATGCGGGAAGATCTAAAAGGCCTGAATTCACTCCAAGACAAAATCACACAATACCGATGGGAAAACTATTAAAGTTGTCCCCAAAGTCCACTTGAGCCATTTGAAAGACATCAGCGGTCTCCGGAGACATTATGGAATCTTTTATGGAGAAACTGATCAAATCAATTTTATCCAGCCAGCAATTAGCAGGCCTTAGTCCTGGAACTCACCTGTGGGAGGGGCCAGTCAGCTCCATTCAGGTTTTTGCCCTTAAAACTATTGGACTCAGAGGCCCTCGCTCTCTTGCTTCGCTCTCGCTTCACTTGCTACGAGGCTTCTACCAGACTACAAGACAGAAGGTCAGGGACACTAAAGCAAGGCCGAGCAGCCAAATGGACCAGTCTGTTTTTGAGGAAGAGCCGGAGACATCCATGCCGGTTTAACTATTCTTCCTGGGAACGGTGAGTATACACCCTCAGCCCACAGAAACTCCCAAATAGGTTAGATAGTTGAGGTTGGGGAGGGTGAGTGGATATATATATATATATATATATGTTTATGTGTGTTTAAGTAAATTTGTGTAAAAGAATTTTCGATATGTCGTTTAGTTTCTTGCTTCCCATAGTATTTTTATAACCTGTGTTTGTGTGGTAGCGTCTGAGTTGTGGAGGGCCTAATTTTCTAGAATAAATTATTTATTATTAAATCTACCAATGTTGTAGTCTCACCTTTCTTTCACTGTCCGCTCTGGTTGAGTCACAATAATTGCCAGAACATAATTCCGTAGTCAAGGACCCAAAGGGAATCCGAGTGCTTTGAACAGGCTCACTCAAGAGAGGCCACTGGTTAGGGATAAACAATGGTCCCTCTTTCTCTCTCTCTCGTGTGAAGTTGCACTAGTGGGGTACTTCCGGGTGACATTTCACCATCAACAGGAGAGAGACTCACACAGGCATAGGTGGCAGTCAAGGTAACTGGCGTGGCATAAGGTCAAACCCACTGGTTAGGTATAAACAGTGAGACTTGTTCCCTCGCTTTTGCAAAGCTGTTCCAGTGCGACACTTCTGGGTTGTGGTTTCAACACCTGAGAGAGAAACACCTGCAGTTATCTGTGACACCCAATACCAGTCTGTTGTGGAGTAAAGGAAACCCTTTTACACATGTCCTACAAGAGCTGGCACCACATGGAATGAACGTGCATAGGAAACATAGGAACAGAATGAGGCCATTCAGCCCCTCGAGCCTGTCCTGTCATTTATTGAGATCATGGCTGATCTGTGGCATAACTCCATATACATGCCTTTGGCCCATATTCCTTAATATCTTTACTTAACAAAAATCTATCTCAGATTTAAAATTAACAATGTTCTAGGTTCAACTTCACCCTTTGAGTGAAGAGGTTCTTCCTAAGATATCTCCTGAAGGGCCTAGACCTAATTTTTAGATTATGCCCCTTAGTTTTGTAATCTCCAACCAATGGAAATAGTTTATTTTTATCTACGCTCTCTTTTCCTGTTAATATCGTGAATACTTCAATCGTGAATATCGTGAATACTGATCACCCCTTAATCTTGTAAAGTCTAGTGAAAACGGGTCTAATTTGAGTAATATCTCTTCGTAACTCAACCCCTGTAGTCCAGATATAATTTTACACGACCAAAATATCCTTCCTACGGAGTGGTGCCCAGAACTGCTCCCAGTCTCCAAGTGGGGTCTAATCGGATTTTGTATAGCTGCAGCATAATCTGTCTTTATACTCCAATCCTCTAGATATAAAGGCTGGCATTCCATTAGCCTTTCTGATTATTTTCTGCATTTTTTTCGTGGCATTTTAAGGACCTATGCACCTGAACCCCCAAGTCTCTTTGGACATTCACTTTGCCTAACCTCTTTCCATTTAGAAAATACTCTGCCCTATGCTTTTTTGGTCCAATATGGATAACTTCACACTTCCTTACACTGAATAACATCTGCCACAATTTTGTCCATTCACCTAATCTGTCAATATCTCCTTGCAATTTTATTCTATCATCTTGGCTGTCTACAATGCCACCTAACTTTGTATCATCAGCAAACTTGGATATATGGGGCGCAATTCTCCGACCCCCACGCCGGGTGGGAGAATCACGGGAGTGCCGGGTGATTCCCGCTACACCGCCCTGGCACCCGCACGCGATTCTCCCACCCCCCCCCCCCCCCCAGAACGGTATACCGCGTTTCACGACAGGCCGCTCGGAGAATCACCGCTCGCCGTTTCTAACGGTCGAGCTGCGATTCTCCGGCCCGGATGGGCCGAGCGGCCTGCCTAATTCGACGGGTTCACGCCGGCGCCAACCACACCTGGTCGCTGCCAGCATGAACATCGCGCGAACGCTATGTATGCGGCCTGTGGGGGGGGGAGGGAGGATCGAGCACCAGGGGGGTGCTCAGTAGGGGTCTGGCCCACGATCGGTGTCCACCGATCGGCGGGCCGGCGTCTCTAAAGGGCACACTCTTTTCCTCCGTCGCCCCGCAAGATCAATCCTCCATGTCTTGCGGGGCGCCCGCGGGGAGGATGGCAGCCACGCATGTGCGGGTTGGCGCCGGCCAACCTGCGCATGCGCGGGTGACGTCATGTACGCGCCGCTGGCCACGTAATTTACACGCGCCGTTTTGACATGGCGCCAAGGCCCTGCGCGCATAATTGACGCAGCGCCGCTCCTAGCCCCCTGGGGGTGGGAGAATACGGGGGCGAGGAGCGGCCTCCGACACCGGAGTGAAACACTCTGGGCGAGATTCTCCCAATCGTAAAGCTGCCGTAAAACCCGGGCGGGTTTTACGGCAGCGCGCCCCTTCCCGACGGGGGACCGATTCTGGTCCCCAGTCGGGGCTAGCAGCCCGACGCCGTAGGCTCTGGCAAGACGGGCTTAACGAAAATCGTTAAGCCCGCTTACCGGAGTTAGCGCCGGCTGACGCGTCATATGACGTCAGCCGCGCATGCGCGGATTGGAAGACTCCAACCCGCGCATGCGCGGGTGACGTCATCGCGTTTTTGCGCGAAACCCGCGCATGCGCGGGCCGGGTTGTCCCTCAGCCGCCCCGCGAATGGATACTGCGGGGCGGCGGAAGGACAAGTAGTGCGCGGGCATCGGGCCCGCTGCCCGCGATCGGTGCCCACCGATCGCGGGCCCATGGCACCCTTGGCACGGCCGTGGTACGGCCGTGCCAATCGGTGCCATGGTTATAAAAAGCGAGTTTGTGACGCCGTTTTTACGAACGGCAAGACCAGGTGTGTTTGCCGTTCGTGAAAACGGCGGAAAGGGCTGGGACTTCGGCCCATCTAACAGCTGAGAATCGCTGCCGGCCGTAAAAAAACGGCGGCAGCGATTCGGGTCGGGACTTCGGCGGGGGGGTGGAAGAATAGCGGGAGGGCGGCAAAAATGTCGGGAAGGCCCTCCCGCTATTCTCCCACCCGTCGTGGGGGGCGGAGAATTTCGCCCTCTGGGTTTCACTCCGGCGTCGGCACTTAGTCTCCCAATGGGAAAATTTCACCCATGATTTTCCATGCCATCATCCAAATCATTAATTAACAATTATTGCCCGTGGCCCTTAAGGTCACCAGCACTCTGAACTTATATTCGAGAGGCTCATTTCAGGGCAGCACCAGTGATTCTACCAATCAGCCACACACAAATGAATTAGGGAGGTAGCAGATGGCCTTTATGCAAGGACCAGCACAGATACATCAACTTAGACCAGGACCAGGAGAGCCAGGGCCATGGGCTTCATCCATTTAGCAGACATGCCACAGGTGCACAGTGTAATAGACTGCACCCACATGGCTCTGTGGTCTCCATGGTGTCATGTGATGCTATTCATGAACCGCAAGGGATTCCAGTCCCTCAATGTACAACTTGTTTGTGACCACATGATGCACATAATGCAGGTGTGTGCCCGTTTCCTGTGGAGCGTCCATGACAGTTACATCTTGAGCGCTCACTGATCCTTGAAGTTATTGAGGGAGCGCTGCGTCTGGAGAGATGGCTCCTCGGGAACAGGGGATACCCACTGAGGAAGTGGCTGGTGATGCCAGCGCCGAGTCCACAAACATCTGCTGAGAGTTCCTATAACAAGGTGCATGCTTCAACACGTGCTAGTCAAGCAGGTGATTGAACTGCTCAAGATTCAGTCTGGTGCCTAGGTTGGTTGAGGGGGTGTCCTTCAGCACATACCATAAGACAATAAGACATAGGAGCAGAATTAGGCCACTTGGCCCATCAAGTCTGCTCCGCTATTCAATCATGGCTGATATTTTCTCATCCCCATTCTCCTGCCTTCTCTCCATAACTCCTGATCCCCTTAATAATCAAGAACCTATCTATCTCTGTCTTAAAGACACTCAGTGAATTGGCCTCCACAGCCTTCTGCGGCAAAGCGTTTCACAGATTCACCACCCTCTGGCTGAAGAAATTCCCCCTCATCTCTGTTTTAAAGGATCGTCCCTTTAGTCTGAGATGATTTCCTCTAGTTCTAGTTTTTCCGACAAGTGGAAACATCCTCTCCATGTCCACTCTATCCAGGCCTCGCAGTATCTTGTAAGTTTCAATAAGATCCCCTCTCATCCTTCTAAACTCCAATGAGTACAGACCCAGAGTCCTCAAACGTTCCTCATACGAAAGGTTCTTCATTCCAGGGATCATTTTTGTGAACCTCCTCTGGACCCTTTCCAAGGCCAGGACATCCTTCCTTAGATACAGGGCACAAAACTGCTCGCAAT
The DNA here is from genome assembly GCF_902713615.1 of Scyliorhinus canicula. Lineage (NCBI taxonomy): Eukaryota > Metazoa > Chordata > Chondrichthyes > Carcharhiniformes > Scyliorhinidae > Scyliorhinus > Scyliorhinus canicula. Next base: position 62,179,058 of record NC_052151.1, on the reverse strand, counting down.
ACTCCAAATGGGGTCTGACTAGAGCCTTATACAGCCTCAGATGTACATCCCTGGTCTTGTATTCTAACCCTCTTGACATGAATGCTAACTTTGCATTTGCCTTCTTAACTGCTGACTGAACCTACACATTAAACTTAAGAGAATCGTGAACAAGGACTCCCAAGTCCCTTTGTGCTTCTGCTTTCCGAAGCATTTCCCCATTTAGAAAATAGTCTATGCCTAAATTCCTCCTTCCAAAGTGCATAACCTCACACTTTTCCACATTGTATTTCCTTTGCCACTTCATTGCCCACTCTCCTAGCTTGTCCAAGTCCTTCTGCAGCCCCCTTGCTTCCTCAATACTACCTGTCCCTCCACAGATCTTTGTATCATCTGCAAACTGAGCAACAGTGCCTTCAGTACCTTCTTCCAATAAATGTATATTGTAAAAGGTTGTGGTCCCAGCATAGACCCCTGAGGCACACCACTAGTCACCGGCTGCCTTCCTGAAAAAGACCCCTTTATCCCCACTCTCTGCCTTCTGCCAGTCAGACAATCCTCTATCCATGCCAGGATCTTACCCTTAACACCATAGGCTTTTAACTTATTTAACAGTCTCCAAAGCGGCACCTTGTCAAAGGCCTTCTGGAAATCTAAATAAATCATGTCCACTGGTTCTCCTTTGTCTAACTTCCTTGCTACCTCCTCATAGAACTCTAACAGATTTGTCAGATACGACCTCCCTTTGACAAAGCCGTGCTGACTCAGTCCTATTTTACCATGCACTTCCAAGTGCTTCACAATCTCATCTTTAATAACAGACTCTAAAATCTCACCAATGACCAAAGTCAGGCAAACCGGCATATGATTTCCCGTCTTCTGCCTCCCTCCCTTCTTAAACAGCGGTGTTACATTAGCCACCTTCCAGTCCTCTGGGACCCTTCCTGCCTCCAGTGATTCCTGAAAGATCATCACTAATGCCTCCACAATTTCCTCAGCTATCTCTTTTATAACCCTGGGGTGTAGTCCATCTGGTCCAGGTGACTTATCCACCTTCAGACCTTTCAGTTTCCCCAGAACCTTCTCCTTAGTAATGGTCACCGCACTCACCTCTGCCCCCTGATTCTCCTGGATCTCTGGCATCCCACTTGTGCCTTCCACCGTGAAGACTGATGCAAAGTAACTATTCAGTTTGTCTGCCATTTCTTTGTTTTCTATTATTACTTCTCCAGCCACATATGGTCCAATGTCTATTTTTGCCTCTCTCTTACCTTTTATATATTGAAAAAATTTCTTCCTATCTTCCTTTATATTACTAGCTAGCTTGCTCTCGTACTTCATCTTCTCCCCCCCTTATTGCTTTTTTAGTTGTCCTCTGCTCGCTTTTAAAGCCTTCCCAATCTTCTGGTTTCCCACTAATCCTCGCCACTTTGTTTGCTTTTTCTTTAGCCTTTATGCTGTTCTTGACATCCCTCGTCAGCCATGGATGCCTTGTCCTCCCCTTAGCATGTTTCCTCCTCCTTGCGGTGAATTTCCGTTGTGCCTCCCTAATAACCCCCAAAAACTCCTGCCATTGCTGTTCCATTGCCTTCCCTGCTCGGCTCCTTTTCCAATCAACTCTGGCCAGCTCCTCCCTCATGTCTTTGTAGTTACCTTTATTTAATTGTAATACCGTTAAATCTGATTGCAGCTTCTCCCTCTCAGACTGCAGGGTAAATTCTATCACATTGTGGTCACTGCTCCCTAAGGGTTCCTTCACCTTAAGTTCCCGAATCAAGTCTGCCTCATTACACATCACCAAATCCAGAATTGCCTGTTCCCTAGGAGGCTCTGTCACAAGCTGCTCCAAAAAAGCATCTCTTACACATTCCACACATTCCATTTCTTGGGATCCACTACCAACCTGCTTTTCCCAGTCCACCTGAATATTGAAGTCCCCCATGGATTGTTGTAATATTGCCTTTTTTACATGCCTTTTCTATCTCCTGATTTATTTTCTGCCCCACATCCTGACTACTGCTAGGGGGCCTGTACATAACTCCCATCAGGGTCTTTTTGTCTTTGCGATTCCTCACCTATACCCACAGAGATTGTATGCCTTCTGATCCTATATCACTCCTTGCTATCGATTTAATTTCACTCCTTACTAACAATGCAACCCCGCCCCCTTCGCCCATCTGCCTGTCCCATAGTCTTGGATAATTAGATCCGAGCACTGACCCCCTTGCAGCCACATCTCTGTGATGCCCACAACATTGTACCGGCCAATTTCAATGTGCGCAACAATCTCATTTACCTTGTTCCGTATACTGCACGCATTTAGGTACAACACACCACCGAGGTTTGCTGCACTCTTCGCAACTTGGCACTGCAGAATGGAGATCAGCTGGACCAGGAGGGTATGGAAGAGTGCCACATCTCCTCAGATGAGGAGGAGGTTGAGGAGGATTGCGAAGGGCTACCTGTGGAGGAGGAAGAACCTTAGGCCATGGCCAGGACTCGCAAGGGCTGTCAAACTAGGGACATCCTCATAGTCTCTCGGTTTGGAGACAACCAGGGCGAGGGAGTGAGGAGCTCTCCTACTGTGGGACTGTAATCTCATTGTGATACCAGCGGTAAGTTTTCTTGATGGTGCCCAATTCCATGGGGAGGGTGCTGAAGCCATTTGCCGGACTCTGCGGGAGAATGATAATAACTTGCATTGAGGACAAAGCGATGTCCCTCACATTCGCAGAGATATATCTAACTCCTGCCTGACACAGAGCTGACCACGTCCTACCAGTGAAGGGACTGGAACCCCATCCCCAACCCGCTATTGTTCCTCAACTGTCCTACCCATAGTTATTTGTCTCCAGTCTACATGGACCAACTCTTTCCTCAGGCCTGCATAATGACCTCTGCCCAATGCTAAAACTCTAGTTCAATCTGAACTTGAAATTCTAGCATGCTGTGATCACTCCTTCCAAGAGGATCCTTAATGACAAGACTATCAACCCTTCTTCATTACATAATATTAAATCTAAAATAGCCTGTTCACTGGTTGGCTCCTTAGCATATTGCTCTAACAATCCCTTATACAGTCTATGAAAAATCCCTCGAGGCTACACTTGCAAATTTGATCAATCCAAACAATGTGAATATTAAAATCACCCATGCTTACTGTTGTGCCCCTCTCACAAGCCCTATTATTTCTTGGTTTATACTATGCCCCACTTTGGAAATATTGCTCGAGGTCTGTAAATTACTCCTACTGAGGAGTTTTTCTCCCTTGTTTTTTATTTCCACCCAGATCGATTCAACAGCAGGTGCTGTTTAGCACAGGGCTAAATCGCTGGCTTTGAAAGCAGACCAGCAGAAGAAGAGGCAGCCGTCTGCCTCAAAGGCTGTGTAGTGCGAACAGCGCCTTACCGTGTCTGGGTGAAGGCGTTTCGTTTCCATTGACCCGGGCAGTCATCATGGAATCCCGGAGGTGTTTTGGTCGTGACTGGTCGAGGGTGACTGCGCCGAGTTGCGGGTAGCCAGCGTGGTCGGAGGTGATGCGGTGGAGCCGGCAGGCATGCAGTCACACTGAGGGGTCTGCGGGCCTGTGAGTCAGAGAGTCGGGCCTGCGATTAGGAGGATTTGGATCTGGCCAGGCAAACTTTAGCTAAGTGTCCCTTTTTGCCGCAGTCGCTGCAGTTCACGCTCCAAGCCAGGCAGCGTTGCCTGGGGTGCTGGTGCTGGCGGCAGAAATAGCAGGGTAGCCCCCCTGGCTTGGGCGGGCAGCCGCGTGGCACAGGCCTGGGGTACTCTCTGGTCGGGGGTCCATGAGGGGGTCGCGTGATCGGACGGGAACGCGTTGATGCTTTGGAACTCTACTTCTAGCGAGGTGGCTGGTTTTACCGTCTCTTCCAGTTCGGGGGCGCCTTTCTCGAGCAGGCATTGTCTGATGTAGTTGGACCAGACTCCAGCCACATAGGCGTCCCGGACGGCGCGTTCCATCTGTTGTGAGGCCGTGATGGCCTTGTAGTTGCAGCTTTGCGAGAGGACTTTGAGGTTGATGGAACCATCAATTCTACGGACACGTGCTTGTAGGATTAGAATAGCAGTTTTAATATACTTACAACAGAGCCAGTCTGTTAGCCGTTGAACGTTCGATGAACTGGCTGGCTGGCCCTGTGGCACTGATCTTTATACAGCAGCTCCAGCAGGAGGAGTTCTGGGCGGAGCCAAGGGGGGAGCCCAGTACAAACTCTTGAGTACTCCCAGAGCTACTCCCCCTGGTGGTCAGGTAGTGCAACTGCACTTACAATATCGGTACATATATATAATGGGAACAGAGTGACATTGGTAACTTATAACACCGTGTGAATCTCATTCACCACATTCACCCCCTGTGAAAAAAATCAAGTCCGGCGGGGGTGGTGGCTCACAGAGTTAGTCTGTCCGGTGGACGAATTGTTCGTTGCGATCTGCGGAGCACCGGGGTTGCAGCCTCTTGTGGTGGCTGGGTGGGTGTTGCGAGCTGGGGTACTGTGGCAGACTCCGGGGCGGGTCTCGTCCAAACTTCATACACCTCTGGCTCGACCGGCGACTGGGAGCACTGGGGGCGGGCTGGTGCTGGAGCGTGGAACAGGTGGGGCAAGCTTGCGGAATTGGGGGCGCGAGGGGGCGGCAGCATAGGGAACTGGGTAAGGGGTTCCTCAGTGGGGGTAGGGGATACTGTGTCCTGGCGACCGTCCGGGAACTCCACGAATGCGTACTGTGGGTTGGAATGGAGGAGGCACACCTTTTCAACAAGGGGGTCGGTTTTGTGCGCCCTGACGTGCTTTCTCAGGAGAACCGGGCCTGGTGTCCTCAGCCACGCTGGAAGTGAGACCCCCTGTGGTAGTGCCCCTAAAAAAAATGAAGAGCCGCATGTGAGGGGTTTGATTTGTCGCTGTACAGAGGAGGAATCTAATTGCGTGGAGCGTGTCTGGGAGAACCTCTTGCCACTGGGAGACTTGGAGTTTTCTAGACCGGAGGGTCAGTAGGACGGTCTTCCAGACCGTCGCGTTCTCCCTCTCCACCTGCCCGTTCCCCCTGGGGTTGTAGCTGGTAGTCCTGCTCGAGGCGATGCCCTTGTTGAGCAGGTACTGACGCAGCTCGTCGCTCATAAAGGACGAACCCCGGTCGCTGTGCACGTAGCTGGGGAACCCAAACAGGGTGAAGACACTATGCAGGGCCCTAATGACTGTGTGGGAGGTCATGTCGGGGCACGGAATGGCAAAAGGGAATCGGGAGAACTCGTCTATGATGTTGAGGAAATAAATGTTCTTGTTAGTTGAGGGGAGTGGCCCTTTGAAATCGATCGCAAGGTGTTCAAAGGGCCTAGAAGCCTTGACCAGGTGGGCCCTGTCTGGTCTATAGAAGTGCAGTTTGCACTCTGCACAGATCAGGCAGTCCCTGGTGACTGCTTTTACCTCCTCGTTGGAGAAAGACAGGTTTCGGGCTCTGATGTAGTGGGCGAGCCGGGTGACCCCTGGATGGCAGAGGTCAACGTGGATGGCTTTCAGACGGCTGATCTGTGCGCTGGCGCATGTCCCACGGGATAGGGCATCCGCGGGCTCGTTGAGCTTCCCTGGTCGATATTTAAGGATTTTATCGTTTTTTATTTTGCCCCTTTGCGAGTTGTCAAACATAAAGGCAACCGATCGTTTGTCGGTGATGATGGTGAACCTCCTACCTGCGAGGTAGTGCCTCCAGTGACGAACAGCCTCCACGATGGCTAGTGCTTCCTTCTCGACTGAGGAGTGTCGGAGTTCTGAAGCGGATAGGGGACGGGAGAAAAATGCAACGGGCCTCCCTGTTTGGTTTAAAGTGGCTGCTAGCGCTCCCTCTGAGGCGTCACTCTCAACCTGAAAGGGAATGGATTCATCCACCGCCCGCATGGCTGCTTTGGCGATGTCCTCCTTGATGCAGCTGAAGGCCTGGCGCGCCTCAGCTGACAGGGGAAATCGTGTGGCCTTAAAGAGTGGGTGGGCTTTGTCCGCATATTGAGGGACCCACTGGGCGTAGTATGAAAAGAACCCCAAGCACCGTTTGAGGGCCTTGGGGCAATGGGGGAGGGGGAGTTCTAAGCGCATACAGTCCAGGTCTGGGCCCAGGACTCCGTTCTCCACGACGTAGCCGAGGATGGCCAGTCTGTTTGTGCGGAAAACGCATTTCTCCTTGTTATAAGTGAGATTTCATTTCTGTGCCATTTGGAGAAAACGGTGGAGGTTGGCGTCGTGGTCCTGCTGGTCATAGCCGCAGATGGTAACATTGTCCAGATACGGAAACGTGGCCCGCAGCCCGTACTGGTCTACCATTCGGTCCATTGCTCGTTGGAACACTCGAACGCCGTGTAATGGCGGTCCTCCGGGCGGATTGGGAGCTGGTGGTATGCAGACTTCAGATCCACCGTGGAAAATAGCCGATACTGGGCGATCTGGTTAACCACGTCTGCAATTGTGGGGAGGGGATACGCGTCTAGGAGCGTAAAGCGATTTATGGTCTGACTATAGTCGACGACCATGCAAAATTTTTCCCCGGTCTTGATGACCACCACCTGAGCTCTCCAGGGACTATTACTGGCCTCTATGATCCCCTCACTGAGCAGCCTGCGGACCTCCGATCGGATAAAGACCCTATCCTGTAGGCTGTATCGCCTGCTGCGTGTAGCTACTGGTTTGCAATCTGGAGTGAGATTGGCGAAGAGCGGAGGGGGGGAGATGCGCAGCGTGGCTAGGCTGCAGATAGTGAGTGGGGGCAGGGGCCCACCGAAGCTGAGGGTGAGGCTCTTGAGGTTGCACTGGAAATCCAGGCCTAATAAGAGTGGCGCGCAGAGGTCAGGCAGGACATAAAGTTTAAATTTAGAATAACTAGCGCCTCGAATTGTGAGCGTAGCGACGGTGCGTCCTTGGATTTGGACTGAGTGGAAGCCCGAAGCGAGGGCGATAGTTTGGCACACAGGAAAAATAGGAAGCGAACAGCGTCTTACCAGCTCTGGGTGTATGAAGCTCTCGGTGCTCCCGGAGTCAAAGAGGCATGGCGTGCTGTACCCATTGAACTGGACCTCCGCCATCGAATTTCGTAGGTGCTTGGGGCGGGATTGATCCAGGGTGACCGCATTGAGTTGCTGGCCGCGTACCCGGGGGAGTCGTAGTCTTCCGAGTGGGCGTCCGGTCGAGTAGATGCCGTCACGTTCTGGCGAGCTTGATGCAGGATTGCTGCGCTGAGTTGCGAGTTGCGTGATGAGTGCCCGGGGAAGTCGTAGTCTTCTGATGAGCTATCTGAGTCTGGAGATGCAGATGGGGCATGTGGATCGCACGTGGTGAGCGGCGAGTAAGATGGCGTCCAAGATGGCGGCCCCCATGAGCCGCACGCGGCCGGCCGCATGGTGGGGTTTTGCCAAGATGGCGGCCCCATGGATCGCGTGTGGCAGGAGGGGGCGGAGTCAGGGCGTAGGCCGCAGCTTTTCGGGCCCCACGGGCCCGCTGGTGCTGGGAGCGATTTGTTCTCTCTACTGGGGAGTTAGCAGTGCTGCCGCGGGTGCTGGCTTTGGCCACAGAAATGGCAGGCTGGGGCAGCTGAGTAGCTGGCTGGAGCAGCTGAGTAGCTGGCTGGGGCAGCAGAGTAACTGGCTTTGGCAGCACGGTGGCTGGGGAGCCGTGCGGCACAGGCCTGGGGGGATTGTTGGTCGGGGGTCCACGATGAGATCGCGGGGTCCGCGGGAAACGACGTGAGGCTACGGAAGGAGACTTCCATAGTGGTAGCAGCCTCCACAGTAGTATCTAAGTCCTGGGCCCCCTTTTCTAGCAGTTTTTGGTGCACATAGTTCGATCTAAGGCCCGCTACGAAAACGTCCCGCACAGCAAGCTCCCTATGTTCAGCCACGGTAACGGCTTGATAATTACAGTCATTAGAGAGATTGTTCAGTTCACGTACAAATTCGGCTAGCGTTTCTGTAGGCCGCTGACGGCGAGTCGTAAACACGTGGCGTGCATAAACCTCGTTAATGGGCCTAACGTACATTTTGTCCAATATCGCCAGCGCTGCGGTGTAAGAACCGGCCGGGTTTAGCTGTGTGGAGATTCTGTGGCTTACCCTCGCGTGCAGTAGGCTGAGCTTTTGTTCCTCCGTTGTTCGAGTGGTGCTGGCTTCTGCCAGATAGGCCTTAAAACATCTCAGCCAGTGGGAGAAAATTTCTTTAGCCTCTGCATCCTGCGGGTCGAGTTCTAGGCTTGAGGGCTGCTTCCATGATTTACTTCGACTGTTTCGTAAGTATGTTAAATTGAAGGAACCATCAATTCTACGGACACGTGCTTGTAGGATTAGAATAACAGTTTTAATATATTTACAACAGAGCCAGCCTGTTAGCCATTGAACTTTCGATGAACTGGCTGGCTGGCCCTGTGGCACGGATCTTTATACAGCAGCTCCAGGGGGAGGGGTTCAGGGCAGAGCCAAGGGGGGAGCCCAGTACAAACTCTTGAGTACTCCCAGAGCTACTCCCCTGGTGGTCAGGTAGTGCAACTGCACTTACAATATCGGTACATATATAATGGGAACAGAGTGACATTGGTAACTTATAACACCGTGTGAACCTCATTCACCACAGAGGTCGCGTAGGTACTCCTCCAACAATTCCCTGGGGCGTTGGCGGCGAGTGGTGAGGAGATGTTGCGCGTACACTTCGTTCACCGGCCTCACGTAGCCCAAGCCATCGTGGAAGCTGTGCGGTACTGGAGACACTACCTCGCTGGTAGGAAGTTTACCCTCGTCACTGACCATCGGTCAGGAGCCTTCATGTTTGATAATACACAGCGGAGCAAGATCAAGAACAATAAGATCTTGAGGTGGAGGATCGAACTCTCCACCTATAATTACGATATAGTGTATCGTCCTGGGAAGCTCAATGTGCCCCCAGATGCCCTGTCCCGCGGCACATGCGCCAGCGCGCAAGATGACCGACTCCGGGCCATCCACGATGACCTCTGCCACCCGGGGGTCACCCGGCTTCTCCACTACATCAAGCCCCGCAACCTGCCCTACTCCACCGAGGAGGTCAGGGCCATGACCAGGGACTGCCAGATCTGCACGGAGTGTAAGCCGCACTTCTATCGACCGGATAAGGCCCACCTGGTGAAGGCATCCCAGCCCTTCGAGCGCCTCAGTATCGACTTCAAAGGGCCCCTCCCCTCTACCAACCACAACACGAATTTCCTCAACGTCGTTGACGAGTTCTCCCGCTTCCCTTTTGCAATCCCCTGCCCCGACATGACCGCGGCCACCATCATTAAGGCATAAACATAGTATTTTTACCTTGTTCGGTTTCCCCACTTATGTCCACAGTGACCGGGGCTCCTCGTTTATGAGTGACGATCTGCGTCAGTACCTGCTCGGTAAGGGCATCGCCTCGAGCAGGACTACCAGTTAGAACTCCCGGGGAAACGGGCAGGTGGAGAGGGAGAACGCAACGGTATGGAAGGCCATCCTCCTGGCCCTACGGTCTCGGAATCTCCCAGTTTCCCACTGGCAGGACATCCTTCCCGACGCACTCCACTCCATTAGGTCCCTCCTTTGCACGGCCATGAACGAGACCCCTCATGACAACCTGTTTGTTTTCACCAGGAAATCCACCTCCAGGGTCTCGCTTCCATCCTGGCTGAAGACACTGGGGCCCGTACTCCGCAAACATGTAAGGAGCCATAATTCCGACCCCCTGGTCGAGAGGCTCCAGCTCCTTCACACCAACCCCCAGTACGCATACATAGAACACCCCGATGGCCAACAGGATACGGTTTCCCTCCGGGACCTGACACCCGCAAGTTCCCCTACCACCACCCCAACCTACCCCCCCCCCCCAACCTACGCCGACCAGTGCCCACGCCCCTACATGGCCTCCACACACCCTCCCCTTCACCAACCCACAGGAATGAAGCTCCTGAAGACACGCTCCCAGAGTCCACGCCTGTGCCTCCACCGACGAGTCCACCACCCATGCCCGCACTGATGAGTCCACCACCCATGCCCGCACTGATGAGTCCACCACCCATGCCCGCACTGATGAGTCCACCACCCATGCCCGCACTGATGAGTCCACCACCCATGCCCGCACTGATGAGTCCACCACCCATGCCCGCACTGATGAGTCCACCACCCATGCCCGCACTGATGAGTCCACCACCCATGCCTGCACTGATGAGTCCACCACCCATGCCCGCACTGATGAGTCCACCACCCATGCCCGCACTGACGAGTTTGACACCCGGGCCAGCTGTGATACCAGAGCTCTGGCTATCGCAGCGCACAATCAGGGCGCCGGACAGACTGAACCTGTGAACCCTTCACCCCTGCCGGACTTAAATTTTTTTGACAGGGGGTGAACGTATTCTACTAACCATTCACCACTGTATTACATTGTATTGTGATGTTGTACGAATTAAGTAATGGCATGATGGGAAAACTGGTCAACTACTTGGTACAATGTAAGAAAAGCTGACCTAGCCATTCCAATATGCCAGGGCCCTGTAAGACCAATAAGGCTGACTCCGCATAACTTAAAGCATGAATAAGATCAGAGAAGGTCAAGCTATTCCAAAATGCCTGGCCTCTGTAACTTCTGATAAGGTTAACTCCTCATGAGCCAGGGCTGTATGAGTAAGACAAGATAAGGTCAGGGATGAAGGACACACCAACCTTTTAATGTTCTATCAAAGGACAAGATAATGGTGTGAGTGATGAGACAAAGAGTCCTAGGAGATCAGCAGGTTGTGCCTGTTTTATGACATTGTTTATGTTTCTACCTCTGATCAAATTCCTGACTAAGCTGTAGTCACACAATCCTGATAATGATAATGTATAAATACTGAACTGATTTTCTGTGTAAGTGCGAACTTGAGGAGGAATTAGCAGCTTGTAACAACTGCTCTCTGAACTCAAGTTGCAGCCAATACTGTATGCAGTCTTTTCGTAAATAAAGACTAATTATTTTGTCGGAACTAACTTTTTTGAGTCTTTCTACCACAGTCAAGAAACAGGAAAAATATTGATTTCTATATTTGGAGCTGCGAGCAAAAACCAATACCCTGAATGAATTCCGTAGGGGACTGAAGAAGTGATCGAGCTATGACCCGGAGGGAAGAGATGGATTCCGGCCACAAGGTAAGATTCATCTTGGTCTCTCTCTCCCTCTCTCTATCTCTCGGATCGGTGCTGCGACCCCTCGTCCCTGACAGAGGACACTAACAGGTGACGGTATTGAATCTAAATTGGACTGTGCGTAGAGTGTTTAGGGTCAGGGACCCGATTGTACTTAGCCTCAGGTCAGGGACCCCTTGATCTCGTTTTCGATCTGGATCAGGATTATCCAGGCTTAGTTTAGGTCAGGGACCCTGTGATTTGATTTTGGTACCAGGAATTTTTTTTTTTTAATTTTTGCCTGGGGCACAGTATACTGACGTTATGGGACAGAGTTTAGACAAAACAGGGGGCAATTCTCCTTTGCCTTTTATGTGTTCTGAGACCCCCCATCTCAGGAACGTAATTTCTGACGATTATCTGCTGCACTAAATAGTAAATTGGGTAAAGATATTTGGCCACTAGGCGGCACATGGAGCTTGGAACATTGCACTGCAGCAGAAAAAGCTATTTGGGAAAAAAAATGCAGGTTCCAAGTGGAATTTCAGAATGGAAAAAAGAGTCAGCTAGGCGCCACGAACAATCGCTATGAATGAGTTGGAGGAATAACGCCTGTAGAAAAGGCATTGATGAGTGTGTGGACGGGAAATCAAAGAATTGGGAAACTTTAAAATTGGAATGTGAACTTTGGGATAGGAAGCATCATGAGACGAAACGACAGGGCAGTAATCAGACAGCGCCGAGTAATGGGCAGGTAGGGCTAGCCCATCAGATTAAACAACAGGAGGATCCTCCCAGTTGCCCTGGCATGCCGATGTTTCCCTATTCTGGCGATACAGAGGAAGAGGAGGAGACGGCCCCTAGATCCACCCTTTATCCAGCGCTCCCAGCTGTTTCACTGCCACCGTCCCAAGTCCAGCCTCCCCCTTATGGTCCCACTGCCACTGATTTTCCCACTGCCGCTTCTCCCGTGGCATCATGCATCCGGTCACAAACGCAACTCCTAAATATGGAACAACCCTCCACCTCTGTCAATCGGGCTCTTCTTGATTTATCCCTCCAGCCTAAGAACCTCCGCCCCCCCCCCCCCCTGCAAATTATCCCATTAGGAGTGTTATCAACTCCCACGCTGGTGATAATGATGATCAATTTATTGAGGTGTGGCAGGCCTTTAAACCCCAGGAACTATGTTTGATCATGGCCCAATGTCCTTCCTGTAAAGACGACCCAGAGGGGTTCACTGAATTTTTGAGAAGAACTGCGACCATGTACACGTGATCAGTATTCACTGATTTATTCCTCACTTCCCCTGGAGTTCGGGGAAAAGTGGAAAAATGAATTGGGACTTCACGAGGACACATGGGCGGCTTTCAGCGCTGCTCACCAGACGGAGGAGGATCAGCGCGCTTTAATGTTCCCGGTGCTGAAACGGGCTCTCCATAAGCCCGTGGACATCTCCAGATTACTTGACTGTACCCCCGCTCCGAAGGAAGATGGTCCAGAATTTTTTGACCGCTTCTGTGGCGTCTACACTCTTTGCTCCGGGGATATTGTTTTAATGAGGGGATACAGTCTCCCCAATTCAATGCCCTACTAATGCAGGTATTGCATGACCGCGTAGCGTCCAGTATTAAAACTAATAACATGGATTGGTCTGACAGTTCTAAATCTCAAATGAAATGGGCTGTGTCTTATTATTGGAGCAATGGCCGCAACCGTGAGGCCTGTTACAAAGACACTACGCCTAGACTTAAGTCCGAGTTTGTCCAACGTCCTTCTCAAAGGAGACCTCCTAAAGGTCAAGGTTCTCAAACAGATTCACGTTACTATCGCCCAGATGGCACGGACCCTACGGAATTTGGTTACCGCTCACAGGCTTCTTACCCCTGCACTTCGCGCATGGAGGATTTTGCCTGCGCTTCTCCGCGCCATCCTGCAGCCAAATATAATGTCACTTGCTTCAACTGTCAACGGACAGGGAACTATGCTAGGGATTGTCCGGCTCCCCAATGACAAGGTAGATTTCAACCCCGTAGACAGACGCCCTTCACTGCCTCTCACCCCTATTGACTAGCCCGATCGAGCTTTCCAGTTCTCTCAGTGGACCACTCTGACGAGCCCACTGCTACGGTTTACATCAAAGGCGTCCCTATCCCCTTCTTGATTGACAATGACGCGAATAATTCTACGTTAGACTGGACATTAATTCAGAAGCATAGATTTCCCCTCTCTGATAAGCCTGTGGAACTTGCTGGTTTCATGGGGGAAGGTGCGGTTTATCCACTTACGAAGCCGCTCTCTGTTCAATTTGAGGGCCAAGAATGTTGCATCCCGTTCACGGTTACCCGGGTGCTCGGTGTCAACCTGGCTGGACAGGACTTGCTGTGTCCCTTGCAGGTAGAAATTGCTTGCCTTAATAACAGCATTACAATATCAGCTATCTCGCAAGCCCAGCTTTGAAATTTCCCCCTTTTCACTACTCCACGGTGGTGGTCGGTTGATTTAGATCCCTCCGACTGTTCCCCTCCCTTAGATATTCTTCATCCACATGTAACTCTTTGCTCCGATCACACGGGATGCTTGACTGAGTTGGAGAGCATTTACTGAGAGGCCCTTGGTACTCTACAACCCGTGTCTTTTGTTGGCCTTGCTGAGGGAAAAGAAGGTTCCGCCTTTCTTGTTGAGGTACCCCACGGGCTCTGGCATCAGTCGGGACAAGTGGCACCCCACATGATTCTTACTGTCAACAAGGGATACAGTGCCAATCCTTGGGATTTTTGGTAGCTGCCCTACGAGGGAAGGCTGATCCTTCCTTTACTGGATGGCAAACCTTCCCTGAGGGCACTTTAGAATATTTTCCGCAACCATTCTATCTAACTGGTGCACAGCACCACCATCGAGCAGTCCAGTCTCCGATTTCGGAAGTCCCCGCAGATTTATGGGAGGCTTCCAGACACGATGTTGGTCTCACCAATGTACCTTGAAGTCAAGCCCGATATGCCCTTGCCCTCCATTTCACAGTACCCTTTACGCCCCGAGGCTGATGAAGGAGTCTCGGTCATGATCCAATCTTTCCTCCAACAGGGAATTTTGATACCATGCCAATCGCCTTGTTACACCCCCATTCTTCCGGTTCCTAAGATAGGTAGACCGTCCGAACGGCGTTTGGTCCAAGACCTCCGAAGTATTAATCAGATCGTGGAGCCCTTACATCCTATAGTCCCAAACCCAGCTACGATCCATAGTAAAGTCCCAGCTGAAGCGACTGTTTTTACCCTTGTGGATTTACAACATGCCTTTTTTGCGATACTCCTTGCCACTGAATCACAGTATTTGTTTGCCTTTACATTTAAGGGCAAACAGTACACTTGGACTAGGCTCCCACAGGGCTTTATCATTCTCCAACCTTTTACTCACAGGCCCTGCATTCCCAGTTAGCGACATTATCACCCCCTGGTGGGTCCACCATTATCCAATATGTTGATGATTTACTCCTTGCCAGCCCTGACTTCTCACTAACCAGCGTGACACCGTTTACCTGCTCAAGCACCTCCATTGGTGGGGATATGTGATCCCGCCCGCTAACGTTCATAAAGGCTAACGGCAGGTAAAATTTTTGGGTGTCCTAATAAGTGCTACTGATCGTTCCCTTACTCAGGAACGTATTTATCCTATATTGCAGACCCCATTTCCTACCTCGCCCAAACAGATAAAAGCCTTTTTAGGACTGGTGAACTTTTGCAGACAACGGATTTCAAATGTTACTGTCCACACTAAAGAACTTTTTCACACACTAAAGAAGTTTGAACTACCCGATTCAGCAAAGCAATCTTTTGTTACTCTCAAAAACGCCCTGGCTGCCGCCCCGGCGCTCGGACAACGTATGTATGACAGACCCTTTCAGTTGTACGTTAATGTTCTTGATGAATGTGCCACTGGTGTTCTGACACAAGAGCACAGTGAGCGGCGTCGCCCGGTCGCCTACTATTCTACCAAATTGGATCCTGTAGCTTGCAGTCTAACTCCCTGCACCCAAATTCTTACTGCTGTCCATTTGTTAGCACAGGCGGCGTCTAATCTGACCCTTCACCGGCCAGTACAAGTGCATACCTCGCACTCTATTGTGGCTCTCCTAGCGTCTCAGCAAACCCAGCATCTGACTCATGCTCACTTCAGCCGCTATGAGGTTTCACTATTGCAAAACCCCTACCTCTCTTTTCATTACTGTTCTACCTTAAATCCTGCTGTGTTCCTCGAGCAGCCCCCCGATAACCTTGCTGATGCACCGCATGATTGTTTGCTTAGGAATCACTTCCTTACCGGATCGGTCTATTGAAAATCCAGATCTCATTTTTTATGTCGATGGCAGTTCCTCCATTTCTCCCACTGGTATCCCACAGTTGGGATATGCCGTTGTGACAGACACTGAAATTCGGGAAGCAGCTGTCTTCCAGACCCCTATCTCTGCACAAAAAGCCGAACTATTCGCCCTCACTCGAGCGTGTATTTTGGCCGCAGATAAAAGTGCAAACGTTTACACCGATTCTAGGTATCCCTTTGGCGTGACCCACAATTTTGGCTGCCTTTCGCAACAACGAGGCTTTCTCACCTCTGCGGGAGCACCCATTCAAAACGGTCTTTGGGTTAAAAATCTTCTCAATGCTGTTCCGCTTCCTCGTCAATTGGCAATTATTAAATGTGCTGCGCACACGAAGGGGGATACTCCTGTGCAATTAGGGAATGCCCGTGCTGATTCAGCTGCTAAGGCGGCGGCTGCATCGGCCTCTTTGATTGTTCCCAATGGGGCTTATCAGGCTCTAAATCAGGTTCCTGCATTAAGGACGAAGGGCATGCCAGAGATAACTGAGGTTCAAAATTTACAGAGGGACGCCTCTGATTCTGAGCACGCACTATGGAAGTTAATGGGGTGTTTGCACCCCTTTGCACGGGACCTCTAGCTTACTCCAGTCAAGTTTGTATCCCGGATTCTTTACTGCCGGTACTTATTGATTATTTACATTCTTGTACCCATCTTGGCAAGGAGGGAATGGTACAGCTACTCCAAAAAACTTGGTGGCACCCAGATTTGAATACAGCAGCGCAGGCGTGGCTGGATCAATGCCTCATTTGCATGAGAAATAATAAGGGTAAAGGCATCAAATGCCCTCCAGGAACCACTCCCTTGCCAGACGGCCCTTTTGCTAGTATACAGCTTGATTTTATTGAATTACCAAAAATACAGTGCTATAAATATTGTTTAGTAATAATCGATGTGTTTAGTAAATGGATTGAAGCCTTCCCCACCACGAATTGTAATGCAATTACGGTGGTGATGTTGTTGTTTACAGAAGTTATTCCCCGTTTTGGGGTACCCAAAATGGTGAGCTCAGATAATGGACCACATTTTGTGGCTCGGATCAATACTGAATTGTGTGAAGCACTCGTAATTAAACAGCAACTGCACTGCGCGTATCACCCGCAGGCAGCAGGAATTGTGAAAAGAACCAACGGGACTCTAAAAGAAAAATTATCTAAATTAATTGAAGAAACTAGGTTAAATTGGCTCAAGGTATTACCCTTGGCACTGTTTCACATGCGGGTGACTCCACATTCACATGGTCGGCCAATGAGGACTCCCTGGGATGTCCATGAAAAATCCCTGGAGGGAGTAAACCTCCATGTGATATGGGAACAGATGCGGAACTATTTGAAGCAATTATCACTTTCTCTGAAGTTTCTCCACTCACAGGTGAAACAGGCACATCTCCCAGTGACAGCAGGGACAGCCATCCCTCGATATCCAGTGACCGAACCCGGAGACTACGTATTGGTGAAGAACTGGGATAGAAAGAAACTAGGACAACGCTGGAGCGGTCCTTTTCAAGTACTACTGACTACACCGACTTCTGTCAAGCTTGAAGGACATTCAAGCTGGATACATCTATCCGATTGCAAGAAGATAGTCTCCAATCCAGACGCGAACACAGGATGAAGATATTCATGGGCAGCACGGTAGCATTGTGGATAGCACAATTGCTTCACAGCTCCAGGGTCCCAGGTTCGATTCCGGCTTGGGTCACTGTCTGTGCGGAATCTGCACATCCTCCCCGTGTGTGCGTGGGTTTCCTCCGGGTGCTCCGGTTTCCTCCCACAGTCCAAAGATGTGCAGGTTAGGTGGATTGGCCATGATAAATTGCCCTTAGTGTCCAAAATTGCCCTTAGTGTTGGGTGGGGTTACTGGGTTATGGGGATAGGGTGGAGGTGTTGACCTTGGGTAGGGTGCTCTTTCCAAGAGCCGGTGCAGACTTGATGGGCCAAATGGCCTCATTCTGCACTGTAAATTCTATGATACTTATAATTTTTGGACTCTCTGGACTATTTGGCCTTAATGGCCACTCGCTGTAAAATAAACATAGAAACGCTCCTCGATGAGGCTGAAAAATTGAATGTAAGCAAGTGTTGGATTTGTACCCACACCCCTGTCCATTCGAGGGAAGGAATACCTCTCCAATCCATCCCCTTCCATATCGAAGAGACAGGTGAATGGATTTTACGACAAAATCAAACCGGGAGCAGGGGAGATGGGGGAGATATGGAAATATGGAAATCTGCTGGCTATGACATTACTAGGTTTTTGGCTTGGTATCAGCCTGCTTATAATCATGCCTTGACTCCACCCTCCCTCACCATCCACTCAAATGATGTTCAAGGTTCCATGTGTTTTAATAAATCAGGGAAAGGAAAATTGATGGGGCAAAGTAGGTGTAACCTTACAGTTGACTGCCAAGGACCGGTACCAGGAATATCCAACAAGGGCATGTTTAACTGTGATTGGTCCAGGGTATGGAATATAACCTCTGATAGTTCATGGGAACAGACATCCCCAATCCCCTGGATGACATTAGCTGATGATTTTACGGCCTATAATGGAACATATTTCATATGCTGCACTCGTTATGTTAGCCTCGCAGGGAGGAACGTGCACTCTTGTAGGTCAGGAGTGCTGTACTTAGGGGACTTCCGGTTGCGGCTATGACCAGCTAAGTCGCACATTTGGCAGCTCCTGCGACAAAGGTGTTTAAGGGCCGATTGGAGGGCCCCGACGGTACTGTAAAGACGAATCCCGGTGGGGGAAGGCTCCCTGAGGAGAGTGAGACCAACTTTATGGTCGGTACTCGGAGTGGGGCGACAAAAAAAGCGGCAGCAGCTCCCCGAAAAAAGCGGGGGAAGAGGACCAAAATGGCGGCCGGTGGCGCACTAGAAGATTGGAGAAAATGGGCGGAGGAGCAGCAGGCCGCTCTCCTCCGGTGTTTTACGGAGCTGAAAGTGGAACTCTTAGAGTCTATGAACGCGACGACCACAAGGCTGATGGGGGCCCAGGCGACCCAAGAGGCGTCGATAAGAGAGCTGCCGCAGGAGATGACTGCAAGGGAGGAGGAGGCCACGGTCCTCGTGGGAAAGGTGGAGGTGCACGAGGCACTCCACCTGAAATGGCAGAGCCGCTTTGAGGAGCTGGACACTCGAATGAGGCGGAAGAACTTGAGGATCCTGGGCCTAGCAGAAGGCCTGGAGGGGCCTGATCTCCCGAAATATGTAGCGGAGATGCTGAGCTCCCTGATGGGAGAGGGGGCCGGTCCATCGCCCCTGGAGCTGGAAGAAGCATATCGGGTCATGGCTAGGCGGCCTAGGGCGAACGAGCCCCCGAGGGCGGTGCTGGTGCGATTCCAGCGTTTCTGTGATCGGGAGAAAGTGCTGAGGTGGGCCAAGAGGGAGAAAAGCAGCAAATGGGAGAATTCGACGGTGCGGATATATCAGAACTGGAGTGCGGAGGTGGCAAAGCGGCGGGCCCGGTTTAACCGGACGAAGGCGGTGCTGCACGCAAAGAGGATCAAGTTCGGAATGCTGCAGCCAGCGCGCTTGTGGGTCACCTACAAGGACCAGCACCATTACTTTGAGACCCCAGAGGAGGCATGGACTTTTGTTCGGGAGGAAAAGCTGGACCTGAACTAGAACTTGGGAACGCCGGCGGTCGAGGCCGCCCGAGTACCCTTGACTGATCAAGTGGCCCATGTCTTTCTTAGGCCAGGTCGGAACTTGGTTAAAGTTGATGGATCGCTTGGTTTCTTTGAAACTTGTGTTATGGGGGGTTTCTTTGTTCCTTTTTGTGTGTCTCTTCCCGTTGCCAACTTCCCTTAATTATTGTTGTTGTAGGGGGGGCTTTTTTACTGTTTTTTGATCTGTTTTTTAAGGGTTATGGTTACTGTTCTGTTCGATGGAGGGTGATGGTTAAATACGTTATTATTGGGTAGTTATTTAGTTATGCAGGCATAGTTATGTATTTATGTATTTATTTGAGATTTGTTATTTATATTGTTATATTGTTAAGTTGGGGAGGCGGGACGGGGGGGGTGCAAGTTGGTTATGCGTGTTTTCTTTTTCTCTTTTTTCTTCCTCTCGTTTTAAGGGGGCTTTTTTATGGGCTTGGATGGGGACGGGGGTGGAATTGAAGATGGCGGGGTAGGGTGTGGCCGGGCGAAAGCGCGGGCTTTCCCCTGTTTCCCGCGCGCGGGACGGAGGAAGGGGGAGGAGAGAAGAGTGGGGTGTGGCCAGCAATGGCGGCTTTTCCCGCGCTGAAGCGGGGTCAGAGAGGGATGGCAAGGGGGGGGGGGGGGGAGGCCCCTCCCCCCCCACATCGGGAGGAGTCGGAGTGTGGCAGGGGCAGCCGGGTCAGCGAAAACCAGCTGACTCTCGGGAGTACGATGGTGGATACACCGCGGCTAGGAGGGGTCCTAGCCAAGGGGGGGGGGTTAGGGGGGGATACCGGGTTGCTGCTGGAAAGGCCGAGGACGGGAAGGGAAGAACGGGAGGAGAGAGGGGGGGGGCCATCGCCATGGGGAATGGGTCAGAAGGGGAGGGTCGACCCGGGGCGAACAGGGGACAGGACATGGCTAATAGACAGGGGAAAGGGACGGGTCGCTCTGCGACCCGGTTGATTACTTGGAACGTGAGGGGGCTGAATGGGCCGGTCAAGAGATCAAGGGTTTTTTCACACCTAAAGGGACTGCAGGCGGATGTGGCAATGTTGCAGGAGACTCACTTGAGAGTAGTAGACCAGGTACGCCTGAGAAGGGGGTGGGTGGGACAGGTGTTCCACTCAGGCTTGGACGCAAAGAACCGGGGGGTGGCGATTTTGGTGGGAAAGAGGGTGTCGTTCGTGGCGGCGCAGGTGGTAGCAGATAAGGAGGGTAGGTACGTGATGGTGAAGGGTAGGCTGCAGGGAGAGAATGTGGTGCTGGTGAATGTGTATGCCCCGAATTGGGATGACGCGGGTTTTATGAGGCGCCTGTTGGGCCTCATTCCGGGTCTGGAGGCAGGGGGCCTGATCATGGGGGGGGACTTCAATACAGTGCTCGACCCTGGGCTGGACAGATCGAGTTCCAGGACGAATAGGAGGCTGGCAGCGGCAGAGGTGCTAAGGGGGTTCATGGAGCAGATGGGGGGGGTAGACCCTTGGAGATTTGGCAGGCCAAGGGCGAGGGAGTATTCTTTTTTCTCCCACGTCCACAGGGTGTACTCCAGAATAGACTTTTTTGTTCTGAGCAGGGGGCTGATTTCGAGAGTGCAGGACACGGAGTACTCGGCCATTGCGATTTCGGACCATGCACCACACTGGGTAGAGGTAGAACTGGGGGAAGCACGGGACCAGCGCCCGCTGTGGCGCCTGGATGTGGGGCTGCTGGCGGACGATGAGGTGTGCGGAAGGGTCCGGAAGGGCATTGAGAGATATCTGGGCACGAACGACACGGGCGAGGTGAAGGTGGGGGTAGTCTGGGAGGCCCTGAAAGCAGTGATCAGAGGAGAGCTGATCTCCATAAGGGCACACAGAGAAAGGAAGGAGAGGCAGGAGAGGGAGAGACTGGTGGGGGAACTTATAGAAGTGGACAGGAGATATGCGGAGACACCAGAGGAGGGGCTGTTGAGGGAGCGGCGCAGTTTACAGGCCCAGTTTGACCTACTGACCACTAGGAAGGCGGAGACGCAATGGAGAAGGGCACAGGGCGCGGTCTATGAGTACGGGGAAAAGGCGAGCAGGATGCTAGCACACCAGCTGCGCAAGCGAGATGCAGCCAGAGAGATTGGGGGAGTGAGAGAGAAGGGAGGGAACGTAGTGCAGAAGGGGCAAGAGGTGAACGGGGTCTTCAGGGATTTCTGCAGGGAATTGTACCGGTCTGAGCCGCCCAGGAGGAGGGGGGAATGGAGAACTTCCTCGATAGATTGAGGTTCCCAAAGGTCCAGGAGGAACGGGTGGAGGGGCTGGGGGTGCCGATAGAGCTGCAGGAGCTAGTTAAAGGGATAGGCCAGATGCAGGCGGGGAAGGCGCCGGGGCCGGATGGGTTCCCGGTGGAATTTTATAAGAAGTATGTGGACTTGGTGGGTCCAGTGCTGGTGCGAGCCTTCAATGAGGCGCGAGAGGGGGGGGTTCTGCCCCCGACAATGTCACAGGCCCTGATCTCCTTGATCCTGAAGCGGGACAAAGACCCTGTACAGTGCGGGTCCTACAGGCCTATCTCCCTCTTGAATGTAGATGCCAAACTGTTGGCAAAGGTCCTGGCAACCAGAATAGAGGATTGTGTGCCAGGGGTAATCCATGAGGACCAGACGGGGTTCGTAAAGGGACGACAACTTAACACAAATGTCCGGAGACTGTTGAATGTGATTATGATGCCAGCAGTGGAGGGGGAGGCTGAGATAGTGGTAGCACTGGATGCGGAGAAGGCATTCGATAGGGTGGAGTGGGAATACCTGTGGGAGACGCTGGAACGGTTTGGGTTTGGGGAGCGATTTATCAAGTAGGTGAAGCTGCTGTATTCGGCCCCGATGGCGAGTGTGGTTACAAACGGGAGGAGGTCAGAGTATTTTGGGCTCCATCGAGGTACCAGGCAGGGATGCCCCCTATCCCCCTTACTATTTGCATTAGCGATCGAACCATTGGCGATGGCACTGAGGGGTTCAGGGGGGTGGAGAGGACTGACAAGGGGAGGGGAGGAACATCGGGTATCACTCTATGCGGATGATTTGTTGTTATATGTGGCGGACCCGGAAGGGGGAATGCCGGAGGTAATGGAAATACTAGCGGAGTTTGGGGACTTTTCGGGATATAAATTAAATGTGGGTAAAAGTGAGGTCTTTGTGATACACCCGGGAGATCAGGGGGAGGGAATTGGGCGGCTCCCCTTTAAGAGAGCAGTAAAGAGCTTCAGGTACTTGGGGGTGCAGGTGGCAAGGAACTGGGGGACCCTCCACAAGCTGAACTTTTCAAGGCTGGTGGAGCAGATGGAGGAGGAGTTCAAGAGGTGGGACATGGTACCGCTGTCGCTAGCAGGGAGGGTGCAGTCAGTCAAAATGACGGTCCTCCCGAGGTTCTTGTTTCTGTTCCAGTGCTTGCCCATCTTTCTCCCCAGGGCCTTCTTCAAGAAGGTAACTAGCAGCATTATGGGCTATGTGTGGGCACATGGCACCCCTAGAGTGAGAAGGATTTTCTTGGAACGGAGTAGGGACAGTGGAGGATTAGCGCTACCCAATCTTTCCGGATACTACTGGGCGGCGAACGCATCGATGGTGCGCAAGTGGGTGATGGAGGGGGAGGGGGCAGCTTGGAAACGTATGGAGAGGGCGTCCTGCGGCAATACAAGCCTGGGGGCGCTGGTAACGGCACCATGGCCGCTCCCCCCCACAAGGTATACCACGAGTCCGGTAGTGGCGGCCACCCTTAAAATCTGGGGGCAGTGGAGGCGACACAGGGGGGAAGTGGGGGGTCTGATGGCGGCGCCACTGAGAGGGAACCACAGATTTGTCCCGGGAAACACTGGCGGGGGATTCCAGAGCTGGCACAGGGCGGGCATCAGGCAACTGAGGGACATGTTCATAGAGGGGAGGTTTGCGAGCCTGGGAGAGCTGGAGGAGAAATTTGAGCTCCCCCCGGGGAACACGTTTAGATACCTGCAGGTGAAGGCATTTGCCAGACGACAGGTGGAAGGATTTCCCTTGCTTCCCGATAGAGGGGTGAGTGATAGGGTGCTGTCAGGGGTCTGGGTCGGAGAAGGGAAGGTCTCGGACATCTACAAAATAATGCAGGAGGTGGAGGAGGTATCGATAGAGGAGCTGAAAGACAAGTGGGAAGCGGAGCTGGGAGAGCAGATAGAAGATGGGACATGGGCGGATGCCTTAGAGAGGGTCAATTCGTCGTCGTCGTGCGCAAGGTTGGGCCTCATCCAATTTAAGGTGCTGCACAGAGCCCATATGACGGGGACTAGGATGAGTCGGTTCTTCGGGGGTGAGGACAGGTGTGTTAGGTATTCGGGAAGCCCTGCGAACCATGTACATATGTTCTGGATGTGCCCGGCACTGGAAGAGTTCTGGGAGGGGGTGGCGGGGACGGTATCGAGAGTGGTGGGAACCAGGGTCAAACCAGGGTGGGGGCTGGCGATTTTTGGGGTTGGGGTGGAGCCAGGAGTACAGGAGGCAGGGGAGGCCGGAATATTGGCCTTTGCGTCCTTGGTAGCTCGGAGAAGGATCTTGATTCAGTGGAGGGACACAAGGCCACCAAGTGTTAACACCTGGTTAAACGACATGGCAAGCTTCATCCAATTGGAAAGAATCAAATTCGCCCTCAGAGGGTCGGTACAGGGGTTCTTCCGGCGGTGGCAGCCCTTCCTTGACTTTCTGGATCAGAGATAGGAACTGGAGGCCGAAACAGCAGCAACCCGGGGAGAAAGGGGGGGGGGAAGGGAGGGGGGGGGGGGATAGCAACAAAGGGAGCACGTCAGCGGGGGGTCGCGGGCAATGACTGCCCGAGGCCATCGGCAGAAAGGGAAAAACGGTTTGGTTGCTAGACTGGTAGCGCGGGGGGGGGGAGGGTGGGGGGGTGCGCGCGGGGGAGGGCGTGGGGAGGATTTTCCAGGGGGGGTTTGTTGTGTTATAATTTAAAATGTAGTAGGGGTAAATGTTTGTATCGAACAATTTCAATAAAAATTATTTTTTAAAAAAAGGAGTGCTGTACTTACATTCCAGTTGGCTCTGAAAATATCACCAGCCTGGCCGACCATATTAAGAGGTATGGGGCGTGATTCTCCACACCGTGAAAACGGCCGAATTTGCCAACGGCCCGACACGGCCCCATTCCCGAGGTATTCACGCCCGGGAAATGGGCTAGGAACGGGGCCGCAGCAATTACGTTCCAGATGACGTCGGAACGCGGCGACGCCACGATCACGGCCACGTGACACCGCTCAACGTCGTAAAAAGGCGCGGGCGAGCACAGGAACGGGACGGAAAACATGTCGGAACCACGGAGGGCAGCGCCGAGGTTTGATGAGGCCGACATAGAAACGCTCCTCGATGAGGTGCAGCAGAGGAGGGGCATCATCTGCCCGAGAAGAGGGCATCGCCACCCTGCCAGCGTGGTGCGCCAGGCCTGGCGAGAGGTGGCTGCTGCCGTGAGTGCTGTGGGGCAGACCCCTCGCTCTGGGGAGCAGTGCCGTAAAAAGCTGCACGACCTCACCAGGCCTGCCAGGGTAAGTGCCAAGAGGGTGCCCCCGGGGCACAACCATCCCTCCCCCCCCCCCCTTTACTTAATCACCCCCCCCCCCCGGCACGGGGGGTGGAGGGGGATTGGGGCAGAGTGAGTGGAGGGTGGTTCACTAAGTAGTCACAGACCCAGCGCTCTGGCCCCCGTGGAGAGATGCAATGGTCTTATTACAACTTGACCCCCAACCTGTGCCAGTATCTGAACGGCCTGCTGATACCAGTCGTATTGTAATGATATACCTATGCCCCCTCCCCCAACAGGACAAGACTGGAGGGGGTTCGCCCATACTGCACCCCCTCACCACGTTTGAGCAGAGGGCACTGGACCTTGTTGGGGGATCTGCCACCCGGGAGGTCGCGCAATGCGAGGTTGGCTGAGCTGCACCAAGTGAGACAACCCTGCATGACAAACACTCCCCCCCACCCCCACCCCCATCCTCTGTCCCTTCACACTCTGCCCACTGGCACACGTCCCCCATCCTCTGTCCCTTCACACCCTGCCCACTGGGACACCTCCCCCATCCTCTGTCCCTTCACACCCTGCCCATTGGGATACCTCCCCCATCCTCTGTCCCTTCACACCCTGCCCACTGGGACACCTCCCCATCCTCTGTCCCTTCACACCATGCCCACTGGGATACCTCCCCCATCCTCTATCCCTTCACACTCTGCCCACTGGGACACCTCCCCCATCCTCTGTCCCTTAACACTCTGCTCACTGGAACTGTCCAGCACCTGGCCGAGCGTCTCTAAATAACCCGTTTCATTCTCTTCCCTAGGACGTGATGCCGAACGACCAGGGCCGTCTGGCTCCAGGCAGACACAGGCATCTGCCCCCACCGCACCCAGGGCCGCACGACAGAGGGTGCCTGATCAGCGGGGAGTCCCATCCTCCCCAACTGAATCTGTGGAGCAGGACGCCCAGAGGGCGGCGAGAGAGGAAGAGAGAGAAATGGCCCGCGAACGCCCTGCGGCCTCTCAGCAGGCCGATGACATAGAGGAGGCGTCCACCCAAGACGACCTCGAGCTTGCGGCACAGCTATCTCCCACACCATCCACCATCCCAGAGACACTCACCCCGGTTGGCCTATTTAGTGATGAGGCTCCTGGGTCACAGTCTGGGTCGCACATCACAGCTGAGCAGGTACAGCAGGTGGAGGTCGGAGCAGCCGAGGGCCCGGACTGGCGGAGGGCAGGCCAGGCCCAGCATCCGAGTTCCTGGAGTTTCTCAACCCACCAGCACAGCCGATGCATCAAGAAACCCAGGGACACAATGACGGGATGAGGTCTGTCTTCCAGCATCTGCAGACGCAGTTAGAGGAGTCGAACCGCGTCCAGGAGCAGGGAGTGGTGCCGCTCATGGCACCAACCCAGGCCGACACCGCACGGGTGGCATCCGCGGTGGAAGCAATGGGTCAGGTTATGCAAGGCGTTGGGGTTAATGTGCACGCGTCATCCTCGGCCCTGGACAGGGTTGCCCTCTCACAGGCAGCAATGCGCCAGAGTCAACTCGACATTGCCAGCGTGCGGCGGGCCTTGGCAGAGTCTCAGCAGGTCATGGCACAATCACAGCAGTCGATGGCCCAGTCGCAGCAGTCAGTCGCCGAGAGCATCAACCGCCTGACACATGTGCTGGATGGCGTCGTGCACACACAGGTTGAGGTCGCACAGTCCCTGGCGGGAATTTCTAACTCCCTGGACTCCGTCTCTGCAAACCTTCGGATCCTGGTCAATACCGTTGCAGGCCTCCAGGACTGGCATCGCCAGGTGTCGGCGGCACGACGGGGCACCTCCCCGCTCGCACCTCTGTCCCAAAGTGAGGCCCGGGGGCCACCGGGCTCGCCGAGGGAGGAGGAGGTTTCAGGGCCCGTCCCATTAACTCCAACACGGGACATCCCGGAATTCCCGGCCTCCCCCCGTCCCATCCCTGATGCATCGTGTGGGCAGCGGGCAGAGCAGGGTGGCACAACGTCACCCGAGACGCCCGCAGAGCAGCCTGGCCCATCAATGCCGGGTCGCCCCAGGAAACGCTTGGCCAAGGAGAAACGAGTCGAGGGGGGCGATTCGCAGCAATCCTCCTCCACTCCAGCTGTATCATCTGGGGAATCACTTAGACGTAGTGGTAGGGCCCGTAAGGCAACAAAGAGAGACACTGAGTAGGTTGGCACGGGTGAAGGGCACAGTTTAGTTGTAGGGGCTAGGGCATCTGTAAATTATTGTTAACATTAAACGCACTGTTCCACCTTACTTGTAATACCGTGTGATTGTTCCAAAGCCACAGGAATCGTGATGGTGACCGAGTGTCGCTGGGGTTGGCGAGCGGTGAAACTTCGGTGCCGGGTGTGCAGTCCCTTCCCCTCCCCCCACCCCCTCCCACAGCTAGCCCACGCGGGCACGTGATGGAATGTCCGTAACAAACTCAGCGGCCACCAAGGTGGATGGTTCAGACTCTCTCTAATGATTCTGAGCTCACAGCTCTTCGCAGAGCGGGCTGTCATCATTCCACATGGCACTGATCACACCCGCTGACACAGCCATCAATGTTGTGCCATACCGTCTGGACCCAGTGGTAAGGGTGATGTCGAAGTGGAGCAGTGTACACTGAGAGGGGGTTGGGGGTGGGGTTGTGGTGGTGGCAGTTGTGTGTTGAGCCTCTGCGCGACTGGCGATGCAGGTGGGGGTTTGGTGTTCAGCGGGGATGTCGCATGCAACGCGTGAACCGTGCTGCCACCAAGGCGTCGCATGCCCGCCGTCCTCGCCGGGTCCGCCATGCCGCCTCCTGGGCATCACCAGCACCTGGGTTGTGTCTGCGTGCTGCGCCCGCCACTCCGCCAGCCTCCTCCTCCTCATCCTCCTCCTCCTCCTCCTCCTCTGTGCTGGCACCACTGCCACTAGCTTCTCCCTCCGGCTCCTGCAGCAGGACATCTCCCCTCTGCATCGCGATGTTGTGCAGCGCACAGCAGACCACAACAATGCGAGCGACCCTGTCGGCCTGGTACTGCAGGGCCCCTCCGGAGCGGTCCAGGCACCTGAATCTCATCTTCAGGAGGCCAAGGCAGCGCTCCACCACACCCCTGGTTGCTGCATGGGCCTCGTTGTATCGTGTTTCCGTATTGGTCTGAGGCCTCCGTATAGGCATCATCAGCCAAGACCTCAGTGGATAACCCCTGTCGCCCAGCAACCAGCCCCTCAGCCGGGGGGGGACGTCCCTCAAACATCGCAGGGATGTACGACTGCGCCAGTATGTAGGAGTCATGCACACTCCCTGGGAACCTTGCACAGATGTTCATGAACCTCATGTGGGGGTCGCATACCACCTGGATATTCATGGAGTATGTCCCCCTTCTGTTTGTGAACACGTCCCTGTCCCCTGCAGGCGGGCGCATGGGGACGTGAACACATTCAATTGCACCCTGCACCCTCGGTATCCCGGCCACGCTGGCAAATCCACGAGCTCGTGAATCTTGACTTGCTCGGTCCTCGGGAAAGGTGACGTAGTGATCAGCGATGGCATAGAGGGCATGGTCACATCCCGGATACACCTGTGCACCGATGACTTGGAGATCCCGGAGAGGTCCCCGCTCGGAGACTGGAAGGAGCCAGTAGCATAGAGGTTAAGAGCAACCGTCACCTTGATGGCAACCGGGATCGCGTGTCCCCCCCCCGTTCCACGTGGGGCGAGGTGCGCCACGAGGTGACAGATATGTATCACCGTCCGCCTACGCAGCCGGAGTCTCCTCCAGCAGGTGATGTCCGTCATTGTTAGGAAAGAGATCCGGGCACGGTACACCCTCGGCCTTGGTCGTCGCCTCTGGTGCCGTGGCTGCACCCTCACTCTCTCCTCCTCCCCCTCCTCCTCCTCCTCCCCCCCCCCATGCTGCTCGACGACTGGCAACTCCTCGGCCCTTCCCTCTGCTGCTGCAGCTGGCCCTGCATCCACTGCGGGTTGTGGGTGTGGATGCTGCTGCATCGCCAAATGCAGTGCAGCGGCCCCAACCACTGCGCAGAACATAGCCGTTCTGTTCACATACATTGTGCTAACCTACAGAAGGGTGGTGGGGGGCAGAGAAACAGGACATGTTAGACGGAGGTTAGTCGACACCTCGGCAGCCGCCTGCCATGGGATACCAGTGTGTCCCGGTGGCCTGGTCGCGCTGCTGACACGCGGGCAGCCTAACCCCTGGTCACTTTCTGCATCCAACTGGCTGTTAACTATGTCCTCCTCACCGATGCGTCAGTGGCCTGTGGCCGTAAGCCACAGGGGAACCAGCGGCCGTGTCCGCGTGACCGGCACGCCATGGCATGGTGGCAGACATTTTGTAACCGGGGTTGGACGAGTCACTCGCTCACTCTCTCTCTACCCCCCCACTCCCACTCCCCCCCCCTCAGTCTCCCACTCGCCCCCTCCGTCTCCCACTTCCCCCCTCAGTCTCCCACTTCCCCCCTCAGTCTCCCACATTCCCCCCCTCAGTCTCCCACACTCCCCCCTCCGTCTCCCACACTCCCCCCTCCGTCTCCCACATTCCCCCCCTCAGTCTCCCACTCCCCCCTCCATCTCCCTCATTCCCTCCTCCGTCTCCCACACTCCCCCCTCCGTCTCCGCCCCCCCCCCCTCCCGTTCTCAGGGATGCCTTCCCCATTGTGGCCAGACTCCAGCAGTGCGCTGAGCGGTGCGCTCACCTCCTCGAAGCTCTCGTCAGCCTGCACGACTGGTTGACGAACTTGAAAAGCAGGTGTGTTGGCCGGCATGAAGACATTACGTGATGACGTCGGGACTTCGGCCCATCCAGGCCGGAGAATAGCGGGGGGCCAAAAAGTCGGCCTTCTGGTCGTTTCGGGGGGTCTGCCGAGGCCTTTGCTGGGAATGCCGACGTGTAGTTTGTGCGGGGTTCGGAGAATAGCGGGAGGGCGTCGGACCGGCGTCGCCGTGAAAATCGGCGCGGCCCGCTATTCTCCGAACCGGCGTGAGAGCGGAAAATCGCACCCATGGTCTCTTAATATAGATCAAATTCAAGAGATTTGCAGTGAGTTTCATGACTATAACCCGCCAGGTTGGTTAGGATGGTTGGGTCACAAGTTATTTGGTTGGATCTTTAAGGCCTTCATGCTACTGCTACTACTGCTGCTAGGGATAGGATTGCTTGGTTGCTTGGGTAAATGCATTTTCAATCGAGTCATGGATATACCTATTTAACTAGTTGTTGTGATATGACAAAAGGAGGGAATGTGATGTTGTACGAATTAAGTAATGGCATGATGGGAAAACTGGTCAACTATTTGATACAATGTAAGAAAAGCTGACCTAGCCATTCAAATATGCCAGGGCCCTGTAAGACCAATAAGGCTGACTCCGCATAACTTAAAGCATGAATAGGGTCAGAGAAGGCCAAGCTATCCCAAAAGGCCTGGCCTCTGTAACTTTTAATAAGGTTAACTCCTCATGACCCAGGGCTGTATGAGTAAGACAAGATAAGGTCAGGGATGAAGGCGTCATCAACCTTTTAATGTTCTATCAAAGGACAAGATTGTGGTAAACCACTGTTATACCTGTATTAGGTGATGTAAGGTAGGAACTGTACTACAGGTTCGCCGGTAGCCCCTGCCTGTTGGCTCCGCCCAGTAGGCGAAGTATAAATATGCGTGTCCTCATTCAGCAGCCATTTCGCCAGCTGCTGTGGGAGGCCACACATCTTAGAGCAATAAAGCCTCAGTTGTATCCAACTCTAGTCTTTGGACATTTGATCGTGCATCAATTTATTGCTCTAAGATTTTCTAAAAGATGGACCTCTGAATCAAACTGGATCGCCTGCAGCTGGATCCACAATCAAGTGACGCCAGAAAGGACTTTAATCACTGGCTAGCTTGCTTCGAGGTGTATATCAAATCAGCAACCACCCCAGCAACAACCCGGGAGGGGGGGAGGGGGGGGGGTTTGGATCGGGGAGAGGGAGAACTGTGTACATGGGTCTGTGGGATGTGGCGGGTGTTATCTCTTTCCCTTTTGTCGTTGGGTGTTCTTTTGGGGTTTTTTTCTCTTGTTTGTAGTTGCTTTTGAAGTTGGGTGGGAATTGGTCTTGGGGTGTTACCGCGGTTGTTTTGTTAATAGAGTTGAGCTGTTTATATTTTGTAAAAATTTCAATAAAAATTATTTTTAAAAAAAATAAAAATCAGCGCCCGCTCCTGTTCTGGAGGCTCAGAAGATACAGATCCTGTACTCAAGGTTGAGCTCCAACGTGTTTCCGCTGATCCAGGACACCCCGAACTACACCGAAGCCATGGCACCCCTGCAAAGAGAACTACGCACATAAACCGAACACACCCTTCGCCAGGCACGTACTCACCACTCGCTCTCAACTTCTTGGTGAGTCCATAGAAGACTTCTGGCGGGCCCTAATCCCACTAGTCTGGGACTGTGACTGTCAGGCCATTACGGCCACCGAACATTCCAATCTTCTTATGCGTGATGCGTTCGTAACGGGGATTAGGTCGGACCTCATACGCCAAAGACTGTTAGAAGGGGCCACGCTCGACCTAGCTGAAACAAAGAAGCTAGCTCTCTCCATGACGGTCGCCTCACGTAACATCCAGGCCAACCCCACCAGCCGCGCGGCCCACCCCTTCTACCCCTCGTGGACCCCACAGACGGCCGCCCCAGCAGGGGCCTTGCCCAGCCAGTACGCCTGCGCCACACGCCAGCCCACGCACCCCGGGGATCCCCGATGTTACTTCTGCGGCCAGCAGAAGCACCCTCGCCAACGCTGCCTGGCCCGTGCTGCCCCTTGCAAGGCCTGCGGCAAAAAGGGGCACTTCGCCACGGTGTGCCAAGCCCGCCCAGCCATCGCTATCGCTCCCACCCCTCTAGTCTACACACAATGGGCGCCACCATCTTCATCTCCCCGGACCACGCGCGGCCAGTGGGCGCCGCCGTCTTCACCTCCCCGGACCACGCGCGGCCAGTGGGTGCCGCCATCTTCATTCCCGGGGCCACACTTGGCCAGCCGCCATCTTCACCCACCGGGGCCACGTGCGGCGTGGGCGCTGCCACCTTCAGCTCCCGGGGCCACACGCAGCCAGTGAGGGCCACCATCTTCTCTCCCCCCCCCCCCCAGTCCATGTGCGGCTCATGGGCGCCACCTTCTTGTCCAACCCCCGCAACGTGCGGCCCATGGGTGCCGCCATTTTGTCCCCTGCAGGAACTTCAGTCACCGCCATCTTGTCTCCCCCACAGGACATGGACACCGGCAGCATTCCAGGACCTGGGCCCCCCAGGCTTCCCATCATCCGATGTCAGCGATGACCGACCACGATTCGCCTCAGTGACGATGGACCAGTCTCATCCGCACAACTGGCCACCGCATCGACCAGCGTGAAAATCAACAGCCACGTGACCTCCTGCCTGCTGTACTCCGGGAGCACCGAAAGCTTCATACACACGGACACGTAAGGCGCTGCTCCCTCGCGGTACACCCCGCCAATCAAAGAATTTCCCTGGCCTCCGGAAGCCATTCCGTCATGATCCGGGGGTTCTGCACGGTCACACTCACGGTCCAGGGCGTAGACTTCAGCGGCTTCCGCCTCTACGTCCTCCCTAACCTCTGCGCTGCCCTACTCCTCGGCCTGGACTGTTCAATCGATGCAACCTCCAGAGCCTCACCCTCAAATTTGGCGGGCTCCTACCACCCCTCGCTGTATGCGGCCTTGCGACCCTCAAGGTCGATCAGCCTTCCCTCTTCGCCAATCTAACCCCGGATTGCAAACCCGTCGCCACCAGGAGCAGACGGTATAGCACCCAGGACAGGACCTTCGTCAGGTCCGAGGTCCAGTGGCTGCTTCGGGAGGGTATTATCGAGGCCAGCAATAGCCCCTGGAGAGCCCAAGTGGTAGTCGTTAAAACTGGGGAGAAGCACAGAATGGTCGGGGACTACAGCCAGACCATCAATCGGTATATGCAGCTCGACGGGTACCCCCTCCCACGCATATCTGATATGGTCCATCAGATTGCACTGTACCGAGTCTTAGAACATAGAACATAGAACGATACAGCGCAGTACAGGCCCTTCGGCCCTCGATGTTGCACCGACATGGAAAAAAACTAAAGGCCATCTAACCTACACTATGCCCTTATCATCCATATGCTTATCCAATAAACTTTTAAATGCCCTCAATGTTGGCGAGTTCACTACTGTTGCAGGTAGGGCATTCCACGGCCTCACTACTCTTTGCGTAAAAAACCCACCTCTGACCTCTGTCCTATATCTATTACCCCTCAATTTAAGGCTATGTCCCCTCGTGCTAGCCACCTCCATCCGCGGGAGAAGGCTCTTGCTGTCCACCCTATCTAACCCTCTGATCATTTTGTATGCCTCTATTAAGTCACCTCTTAACCTTCTTCTCTCTAACGAAAACAACCTCAAGTCCATCAGCCTTTCCTCATAAGATTTTCCCTCCATACCAGGCAACATCCTGGTAAATCTCCTCTGCACCCGTTCCAAGGCTTCCACGTCCTTCCTATAATGAGGCGACCAGAACTGTACGCAATACTCCAAATGCGGCCGTACTAGAGTTTTGTACAACTGCAACATGACCTCATGGCTCCGGAACTCAATCCCTCTACCAATAAAGGCCAACACACCATAGGCCTTCTTCACAACCCTATCAACCTGGGTGGCAACTTTCAGGGATCTATGTACATGGACACCGAGATCCCTCTGCTCATCCACACTACCAAGAATTTTACCATTAGCCAAATATTCCGCATTCCTGTTATTCTTTCCAAAGTGAATCACCTCACACTTCTCCACATTAAACTCCATTTGCCACCTCTCAGCCCAGCTCTGCAGCTTATCTATGTCACTCTGTAACCTGCAACATCCTTCCACACTGTCTACAACTCCACCGACTTTAGTGTCGTCTGCAAATTTACTCACCCATCCTTCTGCGCCCTCCTCTAGGTCATTTATAAAAATGACAAACAGCAACGGCCCCAGAACAGATCCTTGTTGTACGCCACTCGTAACTGAACTCCATTCTGAACATTTCCCATCAACTACCACTCTCTGTCTTCTTTCAACTAGCCAATTTCTGATCCACATCTCTAAATCACCCTCAATCCCCAGCCTCCGTATTTTCTGCAATAGCCGACCGTGGGGAACCTTATCAAACGCTTTACTGAAATCCATATACACCACATCAACTGCTCTATCCTCGTCTACCTGTTCAGTCACCTTCTCAAAGAACTCGATAAGGTTTGTGAGGCATGACCTACCCTTCACAAAACCATGCTGACTATCCCTAATCATATTATTCCTATCTAGATGATTATAAATCGTATCTTTTATAATCCTCTCCAAGACCTTACCCACCACAGACGTTAGGCTCACCGGCCTATAGTTACCGGGGTTATCTCTACTCCCCTTCTTGATCAAAGGGACCACATTTGCTATCCTCCAGTCCTCTGGCACTATTCCTGTAGCCAATGATGACCTAAAAATCAAAGCCAAAGGCTCAGCAATCTCTTCCCTGGCTTCCCAGAGAATCCTAGGATAAATCCCATCCGGCCCCGGGGACTTATCTATTTTCACCTTGTCCAGAATTGCCAACACTTCTTCCCTACGCACTTCAATGCCATCTATTCTCATAGCCTGGGTCTCAGCATTCTCCTCCACAATATTATCTTTTTCTTGAGTGAATACTGACGAAAAGTATTCATTTAGTATCTCGCTTATCTCCTCAGCCTCCACACACAACTTCCCACCACTGTCCTTGACTGGCCCTACTCT
The DNA here is from genome assembly GCF_902713615.1 of Scyliorhinus canicula. Taxonomy (NCBI): domain Eukaryota; kingdom Metazoa; phylum Chordata; class Chondrichthyes; order Carcharhiniformes; family Scyliorhinidae; genus Scyliorhinus; species Scyliorhinus canicula. The sequence goes on along the minus strand of NC_052151.1, from coordinate 62,144,571 downwards.
TACCCTAGTCATTCTTTTATTCCTGACATACCTATAGAAAGCTTTTAGGTAGACCTCTTCTTAACGGTAGACCTCAAATCCGCCTACCACCAGCTCCCCATTCTTAAATCGGACCGTCCATACACCGCTTTCGAGGCGGAGGTCATCTCTTCCACTTCCTCAGAGTTCCCTTCGGCGTCACTAATGGGGTTTCGGTCTTCCAACGGGAGATGGACCGAATGGTCGACCAGTACGGTTTACGGGCCACTTTCCCGTACCGAGACAATGTCACCATCTGCGGCCATGACCAGCAGGACCATGATGCCAACCTTGCCAAATTTCTCCACACCGCCACTCTCCTCAACCTCACCTACAACAAGGAGAAGTGCGTGTTTAGCACGACCCGCTTAGCCATCCTCGGCTATGTGGTCCAGAACGGAGTTCTGGGGCCCGATCCCGACCACATGCGCCCCCTCAAGGAGCTTCCCCTCCCTGACTGCCCTAAGGCCCTCAAGCGCTGCCTGGGGTTCATCTCGTACTACGCCCAGTGGGTCCCAAACTATGCGGACAAGGCCCGCCCACTCATTCAGTACACCCACTTTCCCCTAACGGCCGAGGTGCAACAGGCCTTCGCCCGTATCAGAGCCGATATAGCCAAGTCCGGGATGCACGCAGTAGATGAGACACTGCCCTTTGAAGTAGAGATCAACGCATCGGACGTCGCCCCTGCTGCCACCCCCAACCAGGCAGGCAGACCCGTGGCATCCTTTTCCCGCACCCTTCATGCCTCAGAAATTCGGCACTCATCCGTCGACAAAGAGGCCCAAGCTATCGTTGAAGCTGTACGGCATTGGAGGCATCACCTGGCCGGCAGGAGATTCACTCTCCTCACTGACCAATGGTCGGTAGCCTTCATCTGCAATAACACGCAGCAGGGCAAGACAAAAACGATAAAAACTTGCCGTGGAAGATCGAGCTCTCCACCGATAATTACGAGATTTTGTATCGCCGGCAAACTCAACGAGCCCCCAGACGCCCTATCCCGAGGTACATGTGCCAGCGCACAAGTAGACCGACTCCAGGACCTGCACGACAGCCTTTGTCACCCGGGAGTAACTTGTCTGTACCATTTTGTCAAAGCCCGCAATCTGCCCTACTCCGTCGAGGAAGTACGGACAATCCAGGGACTGCCAGGTCTGTGCGGAGTGCAAGCCGCAATTCTACCGGACGGACCGTGCGCGCCTGGTGAAGGCCTCCCGCCCCTTTGAGCGCCTCAGCATGGATTTCAAAGGGTCCCTCCCCTCCACCGACCGAAACACGTATATTCTCAGTGTGGTCGATGAGTACTCCAGGTTCCCCTTCACCATTCCATGCCCCGATATGACGTCTGCCACCGTCGTCAAATCCCTAAACACTATCTTCGCTCTGTTCGGTTTCCTCGCCTATATGCACAGTGACAAGGATCCTCATTCATGAGCGATGAGCTGCGTCAGTTCCTGCTCAGCAGGGGTATCGCCTCCAGCAGGACGACCAGCTACAACCCCCGGGGAAACGGTCAGGTAGAGAGGGGGAACAGGATGGTATGGAGGGCCGTCCAGCTGGCCCTACGGCCCAGGGACCTACTAGCCTCTCGCTGGCAGGAGATCCTCCCTGATGCACTCCACTCCATTTGGTCACTGCTGTGCACCGCTACTAACAACACGCCCCATGAACGTCTCTTTGCCTTCCCCAGGAAGTCCACATCCGGGGTGTCGCTCCCGACTTGGCTCGCAGAGCCAGGACCAGTCCTGCTCCGTAGGCACGTCCGACTCCACAAGGTGGACTCGTTGGCGGAAAGGGTGCAGTTGCTCCATGCCAACCCTTAGTATGCCTACGTGGTGTACCCGGACGGCCGCCAAGATACTGTCTCCCTCAGGAACCTGGCACCAGCAGGTTCCACACACACACCTCCCCGGCCCAGCGCCACCCTCCCCTCCCCCGGCACTCCCAGCATTAACCCCACCAGGACAATCCGTCCTTCCCCTGCCCATGCCCGAGGATGAAGAGGATTTCGGCATGCTCCCGGAGTCACCGAACATCAGGCCAGCACCGATATCGCTGCCACCGCTACGTCGATCCCAGCGGAACATCAAGGCACCGGACCGGTTAAATTTCTAACTGGCACCAGACTTCAAAAGACATTTTTTTTCTAATCAAATACTGTAAATATAAATTTATCGCTGTATATCGTTCTCCACCACCCCCGCCGGACTCAATTTTAACAGGGGGTGAATGTGGTAAACCACTGTTACACATGTATTAGGTGATGTAAGGTAGGACCTGTACTACAGGTTTGCCGGTAGCCCAGTAGGCGGAGTATAAATATGCGTGTCCTCATTCAGCAGCCATTTTGCCAGCTGCTGTGGGAGGCCACACATCTTAGAGCACTAAAGCCTCAGTTGTATCCAACTCTAGTCTTTGTACAATTGATCGTGCATCAAAGATAATGGTATGAGTGATGAGACAAAGAGTCCTAGGAGATCAGCAGGTTGTGCCTGTTTTATGACATTGCTTATGTTTCTACCTCTGATCAAATTCCTGACTAAGCTGTAGTCACGCAATCCTGATAATGATCATGTATAAATACTGAACTGATTTTCTGTGTAAGTGCGGACCTGAGGAGGAATTCACAATTTGTAACAACTGCTCTCTGAACTCAAGTTGCAGCCAATACTGCATGCAGTCTTTTCGTAAATAAAGACTAATTATTTTGTCGGAACTAACTTTGTTGAGTCTTTCTACCACAGTCAAGAAACAGGAAAAATATTGACTTCTACAGTATCACGCTGTTGCCCATGTGGGCTCCACCTATGGACCATTGTATGGTATCACACGGAATGTATCATGTTGGTGCCTTTGTGGGCTCCGCCCCTTGAGGGGAGGTATGAAGAGAAGCTGCCCTATAGGCAGCTCTCACTAGCAGAGCAGCAGCAGGCAGGCACTGTTCTAGTCGATTAAAGCCACAGTTTACATCTACTCTCTGTTTCGCGTGAATTGATGGTCGCATCAAGCATTCAATTCATATATTGTTGAACTGACAATGAATTAGACAAGCTGGCAACAGATGATTTTCAGATAGTGAACCACAATTTTGGAGACATTAATAGATAAGGCTTGACTATATTAATACCCGTTTAAGAGAAGGATTTTAACACAATACATAACACTGCAATACCGAAATCTTCAGTAATACTGAATACGGCGAAATACTGAATATATGTGGCAATAAATCAAATCAATCAAACAATCAATCTTTTGTCCTGTTCAACATAATTACTGCATGTACCCTACAGTGATATATGTGTGTTGCAATGTATTGTAACATTGACCAGTAATATCAAAATTACAAGTAGTATGCCTTTGGGCAAATGCGAGGTGATGCATTTTGGAAGATCCAATTCAAGAGCGAACTATACGGTCAATGGAAGAGTCCTGGGGAAAATTGATGTACAGAGATACCTGAGAGTTCAGGTCCATTGTACCCTGAAGGTGACTGCGCAGGTCGATAGAGTGGTCAAGAAGGCATACAGCATGCTTGCCTTCATCGGAAGGGTATTGAGTACAAAAGTAGGCAGGTCATGTTACAGTTGTATAGGACTTTGGTTCGGCCACATTTGGAATACTGCATACAGTTCTGGTCGCCACATTACCAAAAGGATGTGGATGCTTTGGAGAGGGTGCAGAGGAGGTTCACCAGGATGTTGCCTGGTATGGAGGGCGCTAGCTATGAAGAGAGGTTGAATAGATTAGGATTATTTTCATTAGAAAGACGGAGGTTGAGGGGGGACCTCATTGATGTCTACAAAATCATGAGAGGTATAGACAGGGTGGATAACAAGAACATAGAACATAGAACATAGAACAGTACAGCACAGAACAGGCCCTTCGGCCTTCAATGTTGTGCCGAGCCATGATCACCCTACTCAAACCCACGTATCCACCCTATACCCGTAACCCAACAACCCCCCCCTTAACCTTACTTTTATTAGGACACTACGGGCAATTTAGCATGGCCAATCCACCTAACCCGCACATCTTTGGACTGTGGGAGGAAACCGGAGCACCCGGAGGAAACCCACGCACACAGGGGGAGGACGTGCAGACTCCACACAGACAGTGACCCAGCCGGGAATCGAACCTGGGACCCTGGAGCTGTGAAGCATTTATGCTAACCACCATGCTACCCTGCTGCCCGTAAAGAAGCTTTTTCCCAGAGTGGGGGACTCAATTACTAGGGGTCATGAGTTCAAGGTGAGAGGGGAAAAGTTTAAGGGAGATATGCGTGGAAAGTTCTTTACGCAGAGGGTGGTGGATGCCTGGAATGCATTATGGAAATGACAGATAAAGAGAATCATCAACTCATTTGAATAGTTGGACTCCAGCCCAGAAATCAAGATTGAGCCTCAATTATAATTAAACAACTATTAATTAATTAGTAGTTGAGGACTTCCAGTGGCGGCAATGAAGGAGTACGTCACATATTTGTGGCTCCTGCTCGGGTCGGACTTTTGGACTTTTTCCCCCGATTTTTTACCGGACTTGATTTGAAAAATTGATGACAGAGGCAATTGTGTACTGAATTCCCACATCAGTGCATGGAGAGGGGGACTACAAGTGCTCGCAAAGGCAGAAACAGAAGAACAGAGAAGGCTTGGGCTGAAGCTGCAGAGGGAGACAGCATGGCGGAGGACCGGACCTCTGGTTTGTTGACCCAACGGTCACCGGAGCTTCTGATGCAAGTTATCCAGGAGAGCTTCGCCAAGCAGAAGCAGGACTGCTTGGACCTGATTAAAGAGGCAATTGCGCAGCTGGAGCTTAGATTGGATGCCCAAGATCGGGCGATCCAGAAAATAGAGAAGGCGCTGGCTGACCAAGAACTGCGGTTGTGTTGGAGGTGGGGATGCTGAGAGACCAGCAGAAAAGGCTCCTGGAGAAGGTGGAGGACCTAGAGAACCGGTCCCGCTGGCAGAACTTGAGAATCATTGGGCTCCCGGAGGGGTCCGAAGGAGCGGGCGCTGGCGGCATACATAGCGGGCATGGGGAATGGGGCATTCCCACTGACCCTTGGAGGTGGACAGGGCTCACAGAGCGCTCACGAGGAAGCCGCGAATGGGAGACCCCCCCAAGGGCAATGGTGGTGAGATTCTACAGATATTTGGATAAGGAGCGTATTTTACAGTAGGCCAAGCAGACACGGAGCTGTAAATGGGACAACAGTATTCTGCGGATCTATCAGGACTTGAGTGCGGTGGCCAGGAGAAGAGCTGGGTTTAACTAAGATCAACCCTTTTCAAGAAAAAGGTGAAGTTTGAGCTGTTGTATCCAGCCCGCCTCTGGGTCACGTACGAGGAGCAACATTTCTATTTTGAGTCGCCTGAGAAAGCGTTGGACTTCGCAAAAAGGAAAGGACTGGTATTGGACTGAGAACTTTGAACTTTGCTGCAACGATTATGTTCAAAAACGTTTCTCGTGTTTTGTTTAGCGGACGTTATTTGTAATGTCTTCTGTATTGATCTGGGGCCAGTTGCAGAGCTGAGTGAGATAAAGTTTGCATTTGCACTGTGGGGGGATGGAGGTGTGTTTGTTCAGATGCTGGATCTTTTGCTTGATCTTTTCTTTATTTAACTGGGGTTTTTTTTCTCTGTCGGGAATTGTCTTGGGATTATTTTTCATTTGAACATGTATGTCGAGCGGGGGGGGGGGGGGAGACGAATAGGTGGGAGAATGTTTGGCGCCAGGGGCGAGGGCCCCCAAGCTAGCTGGGCAGGCTAGCATACGGAAGCGTAGTGGGGGATTAGCAGGTGTTAGGCCGGTCAAGAGGGCACAGGTGTTCGCGCATTTGAGAGGACTGAAGGCGGACGTGGTAATGCTGCAGGAGACGCACCTTTGAGTAGCTGACCAGATTAGATTAAGGAAAGGTTGGGTCGGACAGGTTTTTCACACAGGGTGCCAGCAATGGCAAAGGAACTAAAAGGGCTCATGGATCAGATGGGGGGGGGGGGGGGGTCCATGGAGATTTGGGCAGCCAAGAGTGAAGGAGTTCTCCTTCTACTCACACATGCATAAAATATACTCCCAGATTGATTTCTTTATTCTGAGCAGGGCCTTACTGACGGGGGTGGTGGACACGGGGTACTCGGCGATCACAATCTCAGACCATGCCCCGCACTGGGTTGACCTACAGGTTAGTAAAGACAGTAACCAGTGCCCACACTGGAGGTTAGAGATGGGACTTTTAGCGGATGAGGCGGTTGAGGAAATGTATTCATGATAGCTGGAGGTCAATGACACGGGGGAAATTTCAGCAGCGGTGGTCTGGGAAGCACTGAAGGCGGTGGTTTGAGGGGAGCTGATCGCGATAAGGGGCCATAGGGAGAAGGTAGACAGGGCAGAGATGGACCGACTGGTAAAGGAGATACTACAGGTCGACAGGAGGTATGTGGAGAACCCAGAGATAAGGCTTTTAAGGGAACAGCGGAGGCTACAGGCGGAGTTCAGCTTGTTAACCACAGGGAGGGCGGTGGAGCAGCTGAGAAAGGCGACGGGGGCGATTTATGAGCATGGAGAGAAGGCCAGCAGAATGCTTGCACACCAGCTTAGAAAGAGGGAGGCAGCCAGGGAGACAGGGAAAGTAAAGGATGGAGCCGGGAACCTGGCGGGAGACTCAGCAGGCGTGAATGAGGCGTTTCAGGAGTTTTATAGTCAGCTGTAAGGGTCGGAACCCCCCACCTGGGCCGGAGGGGAGGAGGCACTTCCTAGGGGGGCTAAATTTCCCGAAGGTGGACGGGGAGCTGTAGAAGGACTGGGAACCCCGAGCGGGATCGAAGAGATAGAGGAGGGGCTGAAGGCCATGCAGTCGGGTAAAGCCTCGGGGCCGGACGGGTACCCAGTGGAGTTTTATAAAACGTTCTCTGGGATATTGGGGCCGGTGTTGATGAGAATGTTCAAAGAGGCAAGGGAAAGAGGGGTGCTGCCCCCGACAATGTCACAGGCCACGATCTCGCTGATCCTGAAGCGGTACAAGGACCCGGAGCTGTGTGGGTCCTACAGGCCGATATCCCTGTTAAACGTGGACGCCAAACTGCTGGCCAAAATTTTGGCCTCTAGGATTGAAGACAGTGTTCCGGACGTGATTGGGGAGGACCAGACAGGGTTTGTTAAGGGAAGGCAGTTGGTGGCCAATGTAAGAAGGTTGTTAAATGTGATCGTGGTGCCCTCACAAGGGAGGTGGAAGTAGTGGTCGCAATCGATGCAGAGAAGGCTTTTGATCGGGTAGAATGGGAATATCTGTGGGAGGTACCGGGACGGTTCGGATTCGGGAGAGGCTTTATTGACTGGGTCAGGTTGCTGTATCAGGCTCCTGTGGTGAGCGTACGGATGAATAGGACAACATCGAACTATTTTAGGCTGCACAGGGGACGAGACAGAGATGCCCCCTCTTCCCACTGTTGTTCACATTAGCTATAGAGCCGTTGGCAATTGAACTGAGAGCCTCAAGGGGCTGGAAGGGGCTGGTCCGGGGGGGAGTGGAACACAGTCTCACTTTACGCAGACGACCTGCTTCTGTATGTATCGGACCCCAGCAGAGGGGATGGAAGAAATCATGAGGATTCTAGGGGAATTTGGCCGGTTTTTGGAATACAATCTAAATATGGGGAAAAGTGAGATGCTTGCGATCCAGGCAAAGGGGACAGAAGAGGCGATTGGGGGAACTGCCGTCTAGAGTGGTTGGGGGAAGGTTTAGGTATCTCGGCATCCAAGTGGCGTGGGAATGGGAATGGTTGCACAAACTTAATCTGGCGCGACTAGTGGACCAAATGAAGGACGATTTCCGAAGGTGGGACGCGCTCCCGTTGTCACTGGCTGGGAGGGTCCAGACGGTGAAGATGATGGTCCTTCCGAGATTCCTGTTTGTGTTCTGCGGTCCTTTTTTAAACGGGTTAACAAAGTGATCACTGGCTTTGTCTGGGCGGGCAAGACCCCGTGAGTAAAAAAGGGGATGCTTGAGCGGAGCTGGGGAGAGGGCGGGCTGGCGCTGCCGAACTTCAGTAACTATTATTGGGCGGCGAATATAGCCATGATTAGGAAGCGGGTGGTGGGGGGGGGGAGGGTCGGCATGGGAGCGTATGGAGGCGGCTTCATGTAAGGGCACCAGCTTGGGGGCATTGGTAATGGCGCCTCTGCCGTTGCCGCCGGCACGGTACTCCACCAGCCCTGTGGTGGTGACGGCCCTGAGTCTGTGGGTAATGGAGGAAGCATGTGGGAGCGGAGGGAGCATCGGTCTGGTCTCCAATTTGTAATAACCACCGGTTTGCCCCGGAAAGGATGGACGGGGGGTTTCGGAGATGGCAGAGAGCAGGGATTGAGAGGATGGGGAATATGTTTATAGAGGGGAGCTTTCCCAGCCTGAGGGAGTTGGAGGAGAAATTTGGATTGGCGCGGGGAAATGAATTCAGGTACCAGGAGGTGCGGATCTTCCTACGCAGGCAGGTCTCAACCTTCCCGCTCCTACCACCAAGGGGGATACAGGTCAGGGTAGTTTCCAGAGTGTGGCTGGGAGAAGGGAGGGTCTCTGACATCTATAAGGAACTCATGGGGTCAGAGGACACGCAGACTGAGGAGCTGAAGCACAAGTGGGAAGAGGAGTTAGGAGGAGAGATAGAGGATGGTCTCTGGGCGGATGCGTTGAGTAGAGTAAACGCGTCCACAACATGCGCCAGGCTCAGGAAATTCTGGCAGGGGTTTGTAGATGTCATGTCCACCGTGTTAACAACAACCGAGTCCGGAGGTGGCAATTTTCGGGGTGTCAGAAGACCCGGGAATCCAGGAGGAGAAAGAGGCAGACGTTCTGGCCTTAGCCTCCCTGGTAGCCCGGAGACGGATACTATTAGCTTGGAGGGACTCAAAGCCCCCGAAGTCGGAGACCTGGCTATCGGACATGGCTAGCTTTCTCTGTTTGGAGAAAATCAAGTTCGCCTTGAGAGGGTCAGTGTTAGGGTTCACCCGGAGGTGGCAGCCGTTCGTCGACTTCTTCGCGGAAAATTAATCGTCAACAGAAGGGGTGGGGGGGGATAGTTTAGCTTAGAGTAGGGGGTTAATAAAGGTGGGACCTGTAAGGGAGGGAGACGGCATTTGCACTGTATTTATAGACTCATGTATATTGTTTATTTTGTTGTTGTAAAACCAAAAATACCTCAATAAAATGTTTATTAAAAAAAAAAATTAATTAGTAGTTTATCACAAGATTGGTCTTTAAACTTACGCAGGTTAATGCTCCGTATGTTTCTAAAGAAACTTTGGGTTGGATTCTCCGTCCCGTGGCAAGGCGCATCCCGATGGGATGGAGAATCGGGCGTTGGGTGATGCTCCGACCGCCCACTGGTTCCGGGATCGAGGTTCATGACCACACCCCAGTGGTTCCACTCCTGTCTTCTCCTGCTCCGTCGGCTATGCACGGTGGCTGTGGCTTCTCCTGAGGGAGTTAAGGGGAGGGGGTCGGGTCGGCAGGGGGGTGCAAACGGAAAATGGCAGTGTTAGACAGTCCGACGCATGAAGCCCAGTGCGTAGGTAGCTGGTGGCCTCAGTGGCTGGGGGGGTTGCGTTACGGGGGTAAGCGCCAGGAGCACAGCGCTGCTTATTCACCTTGGCCATCCAGACGCGGTCATGCAGTTTTTTACGGCACTGCTGGCCGGTGCGGACGGTGTTGCCTACAGCGCTGACTGCATTTGCCACCTGCTCCCAGGCACAGCAAACGGCGATGGCTAGCAGCCTCTTTCCCGGGCTGGGGTCCAGGGTCATCCTCCTCTCCTCCACCGTGTCCAAGAGGGTCTCCAGCAGCATCAGTAAATCTCAGGGCTGCTCTCCTCACTGCCATCTTGTTGGCTGCGGATGAGTGTGTGTGGGGAGTGAAGTGTGTGCATACGGCTGCTGCTTGTCAGCCTCCTGAGTGTCAAGTGCAGAACCTTCAAATCCATTTCTCACAATCGTGTTCCACGTGATGCCCTTCAACAGTAACAGAATCAGTCCAAGTGCGGCACCAGTTTTGTTGTCGTGGAAGTCCACATATTCTGCGTTGACATCAACACTTAGTCTCAGAAACGGAGAATCTGCCCCATGTGTTTTTAGCCTGGGGAGTTCATTTGTTTTCAGCTTGAGGAGGTGATGTTATTGCTGGGTGGAGCAAAGATATTCAAACATTTTGTCAAAGATTTGGAGTTGAGTTCTAATCTGGCTAACCCTTTAAACCACAAGTAAGGGACTGGATTCCCCATTCCTGAGACTGACCCCAAGACAGAATTCGTGGATTTGCGTGACAGCAAAACTTGCGCCAAACCTGGATCGATTCAGTGATTGTGGCAAGGCTAGCACACGCGCCACGTGGATCACATTCGATTCCAATGAAAAACAGTGCGGGATTTGCCGGATCTGTGATTGACAGTCGGGGACTGACAAGCTGCAGCTGCAAATACACATTACACTCCCCACACACACTCGTCCCAGCCAACAAGATGGCATTGGTTGGGCTGGAACAGGCCCATGCCACTGATAGGTCAGATAGGGCCAGTGGGAACAGCCCTGGGGGGACATCTGTATGACCTATGGCCCTAAGTTCACAGTGGGCAGTCAGCGGCATGCACAGCTGCATGGCTGCCTTGCTGGCTGCGGCAATGATGTTTTGTGCTCATCCACCCCGATCCCAACGCCCACCACCTGGCTACCCCCCGCTCTTCCCCCCAGACCTGGCAGTATCCCCCGGCCAGAGGTGCAACTGTGAGCACACTATGGCAAAGTTGTACACTTTTCATACCCCATCTCTCTCCTTCAGCAGCCACGACAACAGTTTCACAATTTTTAAAAGCACAAGTGAACCACGCCATCGGGAACTTGGCCCATCGGAGGCAGAGCATGCTGGAGGCCCCGGAGAATACCGGGCGAGCCCGCTAATGACATGCAAACGTGTCTACTGTTCCGGAATGCATTGATGTCATTGTCAAGGTGGCGGTGAATTACGATTTGGCGTCAAATCAGCGGCCACCACGATTTTGGAGTCGGAACCTATTCTCCGCCCAATCGCATTTCGCGATTTCAGTGTCAGCCAATGGAGAATCCTGCCCAATGTCTTTTGCTCTCACTAGTTTAGTTGAAAAAAGATTAATAGCATTTAAAGCAGTGTAAACATGTCTGAGGACAAAGGGTAAGCTGAAACAAACCAGTTGAAACATCTTTTTAAGACATACAACCGGAGTTTGCAGGGGTTCTAACAGGAGCCAAATCTGTTCTGGAAGGAAAGTATTATTCTGTGCCTGGACGGCACGGTGGTGCAGTGGTTAACACTGCTGCCTCACAGCACTGAGGTCCCAGGTTCAATCCCGGCCCTGGGTCACTGTCCGTGTGGAGTTTGCACATTCTCCCCGTGTTTGGGTGGGTCTCACCTCCGCGACCCAAAGATTGGCAAGTTAGGTGGATTGGCCATGCTAAATTGCCACTTAATTGGAAAAAAATTATTGGGTATTCTAAATTTATTTGTAAAAAGCATTACTCTGTGCAATTGGCATTCAGGATGGATTGAGAGATGTATGGGTTTTTTTCTTTCTTGTTTAATTAGGAATAGAGATAGTAATTCAGGGTATTGTATTTACTATTCTGAGTAATATTGTTCAAAGGGTAAGTGTAAGCTATTTTCAGGTGTGATGTTAAAGAGTTTAATATTGTGGTAATAAAAAATATTGTGGTAATAATAAAGTTTGGTTTTAAAATATCAAATCCCCATTTTTGTTGTGCAATTACTCCTGGAGCAAAATATTCTTTCCTCACAGTCATTCCCAGATGGGCTCCTCACCCCAGGAACTAAACTGGGAAGTATTCGCTCTGATCCAAATTCCTCTGATACCCAGAGAAGGAGCCAAAACTCTTAAGCAGATTCCATTGTCTCATCCATAATGCATACTGGGTCCATATATAAAGAAGCAGATTATCTCTGTACAAGGACACATCATGCTCCCTCTCTCCCCGACTTATCTCCCTCCATTTACTCTTTTTCTTTAAACTTAGAGTACCCAATTAATTTTTTTTTCAATTAAGGGGCAATTTAACGTGGCCAATCCACCTAACCTGCACATCTTTGGGTTGTGGGGGTGAAACCCACGCAAACACGAGGAGAATGTGCAAACTCCACACGGACAGTGACCCAGAGCCAGGATTGAACCTGGGACCTCGGCGCCATGGGGCCGCAGTGCTAACCCACTGCGCCACTGTGCTGCCCTTCCCTCCACTTACTGGATGATCTATTGCTGAAGCAAATAGGAGTGGAGACAATGGACGTCCCTGCCTTGTACCCCTATTCAGGGGAAAATAGCCTGAGTTCAAGGCATTTGTGTGAACACTAGCAGTAGGGGCCCAACACAGTAAACAAATCTAGAATGTAACCTCTGCCCAAAACCAAACCTCTGAAGAATCTCAAAGAGATATCCCCACTCCACCCTATCAAATGCGTTTTGAGTGTCCAGGGAAATAATCATCTCCGGTTCGGGCACTGCAGAAGGGGGAAAAGGACAATATTTAATAGCTGCCATATATAATAACCGTCAATTGCCGATCCTTGACGAAGCCTGTCTGGTCTTCTGAGATTACCCCTGGAAGACTCCAACCGCTGTGCCAACACTTTTGCGAGTAATTTAGTGCCTGCATTCAAAAGCGAAGTCTGTTGAAGTGAACCACATTCCGTAGGGTTCTTGTTTTTCTCAAGGATAGGATAAATAGAGGCTTGTGCAAGTGTAACAGCAATGAAGCCCGGGACAAGGAATCATTAAACATATCTAAGAGGAATCAGTTGTCCTTCAATCTTCTTATAAAACTCAATAGGTAATCCATCAGGGCTGGGAGCTTTACCCATCTGCATTAACCCAATGCATTTCAGAATTTCCTCAGGGCCCAACGGAAATTCCAACTCTTCCCGCCTCTCTCTCCACCACCGCAATGGATCCAAAACCTACGTCATGGCCGAACTCTCCACCAGGTGCTCCGATCTATAAAGATCCCAGTAAAATGTTTCAAAAGGCACACTGACCAGAGGCGGGGTGGAAACCAAACTGCCAACTCGAGTCCTTATCTGCACAAGCACCTGGGAAACAGCCTGCCGCCTCAGCTGATGAGCTAAAAGGTGACTGGTCTTCTCCCTGTGTTCATAAAATGTCCGCCTTGAACGTCACAACTGGCTCACCGCCTTGCCTGTTGATAGTAATTCATAGATCATAGAATTTACAGTGCAGAAGGAGGCCATTCGGCCCATCGAGTCTGCACCGTCTCCTGGAAAGAGCACCCTATCCCCATAACCCAGTAACCCCACCCAACACTAAGGGCAATTTTGGACACTAAGGGCAATTTATCATGTCCAATCCACCTAACCTGCACATCTTTGGACTGTGGGAGGAAACCGGTGCACCCGGAGGAAACCCACGCACACACGGGGAGGATGTGCAGACTCCGCACAGACAGTGACCCAAGCCGGAATCGAACCTGGGACCCTGGAGCTGTGAAGCGATTGTGCTATCCACAATGCTGCCGTGCTGCCCAATTCAAATTGTGACTGCAGCTTTTTCCTGCTTGCAAGCAATTCCGGGGTTGGGGCAAGTGTGTACTGATGGGTCTGCCTCACGGGTGGAGTCCACCAGCCTCTGCCGCTCCACCTTCGCAGTCCTTTCCACGTGTGCTTTGTAGGAAATTATCTTGCTGGGCTGACAAGTGGCAACATACATTCGCGTCACACAAGTGCCAGGCAAAGACCATGTCCTACAAGAGAGAATCTAACCACCGCCCCTTGACATTCAATGGCATTACCATCGCTGAAACTCCCACAATCAACATCATGGCGATTACCATTGATCAGGAACTGAACTGGACTAGCCACAGCAGTACTGTGGCAGGTCAAAGGTTAGGAATCCTACAACGGGAATCCACCTCCTGACCCCCCAAAACCTGTCCACTATCTACAAGGCACAAGTCAGGTGTGTATTGAAATACTCTCCACTTGCCTGGATGGGTGCAGCTCCAACAACACTCAAGAAGTTCAACATCATCCAGGACAAAGCAGCCCGCTTGATTGCTTCCCTTCCACAAACATTCAAACCCTTCACCACTGACGAACAATGGCAGCCATGTGTACCATCTACAAGATGCATTGGTACGGTTTTTGTCGCCGTCCTTGGAGTGCTTCGACCTTTGTGCTTTGGTTTCATTCAGATTGTTCTCATCATCACATTCTTGCCCTCCCTCCAGTCGATTGTGCAGCCTGTGGAACCAATGATTTGTGGTTCAGCAAAGAATGATTTAAGCGTCTGCGAGCTCAACTGATATACTTTAGTGATCACTTCATTTGTGAAATACTCGTTAGGCTCGAATGCAAACTCTAGAGTGAAGCTCCACGGCTACCCATGCTCTGTCCGTTTAACACTCACACCTTGCAGATACTTTAATGCAGGTTTGTCATGTTCCCGTATCATGCCATTGAGCCTATGCACGTTGTTCAAGATTATTAACCAAAATTACAGAATGCTGACCGGCAGTTCCATCCTCTCGTCTGATTTGTCGTCCTCCACTAGAGTTTCTTCTAAATCCTCACACACCGTGCACACTGTAATGTCTTGTACGGATCCAGAGTGTTCAGCTGAGCAGCCACCTTCTTGGACACATAGATGCTCAACTAGATTCAGGGATTGACATGATTTTACTCCAAGTACAGAGTTTTTTTTTTATAAATGTTTTTATTCAGTTTTCGTATTTTATATTGAACAAATTACAAATTGTTAGGAGAGAGAAAAAAAAAAACTAACAAAAACAAACACGCAAAAATTAACACACATATTTACAGGTAAGCATCTTCGTAGTAGTAACTGCGCCCCCCCCCCCCCCCCCCTCCCCCCCTCAACATGTTTATTTAGCTTGGTTTTGGGCCTTAGCTAGCCATCGAACCCCCGTAACGAACCTGTAGCCCCCCCCCCCCCCCCCTCCCGCTACCTTCCCCCGACTATTCTTCCTCTTGTACATTGGCCACAAATAGGTCCCGGAACAGTCGCATGAATGGCTCCCACGTTCTGTGGAAGCCGTCGTCCGACCCTCGGATGGCAAATTTGATTTTCTCCATTTGGAGAGATTCCGAGAGGTCGGACAGCCAGTCCGCAACTCTGGGCGGTGCTGCTGACCGCCAGCCAAACAGGATTCTACGGCGGGCGATCAGGGAGGCAAAGGCAAGGGCATCCGCCCTCCTCCCCAGGAATAGATCTGGCTGTTCTGAAACCCCGAAGACCGCCACTATCGGGCATGGCTCCACCCTCACTCCCACCACTTTGGACATTACCTCGAAGAAGGCTGTCCAGTACTCCACGAGTCTGGGGCAGGACCAGAACATGTGGGCGTGGTTGGCCGGGCCTCTTTGGCACCGTTCACATCTGTCTTCCACCTCCGGGAAGAACCTACTCATACGGGTTCTTGTTAAGTGGGCTCTATGTACCACTTTTAGTTGCGTCAGGCTGAGCCTTGCGCACGTGGAGGTGGAGTTGACCCTATGCAGTGCTTCGCTCCAGAGTCCCCACCCGATCTCCATCCCCAGGTCGTCCTCCCATTTCCTCCTTGTTGCGTCCAGTACGGTGTCGTCCCTATCTACCAGTCGGTCATACATGTCACTACAGTTCCCTTTCTCTAGGATACTTGCGTCCAGTAGGTCTTCCAGTAGTGTCTGTCGTGGCGGTTGTGGGTACGTCCTTGTCTCCTTTCGTAGGAAGTTTTTGAGCTGCAGGTACCGTAGCTCGTTCCCCCCAGCTAGCTGAAATTTCTCTGTCAGTTCGTCCAGTGTTGCGATCCTGTCGTCCGTGTACAGGTCCCTGACTGTCAGTGTCCCCCCGTCCTGCCTCCACCTTTTGAAGGTGGCGTCGGTCAGTGCTGGTTTGAACCTATGGTTGTTGCAGATGGGAGCCCTGTTCGACATTTTGGTCAGGCCAAGTTGCTGCCGCAGTTGGTTCCAGGATTGGAGGGTGGCTGTCACCACTGGGCTGCTGGAGTGTTTTTTGGGTGGGGATGGGAGTGCTGCCGTGGCGAGGGCCCGGAGGGAGGTTCCCATGCAGGAGGCCTCCTCCGCACGCACCCACTCAGCTTCTGGCTCCTGGATCCATCCCCTTACTCGCTCGGCTGTTGCTGCCCAGTGGTAGAATTGTAGATTCGGGAGGGCTAACCCTCCCCTGGTTTTTGTTTTTTGTAAGACCTTCTTTGGGATCCTAGCATTTTTACCCCCCCATACGAACGCCATGATGAGTTTGTCCAGCGCTTTGAAAAAGGCCTTGGGGATGTAGATCGGAATGGATCTAAACAGGAAGAGGAACCTGGGCAGTACGTTCATTTTGATCGTCTGAACTCTCCCCGCGAGGGAGAGCGGGAGTGTGTTCCATCTTTGCAGGTCCTTTTTAACTTCCTCCGTCAGGCTGGTGAGGTTCCATTTGTGGATCCCTTTCCAGTCATGGGCTATTTGGATCCCCAGGTAGCGGAATTTATGTCGGGCTTGTTTGAACGGCAGCCCCTTTAGTGCTGCCCCCCCCCCCCCCTTGCGGGTGTAATGGGAAGATCTCACTTTTGCTCATGTTGAGTTTGTAGCCCGAGAAGGCTCCAAACTCTTTCAGGAGCGCGATGATTCCGTCCATGCTGCTTTGTGGGTCCGAGATATAGAGGAGCAGATCATCCGCATAGAGTGAGACTCTGTGCTCTCTACCTCCCCTTCGGATCCCCCTCCAATTTTTTGCTGCCCTGAGCGCGATTGCTAGCGGTTCGATTGCTAGTGCGAACAGCAGCGGGGACAGTGGGCATCCTTGTCTGGTGCCCCTGTGCAGCTGGAAGTATTGGGAGTTGGTATTGTTGGTCTGTACACTCGCCATGGGAGCGTTGTACAGGAGCTTTACCCAAGCGGTGAACCCTGTTCCAAGCCCGAACCGCTCCAGTACCTCTATGAGGTATTTCCATTCGACTCTGTCGAAGGCCTTTTCTGCGTCCAGGGAGACGATCACCTCTTGTGTTCTCTCCCCGGAGGGGGTCATTATCACGTTCAGCAGGCGCCTGATGTTCGCGGTCAGCTGTCTACCTTTGACAAAGCCCGTCTGGTCCTCTGTGACCACCTCAGGTACACAGTCTTCTAGCCTTTTGGCTAGGATTTTGGCCAGTATTTTGGCGTCTGCGTTCAGCAGAGATATGGGTCTGTATGACCCACATTCCGTTGGGTCTTTGTCTTTCTTAGGTATCAGCGAGATTGAGGCCTGTGCTAACGTGGGTGGCAACGTGCCCCTAGCTAGCGAGTCTGTGAACATCTCCCGCATGTGCGGGGCCAGCGCTGTCGCAAATTTTTTGTAGAAGTCCGCCGGGAATCCGTCCGGTCCCGGCGCCTTCCCCGCCTGCATGGAGCTAATGCTGTCCATGATCTCTCCCAGTGCTAGTGGTGCTTCCAGATCCCGTTTTCTGCCCTCTCCCACAACTGGTATGTTCAGTCCGTCAAGAAACCGGTTCATCCCAGCCTTCCCCGTTGGGGGCTCTGAGGTGTACAGCTCTTGGTAGAAGGCCTTGAAGGTTTTGTTAATCTTCTCTGGTTCTGTTTCCAACGTGCCTCTGGTATCTCTGATTTGCGCGATTTCTCTGCTGGCTGCCTGCTTTCTCAGCTGGTGGGCCAACAGGCGGCTGGCTTTGTCTCCGTGTTCGTATAGGGCCCCGCGTGCCTGGCGGAGTTGGTGTACTGCTTTCCTGGTGGAGAGCAGGTCAAAGTTCCTTTGTAATTCTTTTCTCTCCGCCAGGAGTTCTACAGTCGGGGCCTCGGAGTATTTATGGTCTACCTCCAGTATGGAGTCGACCAGCTTCTGCCTAGCCACCCTTTCCTCCCTATCTCTTTGCGCTTTGTAGGCTATGATTTCCCCTCTTAGTACGGCCTTAAGCGCTTCCCAGAACGTGGAGGGTGAGACCTCCCCGTTTTGGTTGATCTCAGTGTACTCCGCTATGGCCTGCGCTATCCTTTCGCTGAAGGCCTTGTCAGCTAGTAAGGCACCGTCCAACCTCCATTTGGGGCGCTGGGCCCTTCCCGTCTCTAGCCGCACATCCATGTAGTGTGGAGCGTGGTCTGATATCACAATTGCGGAGTATTCCACCTTGTCTATCTCTGGAAGCACCGTTTTCCCCACCACAAAGAAGTCAATTCTGGTGTACACGTTGTGTACTGGGGAGAAGAAAGAGAATTCTTTCTCCCCCGGGTGGGCGAATCTCCAGGGGTCTACTGCTCCCATCTGCTCCATATAGTGGCTGAGTTCCCTTGCCATGTTTGAGGTTTTCCCCGTTCTGGGGTTTGATCTGTCCGTCGTTGGGTCCTGTACACAGTTGAAGTCCCCCCCCATGATTAGTCGGTGCGTCGCTATGTCCGGGATTTCTGCCATGGTCTTTTGGATGAAGCTCGTGTCGTCCCAGTTGGGCGCGTACACGTTAACTAGAACTACCGGCGCCCCATCCAGGGCCCCGCTGACCATGACATACCGTCCCCCTGGGTCCGTAACCGTCTTTGTCGCCCTAAACATTGTCCTCTTGCCAATCAGGATCGCCACCCCCCTGGCCCTTGCCCCATAACAGGAATGATAGGTTTGTCCCACCCAGCCCTTTCTTACCCGCAGTTGGTCCCGCTCCCTCAAGTGCGTCTCTTGGAGGAAGACTATGTCGGCCCTCATGTTTCTAAGGTGGGTGAGGACTCTAGATCTCTTCACTGGGCCGTTAAGTCCCCTTACGTTCCAGGTGACTATTCTGGTGGGGGGCTTCTGCCCCCTTGCTCCTGTGGGGTTAACCATATTTGTCCGGTGGACGCGCCCCTGCCCTCTGGGGTTTCCCTATGTTAGGGGGCCGTCCAGGATGTCCACTATCACTGCTCTCCCCATGCGGTCGGGTCCCTGCGCTCCGGGGTTCCCCCTTGTCCCGGGGACACCCGCCATGGCCGTCCACTTTGTGTCCGCCACGCGGGTAGTCCCCTGCACTCCGGGGGGCCCCTTCACCCACAGACCGTACTGGGTGGGTGCTTGCAGCAGTTCCCTGTTTCGAGCCCTTGTCTGTGGCACTTTGTGGCCCTATTCCCTTACTGGCCTCTTTTGTCCCTTCGTCCCTGCGTTTCCCCTCCCTGGTCTCTCGCCCCCCGGGTGCCCCCCCCCCCCGCTCTATCCCTTTCGGGGATACCCCTGTGTACCCCTCCATTGCCCCTCTCTCCCCCATTCCTGTCCCCATTTGCTCTCCCACCTTTGATGGGTGATCCCCCCCCTCCCCTGCCTGGCGCCTTCCCCCCTGTTGGGGGTGCGCTGCGGCCCTGCTCTGTTGCGCGCCCCCTTCGCTAGCTTTCCTGCTAGCACGGTGGCTCCCCTCCCGGAGGTTGCTGTCCCGCTTCCCCTCTCCCCTCTCCAGTACTCCCGTTCCCTCGTGCCGGGGCCTGGCCTCCCACCTGAAGCGGGCCCTAGGGCATTGGGTTGTTTTCCGTTCTGGGTGTTTCTGCCAGGGGGGAGGGGGCTGGCTTTGCCTCGCCCCTCCCCACCCCCCCCGTCGGCATGACGTGTCTCCTTGCCATGGGCCCCTCGTCCCTACTTCCCATGGCGTTTTTCCAGCCCGTGCTCCTCGACGAATTTATTCGCCTCGGCAGGGGCTGTAAAGAAATATTCCTTGTGTTGGTATGTGACCCAGAGTTTTGCTGGGTACAGCATACCAAAACGTACTTTGTTCTTATAGAGAGCTGCTTTCGCTCTGTTGAACTCCGCCCGTCTCTTAGCTATGTCCGCTCCAAAATCCTCGTAGATTCGGATGGCGTGCCCGTCCCAATTGCAGGCTCTATTCTCCTTGGCCCAGCGCAGGATTGTCTCCCTATCCCGGTACCGGTGCAGTCTGGCTATAACTGCTCTCGGTTTTTCCCCTTCCTTGGGCTTCGGGCGCAGTGACCGATGAGCTCTGTCCATTTCCGGTGGGGTGGGAAAAGTTTCCCGCCCCACTAAGGAGCCCAGCATCGCAGCCACGAATGTTGTGGGACTTCTACCCTCTATCCCCTCTGGCAGGCCCACTATCTTGATATTTTGCCTTCTCGAGCTGATCTCCTGGTCGTCTACCCTGCCCTTCAGGCTCCCCTGTGTTGCACTCAGTTTCACCATTCCCCTCTCCAGGGATATGACCCGGTCGCTCGCGTCAGTCGCTGCCTTCTCCAGCTCTTTAATGGTTGCCCCCTGGGCTTCCAGTATCTTCCCTTGGGTTTCCAGTATCTTCCCTTGGGCATCCACTTTCTTCTCCAATCTGGTCAGAACCTGCTGCACCCCTGACATGGCCCTGGTCGCTGCTGCCTGTGCTGCGGCCTCTGCGTCTGCTTTTAACTCTGCCTTGAATGCCTGCAGCTGCTCCCTCACCACCTCGGCAAAGGCTTCCTTCCAATTCACGCCCCCCTCTAACCCCAGGGGAGAGGTTGCCCGCCCGTCCAGCTCTTCTGGATGCGGCGAAGCATCCTTCCCGCCGCTTCGCGTGTTGACTCGTTCGCCCGAGCTGGCTTTCCCTTTGCCCAGTCTACTTCCGGTGCCCCCTTTCTCTTGGCTCCTTTCTGGCACTTTTTTCTCCCCCTTCCCCTTCATCTTTTCTTCTCTCCTTGTTCTTCTTTTTCCCCCTTTTCCGCACCCTATTTTTATTTTATTTATTATTATATATCTATATATGTATATATATATATATTTTTTTTAATTTATTTCCCCTACCCCTTTTCTCTTTACCAGTTTTCTTTTGGGAAGAACAGAAATACAAGTCTCTTTTTTCTTTTTTTCCCCACTCAACCAGGAGAGAGAGTCCCTTTGTCTTTGCCACGTGGTGGTCACAGCAGTTGGGGGGGGGGGGGGGGGGCGAGTGGGCCGGTGGTCGCTGCTGGTTGGGGGGGGGGGGGTGGTCGCTGCTGGTTGGGGGGGGGGGTCCCCGCTGCTGGTTGGGGGGGGGGTCCCCGCTGCTGGCTGGGGGGGGGGGGGGGGGGGGGTTGTGTCCCCGCTGCTGGCTGGGGGGGGGGGGGGTTGTGTCCCCGCTGCTGGCTGGGGGGGGGGGTTGTGTCCCCGCTGCTGGCTGGGGGGGGGGGGGGGTCCCCGCTGCTGGCTGGGGGGGGGGGGGGGGAAAGAGAAGAGGGGCCGCCGCCGCACCGCTCCTGGCCCGCGTGGGGGGGGGGGGGGGAGAAGAGGGGCCGCCGCCGCCGCACCGCTCCTGGCCCGCGTGGGGGGGGGGGGGGGGGAGAGAAGAGGGGCCGCCGCCGCACCGCTCCTGGGTCGCGTGGGGGGGGGGGAGAGAAGAGGGGCCGCCGCCGCACCGCTCCTGGCCCGCGTGGGGGGGGGGGAGAGAAGAGGGGCCGCCGCCGCACCGCTCCTGGCCCGCGTGGGGGGGGGGGGAGAGAAGAGGGGCCGCCGCCGCACCGCTCCTGGCCCGCGTGGGGGGGGGGGGGGGGGGAGAGGGGATGGACCTGCTGCTGTTGGGCCCCCCTGTCGCCGCTCCGGCTCCTCCGCTCCGGCTCCTCCGCTCCCGCTCCGGCTCCTCGGCTCCGGCTCCTCGGCTTCGGCTCCTCGGCTCCTCGGCTCCTCGGCTCCTCGGCTCCTCGGCTCCCCGGCTCCTCGGCTCCTCGGCTCCCCGGCTCCTCGGCTCCTCGGCTCCCCGGCTCCTCGGCTCCTCGGCTCCCCGGCTCCTCGGCTCCCCGGCTCCTCGGCTCCGTCTCCTCGGCTCCCGCTCCGGCTCCTCCGCCGTCCGGCCTGTCGGGGGGGGGGGGCTGTTCCTCCTGCTGTCCACCGCTTGCGGGAGCCCCTCTCCCTGCGACCTCCTCGCTCGCCGCCCGGAAGTCAAGCCCAAGTACAGAGTTAACGTCCATGTGTGCAATATGAAGGAGTAGTGTATGCTTCATGTCTGCCACGGAGAGCACCAGTTCGCAGACAACGAATGTCTCCATAGTTCTTGTTCCGAAGTCTATCAGCCCTGACCGATCAGCGAATTTCCGCTGCATGTTCAGCTTTTGCAAAGCAGATCGACTCACAAGGTTGGCTGTCACTTTAGGGTCAAAGTCACAACGTATTAAAGAATTATTCAGTATCACCATCGATTTCAATTTAGATGTAAAGGTCTTGGGAAAGTTCTAGCTATCTTCAGTCTTCCTTAAGATTTTGTTTTCATCATTCTTGTTCGGACGTTTTTGGTTCCTCGCCATGATGGGATCGATGAAAAACTGTTCTTCGATATTTATCTCATCAACTGTGTACACCGCTCGTGCATGGTCCATTGTAGAACGGCCAAAACATTGTTTTGCAAAATACCCAATACGGCCGCACCTGGAACAAACTTTCCAAAGGCCGGACATTGCCGTGGGGCATGTCGAGTGCCACACTTTTGTCACAAGGTGGCGGGGGCGGGCTCCTATCGGCCACTTAAAATGGTCGCCCGCACTGAGACCACGTTTCTTCATGACGTGCGTCACAGCACTAATAGTGCTGGCTTCTTCTTCTGAGTTGGTGCCAAACTGTTTTTGAGCAGAATGTGCCTATTCTCGCTCGCCTGGCAAATCTTCACTGCCTGTTCCAGCACCAAATTTTCTTCCCGCAATAACCTTTCCCGAAGCTTATCATAAGCTACACCAAAGACAATTTGGTTCCGGATCAACAAAGATTTCAGGTTGCTGAAGTTGCGTGACTGGGCCTTCAGCCTCAAGTCAGTGACAAAAACTGTCAAATGATTCGCCAGGTCTTTGGGTACGCGCACTCAACATGTATCGCTCAAACATGTCATTCTTTTTCGGGGAACAATGTTCATCAAAGTGCCTCACAACTTCATCATATTTCTTGCAATTCTCCTCTTTATCAAACGCAAACGAGTTATACAGTTCAATTGCTTGTGGACCTGCCACTTAGCAACAACGCAATTTGCCTTTTATCAGGCTGGGCCTGTAGGCCCACGACTGAAACATAGAGTTTGAACTGTTGCTGGAACAGCCGCCAGTTTTCATCTACATTACTGGACATCTGAAGCTGCTGGGGGGCTCTCAGTCCATCCATCACAAGCTTCAGCATCTTCTAGCGCGTTGGGTCGCCTCAGGATGCTGTTCACCAAATCGGTCTTCAAGCTGAATGCCTAATGTTGTCACTGCCGTCTCTATCTTTAAATCTTCAGCACTCGTGGTACCATGTTGTTTTTGGTCTTCTATACCTTGCAAAGGAATCCACCAAACATCTTGACATGTCCAAACCAGGATCTTTATTGAGTCTTGGGTGGAAGTTAGCAATCTGTTACAGAGCACGTTGTCATGGAGTCTCTTTATACTCCTCTGGCATACTATACTACACCTAGCACCGACCGTTCACCTGTACATCTTACTATCCTCTGCAACCATCTGCTGATGGCCGGATGTGTTTCCTAGTAGAAGGGTCACTTGACAACGGTCTTGAGACCACATGGTGTGTCTGCACCGCCACCTGCTGGTTGGAGGTCACACATCATCTATCTGTTCGTCTGTGATATTACCAACAGCATCTGTGATATGTGTGCCAACACTCCCCATACCACCCTCACAGCACCCTCACCCATTCCCCACATCACTCTCAACCTCATCACCACCCTTACGACCACTCTCACCCCCCACCCCCACACCACCTGACCACCCGCACCCCCACCACCCCCATTCCCCCCAGCCCGCAATCTAATCATGTGTCTTGTCTTGTACCTTGCAGGACCTGTTGGCGATGGGCGGGTCCGTCCGGTGTCAAATCTGTGACAGATAGTGCCACAGCCGTGCACACACACACACACACCCCCGCCACCGCCCCCGTGAACTGAGCACTGATGAGGAGAGCAGTTCGGATGGCAGCCCTCGACCCGAGATTCGGGGCACCCCGGAGCTCGAGTCCGAGGATGTCACAGATTTCCTGTCACAGCATCTCCAACACCCTCCACCATCCCCGAGGCACTCACCTCGGTTGGACACTTTAGTGCAGAGGCTCCTGGGACACTATCTGGTGCTCACCACACAGCTGATCCAGTACAGCAGGTGGAGGTAGGAACTCACGAGGGGGGGGCTTGAAGTGCAGGCCGACCCCAGGAACTAGCTGCCGTCCAGATGGGTTTCAGGTTTCTGGAATGGACAGTCCCATCGATCGTGGAGATGCAGTCGCAGAGCCAGGGACAACAAGAAGGGTTGTCGGCGAGCATCCAGCACCTGCAGGAGCAGTTGGAGGAGTCCAACCACATGAAGGATCAGGAGGTGGTGCCACCCAGGCCAATACCACACCGGTGGCTTCCGCGGTGGAGGCATTGGGGTGACAATGTCAAGGCTTGGGGCATTCTGTGCAGACGCTGGCCGAGAACCAGGATAGGGTTGCTGCCTCACAGGCAGCCATGTGCCAGAGCCACCTGGAAATTGCAGCAGTGCTTCTGAGTGTCGCCCATTCACAGCAGGCCATGGCTGGGAATGTCGGCTGCCTTGCCCAGGTGCTGGACGAAGTAGTGCAGACTGAGAGGGAGGTGGCCCAGTCCCAGAGGGAGTCACTGGCTGATGTGACACAAACCCAGAAGGTAGGTGGCACAGTCAATGGGTGATGTGATGCAGTTCCAGACGCTGATGGTCCACTCCCTTTGCTCCATGACCATGAACCTGCGGCCCCTAGTCGAGACCAGAGCAGGCCTCCATGACTGGCAGCGCCAGATGGCGAGTGAGCCTCAGGGGATAGAGCCATTCACAACCCCATCCCATGGACTAGCCCGGTGGCCATTGGGCACCCTGAGGGAGGAGGAGGTGCTGGGACCCGTGCCGGTGACTCCTGCAGGGCAGGTGCCAGAACATAGCAGCACCTCGGACCCCCCCTCTCGTGCCCCTGGTGCATCTGGTGGGCAGTGGGCAGAAGAGGGCTGCACCACGCCACCTGGGAAACCCAAGCTGTAGCCGAGCTCATAAAGGCCTGGTCGCCACCAGCGCGGACCCAGGTCGCTGGGTGGGAATCACAGCAGGCCTCCTCCACTCCTGATGTACCATCTGGGGATCCACCAAGATGCAACTTTAGGGCCCGTATGGCCAGAAAGTTCGACACCAGTTAAGATGGCAAGGGTGCAGGGCACAGTTTAGTTATAGGGGCTAGGGCATAAATCTGTATAAACGTTACCACATTAAACACCTTTTCACACTGTTACAACCTGCCTCGCTGCTCTATCAGAACGCTGTGAGGGGTGGGCTGGGATGGCCAGAGAGGGGGGCGGGAAAATGGGCGGACATTGTGGGTGGCCTGGGCTCCCCACCCTCCCCCACCAACCATCTCCACCACCGGCACCCCAGGGATTCGATAGGACCGTATGATGGCTTGACCAGCGCGCAAGCAGGGATTACCCAGGTGGACCATGGAAAGTGTTATGTGGGCAGGAGTCAAATGATGCGAAGCACAAGAGCGCATTGCAGAGCAGGTTATCATCATTCTCCATCTCATGGACCAGACCCAGTGTTACTGCCAACCCAGGGCCTGCACCCCGTAGTGCTGCAGGTATGTATCACGGAGGGGGTTGCAGGCGAGTGGAGGGGGGGAACCAGTCGGTGAACCTGGAGGCGATCAGAGCGTCCTGTGCACATTGGCCCTGGCGCACCTGTCGTGCGGCGTCCTGTGCCTGCCTGGGCCCCATGTCCTGCCCACCCTCCCTCACATCCTTCTCTTCGCGCAAGGCTTGGCATTCATCCTCCTCCTCCAGCACCTCACCGCTCTGCTGCGCAATGTTGTGGAGGATGCAGCAGACCGCCACGAAGCGGGCGGCCCTCTCAGCACAGCATCATAGTGGAGGACACCTCCAGAGAGGTCCAGACACCCAAACCATATCTTCAGGAGGTCGTAGCAGTGCTCGATCATGCTCCTGGTCGCTGCATGGGCATCGTTGGAGCGGGTCTCTGGATAGGTGTCATAGCCATGACCATAGTGGATAAACCCTGTCGCCGAAGAGCCAATCCCCAGCCAGGGGAGCACCTCGAACATGTTGGGAATTGATGCGCAGTTGATGGTCACATATCAGCTGCACATTCATCGAGTGGAACCCTTTTGGTTTGTGTACAGCCGCCTGTAATCTGCAGGTGCTCGTAGGGGGACATCATCCCCTGGACCCGGGGCATGTCGGCAATGACGGCGAACCCCGCTGCCCAGCCACCCTGGTGGGCTCGGTCCACATTGAAATGGATGTGTTATGCTGACTGACCATGTAGGACCTCCATGACAGCACAAATGCACCGGTGCACCAAGGTCTGTGAGATCCCGGACGGGTCCCCACTCGGCGCCTGGAAGGACCCGTGGCATAAAGGTTCAGGGCAACCGTCACCTCAACGGCCACCGGGAGCAGGTGTTCTCCCCCATACCCCACGGTGCCAGGTGTGCCATCATCTGGCAGATATGTTGCACTGTCTCCCTGCTCGGCCCGAGTCTTCGACGACATGCTCGGTCCAGCAGAAGCTGCCGGTACACGTGAGGCCTCATGCGGTGCCTTCTTGGCATCTCATCCGTCTCGGCCTGTTGGGCGGCCAGCTCTCCATCCTGGGTTGCTACCTCCTGTCTCTCTAGCATATGCTCCACTGCTGCAGCTTCCTCCGCCTGGAGTAGTGCTAGTGCATTGTTCAGCCCCAGGGTTTTCCCCAGAGCTGCGACGACTAGCAGGAAGGCCACCATTGCTGGTTGAATTCCTGTATCCAATGTCTGCAGGGGGTGAAATAATAATAATAATAATCTTTAGTCACAAGTAGGCTTACATGAACACTGCAATGAAGTTACTGTGAAAAGCCCCTAGTCGCCACATTCCGGCACCTGTTCGGGTACACGGAGGGAGAATTCAGAATGTCCAAATTACCCAACAGCACGTCTTTTGGAGATGGTGGGAGGAAACTGGAACACCCGGAGGAAACCCATGCAGACACCCACATCCCCTATACCTACATGTTAGCATGGGGCATAACCCCATGCCCAACCCATGTCCAATGGGCTACATGGCTGGAACTGGGGGCTCTGCCTCCACATGACCTACGCAAAGCCATCCGAAATCCAGGTACGACCTCCGCAAAGCCATCCGAGATGCCAAGAGAGAATATAAAACTAAGCTAGAGTCACAGACAGACTCTCGGCGGTTGTGGCAAGGACTAAACAACATAACGGGCTACAAAGCGAAGCCGAGCAGTATCTCTGGCAGCAGCGCACCCCTCCCCGATGTTCTTAATGCATTCTATGCTCGGTTCGAGCAGGTAACCAACAATCCGCTATCGAGTGGCCCAGCAACCCATAATTCACCCATACCCACCATCACAGCTTCCGAAGTCAGATCGGCCTTCCTGAAAGTGAACCCGCGGAAGGCGACGGGCCCGGACGGGATCCTTGGTCGTGCACTCAGAGCCTGCGCGGACCAGCTGGCAGAGGTAGTCACAGACATCGTTAACCTATCCCTACTCCACTCCGAGGTCCCCACCTACTTCAAGAAGACCACCATCATACCGGTACCAAAGAAGAACCAGGCAACGTGCCTCAATGACTACCGCCCAGTGGCCCTGACATTAGTTGTAATGAAGTGCTTCGAGAGGCTGATCATGAAGCGCATCACCTCCATACTCCTGGAACGCCTTGACCCACTTCAATTCGCATACCGTCGCAACCGGTCCACATCAGACGCCATTTCCCTGGCCCTACACTCATCCCTAGAGCATCTCGAAAACAAGGACTCCTACATAAGACTCCTATTTATTGACTACAGCTCCGCCTTCAACACCATAATCCCAGCCAAGCTCATATCAAAGCTCCAAAACCTTGGACTTGGATCTCCACTCTGCAACTGGATCCTCAATTTTCTGACCAACAGACCACAATCAGTAAGAATGAACACCAACACCTCCTCCACAATAGTCCTCAATACCGGTGCCCCGCAAGGCTGCGTACTTAGCCCCCTACTCTACTTCCTGTACACACACGACTGTGTGGCAAAACTTGGTTCCAACTCCATCTACAAGTTTGCTGACGATACGACCATAGTGGGCCGGATCTCAAATAACGACGAGTCAGAATACAGGAGGGAGATAGAGAACCTAGTGGTGTGGTGCAGCGACAACAATCTCTCCCTCAATGCCAGAAAAACTAAAGAGCTGGTCATCGACTCCAGGAAGCAAAGTACAGTACACACCCCTGTCAGCATCAACGGGGCCGAGGTGGAGATGGTTAGCAGTTTCAAATTCCTAGGGGTGCACATCACCAAAAATCTGTCCTGGTCCACTCACGTCGGCGCTATCACCAAGAAAGCACAACAGCGCCAATACGTCCTCAGGAAACTAAGGAAATTTGGCACGTCCACATTAAGCCTTACCAACTTTTACAGATGCACTATAGAAAGCATCCTATCGGGCTGCATCACAGCCTGGTATGGCAAGGAACTTCAGAGAGTCGTAAATACCGCCCAGTCCGTCACACAAACCTGCCTCCCATCCATGGACTCCATCTACACCTCCCGCTGCCTGGGGAAAGCGGGCAGCATAATCAAGGATCCCTCCCACCCAACTTACTCACTTTTCCAACTTCTTCCATCGGGCAGGAGATACAGAAGTCTAAGAACACGCAAGAACAGACTCAAAAACAGCTTCTTCCCCAGTCACCAGACTCCTAAATGACCCTTTTATTGACTGACCTCATTAACACTACACCCTGTATGCGTCACCCGATGCCAATGCTTATGTAGTTACATTGTATATCTTGTGTTGCCCTATTGTGTATTTTCTTGAATTTTGTTTAATTCCCTTTTCTTCCCATGTACTGAATGATCTGTTGAGCTGTTTGCAGAAAAATACTTTTCACTGTACCTCGGTATACGTGACAATAAACAAATCCAATCCAATCAATGCCCCAAAACTCGTGTCCTTACAAGATGCAGCATCTACTCGCTCCCTCACCGACCCTTCCCCCACTACCTGCTTCCTAATCATGGCTATATTTGCCACCCAGTAATAGTTGCTAAAGTTCAGCAGTGCCAGCCCACCCTCCCCCAGCCACGCTCTAGCATCACCTTCTTCACTCGCGGGGTTTTACCCGCCCACACAAAACAGGAGATCACCTTATTTACCCGCTTGAAAAAGGCCCTTGGGTAAAGATGGGAAGGCACTGAAAAACAAACAGTAATCTCGGGAGGACCGTCATTTTCCCAGTCTCCTCTCCTGCCCCCCTTGCCTGGATCGCAAACATCTCACTTTTCCCCATGTTCAATTTGTACACCGATAAACGGCCAAATTCCCACAAAATCCTCATGATCTCTCCCATCCCCTCTAACGGGTCAGAAACATAGTATATTGCCCGACGTCAGCCGGGTCGTTCGAACATTCGCCTCTGGTGCCTGGTACAGCAGCCTGACCAGTCGATGAAGCCCCGACCAAACCCGAACCGCCCCAACAACTCCCACAGATAGTTCCATTTCACTTAGTCAAAGGCCTTCTCTGCGTCCACTACCTCCACCTCCTTTCCCTCTGGGGGCATCATGATTACATTCAAGAGCCTTCTAACGTTGGCCGTTAGCTGCCTACCCTTAACCAACCCCGTCTGGTCTTCCGCTATCACCTCCGGGACACAGTCTTCTATCCTTGAGGACAAGATTTTAGCTAACAGTTTGGCATCAACATTCAGCAGGGAGATCGGCCTGTAAGACCTGCATAGCTCAGGGTCCTGTTCCCGCTTCAGGATCAGTGAAATTGAGGCCTGTGACATTGTCCGAGGAAGAACACCGTGATCCCTTGCCTCGTTAAATGTCCTTAACCAACAGTGCGCCCAAACATTCCACTGGGTAACCATCTGGTCTCGGGGCCTTGCCCGACTGCATGGCCTCCAGTCCATCTACACCGAAACATCTCTGTACCCTCCTCACAGCTCACCCTCCTACCCATTTTGTCATCTGCAAATTTGGAGATATTACATTTAGTTCCCTCATCTAATAAATAGAACATAATAAGAACATAAGAACTAGGAGCAGGAGTAGGCCATCTGGCCCCTCAAGCCTGCTCCGCCATTCAATGAGATCATGGCTGATCTTTTGTGGACTCAGCTCCACTTTCCGGCCCGAACACCATTACCCTTAATCCCTTTATTCTTCAAAAAACTATCCATCTTTATCTTAAAAATATTTAATGAAGGAGCCTCAACTGCTTCCAAAAGATAGATTCCTCCTGAAGGATTTGCGCTCCGAAAGCTAGTGATTCGAAACAAACATGTTGGACTTTAACCTGATGTTGTAAGACTTCTTACTGTGCCCACCCCAGTCCAGCATCTCCACATCATAATTAATTAATATATAATGCGAACAGTTGGGATCCGAGCATTGATCCCTGTGATACCCCTCTAGTCACTCTCTTGCATTCGAAAAAGACCCGTTTAATCCTGCGCTGTTTCCTGCCTGTCAACCGGTTTCCCTCTCAATGTCAATACACTATCCCCAATTCCATGTGCTTTCATTTTAAATGAGCTATATGAATTCATTGTGTAAAAATGACTTTTAATGTCTGATTTGTCAGCTACAATTTTGCATTTTCAAATTTAGTCATTAGAAATTAAGAGCAGTACCATGAAGTAACAGAGGGTGGCAATGCTCATCACAAAAAGCACTTATGTCCATCCAGTAGTAACAGCCATAAGGCAGGTTTCCTTTAAATAAATGCTTTCAATGTAAGCATCAAAAATTTACAGAATGGGAGGCCTTTTGGCCCATCATGTTTCTACCAGCTCTAAAGGGGCTTTCCAACTTAATCCCTATTTCCAGCTCTTGCTTCATAGTTTGGCAGATTGCATCGAGTATTTTTTTCCAAAAATGTATTTATTCATAATTGTAAAACCACATTACATAATAGTTCAAATTTGACATATCATAAAAGTTTAACATAGATTCACTTATTGTAATAAAGTATGTAGCAGCCTGGGGTACCTCACTATATATACAATTACAGGCTTTATATATATATAAATATATTATACTTTATGTCAAATATACAGCTCAAGGAGTTTGTTTCCAACCTCTAGGTATACTAGAGTGGGAGTGGCCTTACGACAATGGCTCTTCCCCACTGAGCCTTTGCAGTGTCTGCCCAAGTTTTATTGCACCCCTCTTCAAATAGTCCTGCACCTGTTTGCACCGCTTGGCTACCAGAACCATAGAATCCCTAGTGCAGAATGAGGCCATTTGGCCCATCGACACCAACGTTCTGAAAGAACACCCTACCTAGACCTGTGCCCTATTTCTTTAACCCCACTTAACATTCACATCTTCAGACAATTTTTGCATGGCCAATCCACCTTACCTGCACAACTGGACTGTGAGAGGAAACCCATGCAGACATGGGGAGAATGTGAAAACTCCTCAGTCACCAAAGGCTGAAATTGAACCTGGGCCCCAGTGAGGCAGCAGTGCTATCCACAGTGTCCAACGGGTTTTTGGCAAACCAAAGGGCGTCTCTCACAATGTTGATATTCCTCCAGCAGCAGTTGACACTTATCTCAATGTCCATCCTGGGAACAGATTGGTAGAGCAGCGTTCTGCATTACCAAGCTGCTTGAAATGAGTCTTGACAAAATCCACTGCAACTCTTTCCAGACTTTTGTTTCCCAGGAGAGGAAAAGTCTCTTCACCACAGCCACCTTAGTAGCAGCATGCAGAGGGGATAACACTCCAGTGTGCGGGAAGGATCTGACAGGAAGAGCTCTTCCCATCATCAGCCAAGATGTGCCTTGGTGCCTTGTTTGACAGTTATGCCGATGAGGTGTTCTGCAAAATAACTTGTCTGCTTAGTGAACGATAGAAGAAAAATCATAGAATCATTACAGCACAGGAGGCCATTCAGTCCATCAAGTCTGCACCAACCCTCTGAAAGAGCACCCTACCTAGGTCCCCACCCTACCCCCGTAACCGCACCTAACCTTTTGGACACTAAGAGGCAATTTAGTATGGCCAACCCACTTCACCTGCACATCTGTGGACATGACAGGATCTACCATTTCTTCCCCCCCCCCCCCCCCCCCCCCCTCCCCCTCCCTCCAGGGCCTCAAAGGCGTTACATGTGGACCACTGCCTGACAGTTGACAAATGACCTTGGCCATTTTATCTGCTTACTCAGCAATCTCCTGCATCTGTGAATGTGCACTCCAAAATCTCGGGTCCTCTACAATTCTCAGTATGCTAATTTATTGTATATTCCCTTGCCTTGTTTCCTCTCCTCAAATGCACTGCCTCACATTCCTTTAGATTGAAATCAATGACACTTTTTGCCCATTTGACTAGTCCAAGGTGTTTTTCTGCAAACATTTCCATGCGATAAGTGACTGGAGCATTCAGCAGCAATGTGGTCAGACTCATCGTTCACACTAGGAGAAAAACAACATCAACACGTACTGAGGTTTAATACAAAGCTTCCAAGTCCATCTCCAAATATATTTTTTAATTCAATGAGTTTCTCCCTCTACCACCCTTTCAGTGAGTTCCAGACCCCAACCATCCTCAGTGGGTAAGAAAAATTATCAAATTCCCTGGAATGTTTCTACCAATTACATTAAATCTCCGCCTGCCATCTGTTAACCACCCATGTGAAGGCCCATCATAATTTATACTTCAATTAAATCCGCCCTCAACCTCAGTTTCAAAAAGTACCAGCTTATCCAATCTTTCCTCGTGACTAAAATGATCCATTCCTTTTTAAAAAAAATTTAGAGTACCCAATTCATTTTTTCCAAGGGGCAATTTAGCGTGTTCAATCCACCTACCTTGCACATCTTTGGGTTGTGGGGGCGAAATTAACGCAAACACAGGGAGAACGTGCAAAATGATCCATTCCTGACAATATCTCCTACCATCTCCAGTATGATTACATCCCTTTTTACTGCAGTGACCAGAACTATATACTAAATCTTAATATAATTCTAAAATAATCTCCCTGCCTTTATGTTTTGCCTCAGCGAATAAACTATTCTGAATGCTTTTACCTTGGCCATTTTATCTGCTTACTCAGCAATCTCCTGCATCTGTGAATGTGCACTCCAAAATCTCGGGTCCTCTACAATTCTCAGTATGCTAATTTATTGTATATTCCCTTGCCTTCAGCAGAGCAGACTTATGGGGCTGTGGCCTACTTCTGCTCCTAATTTGTATGCCCATATGAAGGGTCCCCATCTCTCGAGGTGAACCATCAAATGTCTCCATTCTGCAGGATGGCAGAGCACTCAACGGACCAAATAGCTTACTTCTATTCCTATGTATTATACAGATTTTTAAAGAGCTTAACCACAGCTGTGACTTCAGAGGATCAACTAGGTCACTTACATTCTTAAATTTGAAGCATCATGCCTCACAGATTCTATCTGCAGCCAGACAGGGCAGCAAGCTATGAACATTTTTAACTTTCACACAAACTAATTTGGACAAATCTACCCTCTCCTATTTTAGTCAATATTTGTGTGTTGGGATTTCAAGATATAGAAGAGTGGGATGGAGATTACAAGTGTTTCTCTGATAAACTTTCTTAAAAGGTTAAGTAAAGATTCCATTCAAAAAAAATCCAAACTATGTTGGTCAACAGTGCACAATGTAATATAAAGTTCAAGAAGTTAAGGGAATGCAGCAATAAGTTAGAAAAGGAATTGACCCGTTTAGAAGAGGAGGCACATGATATAACATGTTATGCAAGATTTGAAAAAACTAGACCAAACACTGGAACCTGTATGAATTGAAGTGGCGCAAGCTATGCCATTTGCATCTTTCTTTTCAGAGGTTCAAAAACAGAGAGGGACAATGACGGAGAGTCCCCCTATTGTTGAAGAGACTGAGGGAAGTCAAATGGTCCAAACAGGAACGATCGCAGAATCCTTCTTTCCAGATTTAGAGCAGGACGAAGCAAGTTCCCAAATTGACAAGATAGTGACGGAGATGCCTCAGCCAGTAGAAACTGAAGTTGGCTCTCAAAGCACAAGGTTCCAAACTCATTGCCCTCCTGTCAAAGTGAGAAATGTTTATGGCCTCACCCAGAGTTACAAAACAGTGACCTGACAGATCCTCCCAGCTGCATGCTTCCTAGAATTTAAAGTCTGATGGGCCAAAGCACTCACAGGGACCCAATTACCATCAGACAGGTCCCCATCAAAATCCTGAGTATATTCACTGAAAACTCTACAACTGTTACCATAAGATCAATGGTGAGGATTATAACTAGTAAAGCCAATAGCAATTAATTTCAGTCAACTGGCTCCTCCACCAACATCATCCACGATCATTACCCTGTAAAGTTGGGCAAGTTGACTTTTCCCCAGCAAAGAACACCTGATATTTGAGGCATGTTACTATTTGTTCTCAAACATTAAAATGTTTTTTTAAAGTTTGAAAAGGAAGCTAGAGTTTGGAAACTGAGCATTTAAAACATGATGTTTGTGCTGAGACAGGAAGTTTGAATTGTACTTGCACAGCTGTGAAAGGGCTCTACAGTTTGTTCCCAAATATACAAGGACGTGTAAAATCTTGCAGAAATCCAATTTAAACTTTTGAAAACATTTGCACTCGACTTAAAAGCATGTTTTACGTTTCTTTCAAATTTTGCTAAGTAGTAAAATATATTTTTTTGAAGTAGTTTGAAATAGTTTGATCAGCTTTTTAAAAAATTATGTGAAGTATTGAATTTGCATGTCAGATTCTTTGCCTTCACCCTACCCAAACAAGCAGCAGAGTTAACTTTGTGCTAACAGCTGCTTTTTTTCTAACATTCATTACACAACCTTTGGACTAATAAATGTATATTGGGCATTGAGATTTTAAGTTTCAAAATGACAGATATGGGGTGTGATTTAACAGACAGAAGCAGAGGCTAGTTTAGCAGTTTCTTGGCGCTGCAGACACCACTATTTAACAGCACTTTGCTGGTTTTTTTGGCTTTTGACTGAGAATGCCCCTCCAAGGTCACACTTAAAAAAAATTCAGAGTTCCCAATTCATTTCTTCCCAATTAAGGGGCAATTTAGTATGGCCAATCCACCTAACCTGCACATCGTTGGGTTGTGGGGACGAAACCCACGCAGACACAGAGTATGTGCAAACTTCACACGGACAGTGACCCAGAGCCGGGATCCCCCCCCCCCCCCCCCCCCCCCCCCGGTGCTGTTACACCTGGTCCACATTTGTGGAAACCAATGCCAAATGGCAAGGACTCCTAAGCATGGCCGGTAGCTCCCAGGCCCCGGGAGAATATGACGCACATATTTACAATGAGCCTAACGGACGTAAGCAAATCAGATGGGCCTTTACGACAATGGCTTCAGATCTTTACTGAATTCAAATTTCACCACCTGCCGTGGTGGGATTCGATTCCTGGTCTCCAGAGGATCTCTGGATTACTAATCCAATGACAATATCTAATCCTATTTAAGTTCTTAGACCTCACTGCTTTGTGAAAACTTTTATAATTATATGCATGCCCACTGTACACAAAGAACTATTAAACAGCATTCTCTTCTCAGTTTAGCCAATATTAACCTGTACTGTATCTCAGAAACTTTGGGTAATGGATCTGGCATTCTTCCTCAGTTTGTCAGTAGAGGGAGCCAAGTGATCTTCATTGATACAGTAATGGATACTCACTATTGACAGTAATTCAGACTAGTCCAAATGGCAATTTTTGCAACTGAACTGATTGTCCACTAACAAGGAATAGTCTCAACAATTTTACAACACTGTAGTATCGTATTTTCTGAAAGTAGCTTGCTAAGACCCATAGTGCTAACAGCATAATCCATCTCACACGTGGACAAAAATTGAGTCATAAAATTAGTTTTTGTTTTTATTTATGAAACACATCACTTTCCTCTGAAATAGTTGTCAATGACATCCTTGGCTTGTGAGTCTTTGCCATAATCCTAAAAAGAAATAACATTTGTTAACTTGTATTAGATTAATTTTATAACACGATCTCAAACTTGCAACAGGAATGCCTTATGAATGGATAGTCTTTCTTTCATTTAGTTCAAGTTTAATACATTAAAATAAGTAGATATACATATATATATAAAATACATAGTTTCATATATATGTCCAATCGGACTACAACCAATAGTTTTTAGAAATTAGCCTCATTTACTGATGTAAATAACTCACCTTGACAACAACACAGCTGCAGCCTACAACCTTGCGAGGTTTTCCTTCTCGGTCTATTTTGCACAGGCCTACCCATTCACCAAGTTTTTTGTTGTCATCAACCTTCAGTGCAGAAAAAGGCAGTTATACAACGTCTTATAAAAGCCATCAAGTTTCACCAACATTTGATAAGACAAGTACTGCATCTCAGACATTTTTGGGTAACAATTCTGGCATTTTCTTCATTTGATTTCTGTTGAGGGAGCCAAGTGGTCATCACAGATACAGTACTGCTATTCCATTCCACATCAAACACAGGATAAGTATACATAGATAATAATAGCTACAATCATTAATTTTTAAGTTAAATATTTCATCAGGGCAAATCTATCCCCCTTGTACAAAGTAGTGACTCACAGGGGAAACTTTTCAGATACAATGTTCCATGTTCAAGCCATCGTTATTAAATAGAGCTTCACCACTCAACACTAACTGGATAATTAAGTGAGCAATACCACCACAAAGTTTTCCCTTCTTCTAACCTGGGAGCATCAATTATAGCATCTCTATTAGCCAAGATTGGTGGCTCAACAGAGATCTGATGTCAAATGGCAGACCTTCCTGGTGTACATACAGTAGTTCAACTATTGGCTGCTTAAACTCTTTGAAACAAATGAAGCCTCAAGGAGGAAATGTGCTACCTTTTTAGGTTTCCATACCATGTACGTGGTCAATTCTCAGAATCCCAGATGCTATTAATCTCAATGTATTCCTGCATTAAACTATCTCATCAAATCAGTCCGGTTTGTACATTCAGTAGCTTAAACCAACAGGCTCAGAAAGTCCCAAGTTTAATCTGCCTTGTGTGTGCAGAAAGCTGACCTAGTTAGGTTAACAGTTAACTTTAGTGATGTTGCTAGGGAGCACACATTCCATCCAATGCCTGATTGCTACCCAATCATTCATAGTGGAGCTGCACAGATGTCATGTGAAAACAGGATCGAATTCAATCATGGCAAATCATACCTACTATATTATAATAATCTTTATTGCCACAAGTAGGCTTACCTTAACACTGCAATGAAGTTACTGTGAAAAGCCCCTAGTCGCCAAATTCCAGCGCCTGTTCAGGTACAGAGGAGAATTCAGAATGTCCAAATTACCTAACAAGCATGTCTATCAGGATTGTGGGAGGAAACCGGAGCCCCAGAGGAAACCCACGCAGGCACGGGGAGAACGTGCAGACTCCGCAGACAGTAACCCAAGCCAGGAATTGAACCTGGGATCCTGGTACTGTGAAGCAACAATGCTAACCACTGTACTACCGTGCCACCCAGGGCATTAGGGTGAAGTGGCATATTGGTTAGCACTGCTGCTTCACAGCATCAGGGACCTGGGTTCACTGCTGACCTTGGGCGACTGTATGGAATTTATACATTCCTCCCATGTCTGCAAGTATTTTCCGGGTGCTCCGGTTTCCTTCCACAGTCCGAACGTGTGCCAGTTAGGTATGATATGAGGAAAGATTGGGGAATTTGGGAGCTGATCTTGGTGCTTCATAAGATAGTCAATGAACAAAAGAAAATACAGAATAATGCCTTTAATTGTAAAAAGATGGAATACATGATGGTCATTAAAGTACCAGAAGTTATTTGTTCAGGGCACTGATGCTCACCTTAATCAGGTTGATCTGATGCTCTGCACATAGTGCCTCTACCAATTTAACATACTGTGCCTCATCACAATTGCCTGCCAGGACACACAAGTGAGCTTGCCGTCTGGAAGTAAAAAGAAATCAGAATATTACATTGAACTATTTTTGGCACATACAAATATTTACACCAATCTGCTCCAATGAATATGACCATTAATATCAATGTCACAAAGTAAAGTAACGAATGTTATTCAAAATCTAGATATAAATATGTTTATGTGTAATGCTATCTACATAAAGAATAGGTCACCAGCACTTGGGCTGTTCGGACAGTATAATGGTAGGTTCAAGATTGGTCCCTTGCTAAGTTAAGGGAGCATGATGTAGGTGTTGGCACAGTAATGAGCATTAGGTTTTTTACACGGTTTAATGCAACAATGGGATAGCTTGATATGATTCAACATTAAAAACCAATAAGCACAGAGCTCTTCTGAATACAGCAACTCCCGTTCTGATGGTCACAACAGCCTTCAATACTTCACTTAAATGGCTTGTGTGAACAGAGCTACCAAGTGTCACATTGTGGAGCCATCAGGCACTCGCATGCCTATTGCAGGAGTTACTGGCTCATGTTTCGGAGCCAAGACCCTGCCAAGACCCCCATTCCCTCAAAGGGGAAACCCAAAGTAGCTGTGACAAAATATAACGGTTTCATTCAGCAAAAACTTTTAACATGCCACTCTTGCACTCTTATCCTAATTTCACGATACTGACAATAGGCTACATCTACAAGATGTACACTGGGTTCATACCTACCATTTTAAAATTGGACATTTTAACTAAAAATGTGGCTTAAGCAAATTTGGTAGTCAATACATCTTAAAAGAATTTTAGCACTAATCTGCTGGAACAAAACTCATTTCAATATTACAACCATCCCTTTATCATAGATTTCAAAGTTAACAGCACTAGACATTATTCAAACGTTCATAGCGATGGTTACATTTCTCCCATTACACGTCAATGATGAAGGTTCATTTATCGAATTATTGAAAGATACTCACTTGTCCAGCACCTTGACAGCTTCCCGGAGACCACAACACAAGCCATCGTGGATGTATGCAGTTTTAAGCACTTCCTGAAGTGCTGTGTTAACATCCATAACACCGCTTGCAGTTATGCTGTCAAAAGTTAAAATTGTATATTATACAGAATTCTGCTCCTATTCAACCTATGGATTTTTGGCAAATTATATCAAATAAAGTTAATGGTTTGAGCTACATCGTTGTCAGAATATTTTTTTCACTCATCCTTAAGAGTGAAGGGGTATCCGACATAAAACGTTCATCATTCCAACCATGTAGCTTAATTGTAGTACGATAATTATGATCAGCGACACTTGAAATCGAACAATTATGGTCAATCTTGCAACATAATTTTAAAACGTTTTGACGTGCAACCATTCCAAATATCTGGAAGAACTTAATGATCGAGTGAGACTTCTAGCACCTAAATGTATATTTTTTGTCTATATTTCCATTATAAATACTTCTACTAGAAATAATATATTTCCACCACTTTCTCACTGACCAATTAAACTCGGCAACACTTCATATAAATCATAACAAAGTCAGTGAGGGAAATGAACCGCAAAACCTGCTGGTTCTTTGGAATGTGTGCTGCCAAGATCAGTCTTGATTAACAAACAGGAGGTATAAAGTAGGGATAAATGGAACATTTCAAGTTGGTAGGTTGGGGCGTCAGTGATTTACATTTAATGATATAGTCAAAGACAAAACAGTAATCTAGATTTGGTGATGACACAAGCTCGGGCAGCACAGTAGCAGTGGCTTCACAGTGCCATGTTCGATTCCCGGCTGGGTCACTGCCTGTGCAGAGTCTGCACATTCTCCCAGTGTCTGCGTGGGTTTCCTCCGGGTGCTCCAGTTTCCTCGCACAAGTCCTGAAAGAGGTGCTTGTTAGGTGATTTGGACATTCTGAATTCTGTGTACCCAAACAGGTGCCAGAATGTGACAACTAGGGGCTTTTCACAGTAACTTCATTGCAATGTAAGCCCACTTGTCACAATAAAGATTATTATTATAGGTATGAGGACAGAGATTGCAGAGTTATAGACAGATTGAATGAATAGGCAGCAATGTGGCAGGTGTGGTATAATGTTGGCAATAATTCAAATGCAAAATTTTCTTTAAAAGGCTGGAAAAACTTGTGA
The DNA here is from genome assembly GCF_902713615.1 of Scyliorhinus canicula. Classification (NCBI taxonomy): domain Eukaryota; kingdom Metazoa; phylum Chordata; class Chondrichthyes; order Carcharhiniformes; family Scyliorhinidae; genus Scyliorhinus; species Scyliorhinus canicula. The sequence goes on along the minus strand of NC_052151.1, from coordinate 62,104,511 downwards.
CTTGGGTATATTCATATAAGGAACACAAAGTTAGCATGCAAATACAACAAGCAATTAGGATGGCAAATTGGCCTTTATTGTAAGAGGATTGGAGTCCAATGTGGAAATCATGTTATAATTGTATAGTGCTTTAGTGAGTCCACACCTGTAATGCAGTTTTGGTCTCCATATCTTAAAGATTGGATTTGTTTATTGTCACGTGTACCAAGGGACAATGAAAAGTATTTTTCAACGAGCAGCTCAACAGATCATTAAGCACATGAAAAGAAAAGGAAATAAAAGAAACTACATAATAGGGCAACACGAGATACACAATGTAACTAGATAACACTGGCATCAGGTGAAGTATACGAGTGTAAATTAGGTCACTCCATAAGAGGGTCATTTAGGAGTCTGGTAACAGTGGGGAAGAAGCTGTTTTTGAGTCTGTTCATGCGTGTTCTCAGGCTTTTGTATCGCCTGCCCGATGGAAGACGTTGGAAGAGGCCGGATGGGAGGGGTCTTTGATTATGCTGCCCACTTTCCCCAGACAGCGGGAGGTGTAGATGGGATCAATGGATGGGAGGCAGGTTCGTGAGATGGATTTTCTTTTCATGTCCTTAATGATCTGTTGAGCTGCTCGTAGAAAAATACTTTTCATTGTCCCTGTGTTCATGACTCCAACGTTTCTTGCAGTCTTGGGTCGAGCAGTTGCCATACCAGGCTGTGATGCAGCCAGATCAGGTGCTTTCTATAGTGCATCTGTAAAAGTTGGTAAGAGTTAATGTGGACATGGCAGATTGCCTTACTTTTCTGAGGAAGTATAAGCGCTGTTGTGCTTTCTTGGTGGCAGTGTCGAGGTGAGTGGACCAGGACAGATTTTTGGATATGTGTACCCCTAGGAATTTGAAACTGCCATCTACACCTCGGCCCTGTTGATGTTGATTGGGGTGTGTACAATACTTTACTTTCTGAAGTCAATGACCAGCTCTCTAGTTTTGTTGGCATTGACAGATGAGTGCCTTTGATGTGGAGGTGCAAAGATTGATGAGACGGGTTCCTGGGATGAGAGTATTGCCATATGAGCGGCAACGTTTACTGGGCCTGTAATCTAAAGTTTAGGAACAGGAGGCGATCGCTCAACGTGGACACAGATCGTTTCCTCTGGTTTGGGAAGCTGGAGCACAATATCAGGGTAATGTCTCAATATTCAACACCGTGGGGTGGAGGAGGAACTTCTTCACTCGTGGGTTGCGAATATTTGGACTTCACTAACCCATTTCATTTCCTAGGCCTCTCCCGTTCTCCCTCTGGCTAAAGCAAATGACTGAGACTCCAGCTACTTTCCAGGCACTGCTCCCGGGCCCGACCGCCCCCCACCGCATCATGTTCTGGCCCTGCTCCCGGACCGGAGCTCCCCCTTCCCCCACGGCGAACTGCACCCCCACCCATCCCCGGTTCCCAGCCCGATCCGGGGCAGACCTGGGGGCAGGGGAGCCACTCACCATTCCTCGGCCATTGTGCTGCTTGCTGTGGCGGATCAGGGCGGTTTCCTGCTGCAATATAAAGGAGAGGGTGAGGGTTAGGCTGGGCCGTGTGGGATGGCGCTTTACCCGGGGGGAAGGGTCTGAGGATGGCGGAGATACGGCTCCGATTGTACCCTCACTCACCGCGGACCACAGAGTCAGAGCCGCCGACAAGATGGCGGAGAGAGAGGGCGCGCGCCGTGACGTCACCGCTTTAATACCCGCGCGCGCCCGCGCAGGACCCGCCCCGCGAGGGGGGAGGAGCCAAGCCGCCCGCCGAGGGGGAGGGGCTGTGTTGTGCTTGCGTCGCGCTGTTCACGGCCTTAGCCTGACTCAAAAGGGCAATGAAGCATTTTAAAAAGTGGCCCAATGTAGAAAAGGGGCAACAACTAATTTACGCACAGCAAGCTCCCGTGGACACTGGGCGAAAAGGCGGGGATAGCTCTGCCGGGGTGGATTTGATGCCCACCTGTAGGGCATTGACCAGATGTTGACTCCTCTGGCAGCGCAGCAGCACCTTCTTGTCCTCAGTGCTGCACTGGGCCCCGCGCCCAGAGTTTGTACTCGAGCAAGTTCCGAGTGAGATGTGAACCTTTACCCTACCCCGCGCTCAGTCTCCCTGTGAACACACACCGAAACCGTTAACTTCTCGCACCGTCCGCCCACTGCCGGCTCTGGCGCAGCACCTAACAGGTGGAGAGTAACCCGACAATTGGGAGAACGGGGCGATTTAGTTAATACGACCAACACATTGAATGCTCGCAAATCAGGACTTTCATTCCTTAAAAAGTGCGGGGTGGGCGGGGCTACTCGGGCAATTGCAATAGTGCGGGTGAAAGTGGGCGGGTGGAGTGAGCTGGTGGAGCTCGGACCGAGTTTGATTTACCCTGTACGCACAGAGTCTACCTCTCTCTTCCCCCGCTGTCGGCAGCTGCCCCTCCACCAAACTGCAATGGCAAGTCAAGGGGATGAAGGTAATTCCTGGCTTTGCTCTTTTTCTGTGCTGACTTGACTAGGTTGTGTAACCGATCCGGCCGTGACAGCCCCAGATCATGAAGTTTAGTGAATATTCCAAAGAGGGTTGTTTGTCTTTAGGGCAGGGTTTTGTTTTTAAATATAAATTTATAGTAGCCAATTTTTTCCCCCCTAATTAAGGGGCAATTTAGCGTGGCTAGTCCACCAACCCTGCAGCTCTTTGGATTTTACCTGTTGGAGTTACAACCTGGTGTTGTAAGACTTTTTACTGTGCTCACCCCAGTCCAACGCTGGCATCTCCACATCATGGCTCTTTGGGTTGCGGGGGTGAGACCCACGCAACAGACACAGGGGGAAATGTGCAAACTCCACACGGACAGTGACGGCGGGGGGGGGGGTGGGTGGGATCGAACCTGTGTCCTCGATGCTGTAAGGCAGCAGTGCTAACCACTGCCGCCCTCTTCGGGATGATTTTTTTAAAAATTCACAGAATATGAAGTTGCCGGTAAGGCTGCCATTTATGACCCTCGCCCTGAGGAACTGGTAAATCCATGCAATGAAGGTATTGTTGGAACAATGAACTCTCATTGTTGGAAGGTAATTGAGGGACTTTGATGAGGGGATATAGTGCTAATTAAAGAATGGCAATATATTTCCAAGTCTGGATGGTGTGTGACTTGAGGAATTTGCAATTGGTGGTTTTCTCCAGTGCCTGTTGCCCTTGTACTTCAAGATGATGGTCGCTGCAGGTCTGGGAGGGGTCACCGAAGAAGTCTGGGTGAGTTGTTGGAGTGCATCTTGTGATTATGTTGGCCAACATGTTTCGCCACTTTCCATTTGTGGCGAATGAATTGGGCACAGACATATGGTGAATTGACACTTTTTGGAGCCGCACAATATGGGGTAAAGTTGCACTGGTAAAGAGTGTATAGGTGGCACTTGCTAAACTGTTATTATTGTCCATCCCTAATTGAGCAAGGAAGAATCAACCACATCACTATTGGGCAGGAGTCATAAATGGTAAGATTGTGACTATGTTTATGAAAATAAAATTCAGTCGTCTGGTTTATGCTAACCTGGAAGGTGCTTTCTCTGAGTGCCTCTGAATAATACATTTATGTCTACAGGACCATTCTGTGAAGCACTGTGAAAACAGGGCTGGCCACCAGAAGAACAATGATCCGGTTGTACTCTAAGTTTTCTTAGGGAATCTAGTGACGCAGAGAATACTAATTGAAGAAGTAGTTGGCAGTTTTTCACAAGGAGTACTGCATGGCTTCCAGGGAGGGTTGAAATGTGCAACCTTTTGCTATACTGAGGCTGTGTAACAATATCCAAATGCATTCAGCCTTCAGCTTAATAAATCTGTTGGAATGAATCATTGAAAGGAATAGTGCACTATTGGCCTAAAAAGAGACATTACAGCAGGTTGGCTGAGAATCAGGTCTATTTATTGCCCGAACACTGGGTTTGGAAATGGCAGGTGAGAGAGCATAAACATAGGGAAAAGTCAGAGCGCCAAAGCTCATGTGTGGAGATGTGTTGATTCCTTTCCCTCCGTGTCACCAGTATATCAATTCTGATAAAATAGAAACAGTTTTACTCTTGTAGAAGTTTGTATTATTTTGTCATAAACAAAATAATTCAGTTAACAGGTTGCCATTACCCTTTTAAGAATATTTACAACAGTCTTGCTTTGCAGAGCACTTGAATTGCAAAACCATTTTGAAACTGTATTCCTGGCTCTGGTTGAGTGTATCAGTCTTGATCATTGACAGTTTAAAACCTCAAACCTATTTCCAAAAGATTGCATGGTTGTTTGACAGGTTAGGTCAAATGTGTGAGGTCTGCTACTATGGGAAGCCCAGTGTGTCAACTTGCAATGGCAGAGTTGTACATGTCTAAATTGGCACTGCAGTGGAAGGCAATGAAATTAAATGAAAATCGCTTATTGTCGCGAGTAGGCTTCAATGAAGTTACTGTGAAAAGCCCCTAGTCGCCACATTCCGGCGCCTATCCGGGGGGGCTGGTACGGGATGGCGCACCAACAGTGAAAGTAGTCAAGAATAGAAAGGGCTCAGATAGCATCAGAATACCAAAAGCGTAGGCAGGAGTCCCTGTCAAAAGACCGATAATGTCACACTGAGCAAGTGAGGAAGTATGGCCTCCCAAGTTAAGAAGGCAAATGGAATTTTGTCCTTCATTGCTAGAGGGATGGAGTTTAAGACTAGGGAGGTTATGTTGCAATTGTATAAGGTGTTAGTGAGGCCACACCTGGAGTATTGTGTTCATTTTTGGTCTCCTTACTTGAGAAAGGACATACTGGCACTAGAGGGTGTGCAGAGGAGATTCACTAGGTTAATCCCAGAGCTGAAGGGGTTGGATTATGAGGAGAGGTTGAGTAGACTGGGACTGTAGTTGTTGGAATTTAGAAGGATGAGGGGGGATCTTATAGAAACATTTAAAATTATGAAGGGAATAGATAGGATAGATGCGGGCAGGTTGTTTCCACTGGCGGGTGAAAGCAGAACTAGGGGACATAGCCTCAAAATAAGGGGAAGTAGATTTAGGACTGAGTTTAGGAGGAACTTCTTCACCCAAAGGGTTGTGAATCTATGGAATTCCCTGCCCAGTGAAGCAGTTGAGGCTCCTTCATTATATGTTTTTAAGGTAAAGATAGATAGTTTTTTGAAGAATAAAGGGATTAAGGGTTATGGTGTTCGGGCCGGAAAGTGGAGCTGAGTCCACAAAAGATCAGCCATGATCTAATTGAATGGCGGAGCAGGCTCGAGGGGCCAGATGGCCTACTCCTGCTCCTAGTTCTTATGTAAGTTGTTCTCTGGGGAAATCCTCATTTGGTACAAGCTAGGACGTATCAAAATAATAGAAACATGGAATGTATGAATAATCTTCAGGAAGGAAAGCTGGATAGAACATACAGTGCAGAAGGAGGCCTTTCAGCCCATCGGGTCTACACCAACCCACTTAAGCCCTCACTTCCACCCTATCTCCGTAACCCAATAACCCCTCCTAATCATTTGGACACTAAGGGCCATTTAGTATGGCCAGTCGAACTAACCTGCACATCTTTGGACTGAGAGAGGAAACCAGAGCACCCGGAGGAAGCCCGCATAGACACAGGAGAACGTGCAGACTCCGCACAGACAGTGACCCAGCAGGGAATCGAACCTGGGACCCTGGCGCTGTGAAGCCACGGTGCTAGCCTACTGTGCTGCCCAAAGAGAGCTTAAAGCAAGAAATAGAAAAGGAGAAATGTGAAGTATAATAGGCAGGGAATGTGACTTAAGAATGATGAGTTGAGAATGGTATACTCGGGAGGAATTGAAAAGGAATAGAGAGTACCAGTAATGCCAAGCAAGGGAGCTGCCAAATGTGTAATAAGGTGAAATGTGAGTCAGATAGACTGATGCTGGTCAAATTATAGGGGCAACCAACCAGTGGATATCATTCAGACTGATCTGCCCACAAGCAAATATCCAGAAGAAGTGATTGCTGAACAGTATGATGGAGCACGGTAGCACAGTGGGTAGCTGTTGCTTCACAGCTCCAGGGTCCAGGTTCGATTCCCGGCTTGGATCACTGTTTGTGTGGAGACTGTACGTTCTCCCTGTGTCTGCATGGGTTGCCTCCGGGTTTCCTCACACAAGTCCCGAAAGACGTGCTGTTGGGTCATTTGGATATTCTGAATTCTCTTCTATGTACCGAACAAACGCTGGAATGTGGCGATTATGGGCTTTTCACAGTCTCTTCATTGCAGTGTTAATGTAAGCCTACTTGTGACAAAGATTTTATTATTTTTATTATTATTTTATTATTATTATTATTATTATTATTATTATTATTATTATTATTAATAATAATAATTAAGAAAACAAATCATCCAGGAGAGTGGCATCAGCAGGGCCGGATGGGCCGAGTGGCCAAGCGGATATGGCAGAGTCGCGCCGGTGCCGCTCACCCCTGGTCGCTGCTGGCGGGAACTCTGTGCGAACGGTCAGGAGACGGCCTGTGGGGCAGGGAAAAGCGCTCCTTCACCGGGGGGGGGGCCTCCGATGGGGTCTGGCCCACGATCGGGACCCACCGATCGGCAGGCCAGCCTCTTCCCTGCCCCCCACCCCCCACCGGCCTACTTTGTTGCACAGCCGGCCCCTGAACCCCGACGCCATGTTGAGTTGGGACCGTCATGCTGAAGAAGTCCATGCGCACGTTGGCACGACCCAACTGCGCATGTGCGGGTTGGCGTGGTGCCCATTTGGTGCCGGGAAGGGAAGCTGGGGTGGTTTGAACCGCTCCAGCGCTGTGGGGCCAGAATCGGTCATCCCCATGCCCGTTTCTCGTCATCGTGAAACGCGACGGCGTTCACGACAGCGCGAATACTTGGTCTCCATTTTGGAGAATGGCCCCAATGGTCTTGGAAAAAGAAATGAGCCAGGCCAAAGAACTAGTGGATTTTTGAAGAACAGAACTCATGATAGTAATCAAGTCAGTTAGGCAGCATAAAAGATCATGACATACCTTGAAAATGGTTGACAGCAATACAGGACGATTTCAACTGCACCATATAATGGTGATACAAAGATACAGGAACAGTGTTGAGAGCTCAAAAGCTCAGCTGGGAGCTGCCGCAGAATCAGATCATAATCTTGTGTAAATGGAAATGCTATTCTGACTGATTTAAGACTCAAAGTGGAATATGTAGGAAACAATGGAACCAAGAGAGGCTGAAAGAATAACTTAAGAAATTGTAAATGAAGTAATTTACCTGATATTGGCAGAACTTCACACCTATATATTTGTCTCCCTAGTCATTCTTTTCTATCTGCTGATTTTACTTCAATGAAGGTATGAATCATTGCTTTTAGCGTAATGCTAAAAAGTTACTTGGTTATAACTTGGAAGGTTTACATTTATCACTTAGCTCAACTGAAACCCTCATCCATGCTTTTCCAGGTGCTTACTAAGATGGTTACTTTCAATGAAGGTGTAAACCATTGTTTTTAGCTTCATACAAGAATCCTGTTTGTTTGTTAAGCCTGCTTGACTAAGGCTATCTGCATTTTACAATCCTGCTCTTTGCAGCTGCTATTAACCCTTTGTGGGATCTTGCCCTGTATTCTCTCATGTTTCTCTCAGACCAGATATTGCCAGACTTCCATGTTTCAAATGACACATCTTTCCATATTTTCAATTACACCCCGTCTTGACATTTGAAACATAACTATATCATTTGGTCAATTATCCCCCCCCCCACCCCCACCCATTATACTGACTAACATTTATCCCCAATCTTTCTCATTTTGTATGTACATGTTGTGATTTTAAATTGTGCACCAAAATCAATTTGTAAATGTATCCATATCACAGACTAGTGTCGATAAGAGTTTTTGTTTCGTTCTTTCCTCAAGTCCAATTACCGTGAACCATAGCTGCAGCCGCTCAGGAAGGTAACACAATAGCTATATCCATGTGTTCCACTACCTCCAAAGCATTTTACTTCCTTGGGTTAGCTGCACCGTAAAAGCTTCCCCATGTCCCTTAGAGACAGCACAAACTCAGTCCATCAGTAACCAAAAAGGTCTTTTGTCCATCATTGGCTGTTGAGTGTCCCATTTTTCAATCATCCAACTTGCTTTCTGGTTCTCATTGGAATGGTAAATTATGATATCATGTACCACCCACTGATTCCCTTGCTTCATTAATTTATAGGGTTCAATTGGTCCTGCATCTATTCCTAACTTCTCATTAATGTCTAATATTGTCCTGAACTATGTATGTCTGCCAGCCCCTGGTGGAGAGAATATCTTTCTGACAGATTTCCTTCAAATCCCTTTTGTCCGTTATCATTTCCCGTACAACATGAAAGTGTATATTTTCCATTACAACATTTGCAACATAATATGCCAACAGTATTCGCAAAACCACATTGAACTGTCACTTTTTCCAAATAAATTCTCCCTATTGTTAAATACACAGTAAAAAAAAAAAAAATGTCTTATCTTAACACATTACTCATCACCTAACCTCACAAATAGACTGTGTGTTACAACTTTACATATTTGCAACTGTTATCACAATTTCAACACTAAAAAATAAAGTACAATATCGACACATCCCTTAGTGGCTTTAGGACCAAAAGTCATTACATACTAATTATGGCGTGAAAACAACATCAATATTATTCGGATGTTCTATGCAGTTAAATCAAGAAAACACACTAAACTACCACTATTCCCCCTCTATTAAAACATTCACACAGTTTAGAAATGCTGATCAAGTTCTTGAACGGCACACATACCCCCATTATCATAACATAACAGTCCCTACCAACTTACATGACATTTCTTCTTTAATAACTATTATAGCTCTTCAATGCAATATTGTTTGCTGCATTGGTAACAATTTTCCCGCCGTGGCATCAAGCTACAAAAATTCTTAAACTATTGTCATTTATCATGTTGGGGTTCTTCGTCAGTCGCTGCTGTCTGCCGAGACCCTTAATAACACCATCGCGTAGTACATACCCCGTGGAGACCGCAGATCATCCATCAACTGATGTCCAGTCAGAGATGTCTGACCGGAGGTTTCACTGTTCAGTAATAATTTGATATTTTGATTTGTTTCTAACCCGTAAAAGTTTTCTTCCGGCCTCTGTCATTTAATTCCTTCAAATTCATTTAGTTTTCCTCCAATCCTGTCTAAAACACTCTTATCTGGAGTGTGGTTCTCTTCCTTCTTGTGAACTGGTTTGTCTGTTATTTATTTTCTTTTTTTTTCCATCTGAAAAATCAAATGAACAGGTCAAGGGTGGAGAGGGCCCTAATCTTTAATTTGTACTTTCTATCTTCGTTTGGATAATCCAGAAGTGCCCTCCCCAGGATTTATGGATTTATTTTGCCACCATTTCTTTCCTTTTTCTTTTGAACTGGTTTATTTTCCTTATCATTGGTATACATCATACAATTAAGGCCTGTTAAGCCTCCTCCTTCTGTCATTGCACCCCTGAGTGAGATTCAAAGAATCTCAAACTCCTCTTTTGCTCACTCAGTGATCCAATCTGGTCGAAACCTTACCCTGATACATTCCTGATATTGCTACTGCATTTACTTTAATTACTTTATTTTGATTACGACCGGATCTTTATGAAGGTAAGTTCCAAACATGACATTTTAACTTTATCATCTGTCCAATCAATGCTGCTAATGGGTTTCAATTTCCCACCAACTGGGTCATGTGTTTTAATTGTGATACAATTTCTTTTGCTCCAGACACCATGCTTCTCTAATTCAACTGTATGTTTACCCAAATTCTGAACGATCTTGTCTTTACATTTTACAGCTTCACTGATTATTTTTCCTGCAGTTTTAGTTGGTAGCTTCACCACAAACTTCCTCTGTATAATCAATTGTTCTTAATATTTTAATTTTTCCTGCATCTATTTTTATTAAATCTTGTCCTGCCATCAGATTCTCATCTCCTGATACTGCAAGTAATTCTCTTTAATCTAATTTCTGGGCCAATATATTTATTCTCCAAAGCTCCTTCTTCAATGCATTTAACATTCTAAACATCATTATTTTTGCTAGTGACATTTTGTGATCATCCGGCAGTAGGACCCTGCGGAGCTATGCAATGTCAATTTCAACGCATCAGTTTCAAAGTAATCTCCTGCACACAGCTGACTGCTGCCCAGTAAAACTTATTTATCTGTTTATTCTGAGACCAATTTAGTTCTGAACATACTGATTTACGACCTCATAATACTGATCACAATTCTGCCTGCCTGCCGTTTACAACTTCCAATTGATGTGAAACTTGGTTTTGCAAAATACAACATTTTTAAAAATACAAACACCAAAGGAAATTCTCAAATCCTTATGAAACATACACACACTCATTAATCCACTAAGATCTTGGATCACTACTTTGTAGGGCTTCACAAATCCTTATTAAACACATACTCATTTATGCACTGAGATCTTGGACCTCTATTCAGTAGGGTTTTAGTTACTCTTAACAAAAACTGAGACCCCTCCGTGCTGATAAGTCTCTCTTATGCAGGAGTTTTTTGCCTCTTAATCTTTTCCACTCTTGTTTCATTGCTTCAACTCTTGACCGTGTTTCAGAGCAAGAGGATTATTCTAATTGCCATTTTTCGGAATTCTAAGTTCTGTTCCTGGTTGTCCCTTTCAGTTGCAATCTGAAATTAAGGATAAGTACCCTTTCTGGGCCCCATCCAAGGCTAGCTAAGGCACTATCTTCCCGTTTTAGTTAAGGGTTGATTGGTTATTGGTCTCTAAAGGATTCTGGGAGTCCCCATTTCTCTAGGATGTTCCCTCACAATCAGCCTTACTCTAAGGATGATTTATTTTTTGGCCTCCTTTTTACCAGTAATGCATGCAAGATTTTTCATGCTGTCACCAAGATGTCTTGCAGACTTTGTCTCGGTCAGAATCTTCTAGTCTGCTGATTTTCACACCCAACCTGAGTTTTAGTCCCCACAGAATATCCTTACAAAAGTCAATCACACATGACTTTCCAGACTAAATGCGGCAGGTATGGTCTGACTCACACATAGACCAGAAACTTCTAATATTCTAGCCTTTGTGCCAGTTAGAAACGTCTAATATTCCAAGCGTTTCTTGGGAACTAGAAACTTCTAATATTCTAGCCCCCACTCTAGCCCCCATTCTGCTCAGCTAGAAACTTCTAATATTCTAGCCTTGCTTTACCTAGAAACTTCTAATATTCTGGGCCTCGACGCTGGGTGCCACGGAGAAAGCAAAACAACTGGCTGGATGTAATTGACACGGTGTTAACACGTCGTCGGGTGCCATGTAGAAAATAAAGCAACCCACTAGGTGTAATTAACACTGTTTTAATTAAACGTTGGGCGCCATGTTGTTGAAAACTCATCACTATTCTTAGAATTCCCCCTATACCAAAAAGGGCCGACATTCTAAATGGTAAACAGGAATTCTCACTCCCAAACTCCTAAGCAGGCTTCGGTGGGTGCTATTCAGTCAAACTATGTTTTCAAGTTATCCGCCGGTATAACCCATACCTTCACAGAAGATTTCATCTACTTACCACTTCGTAGCATCGATCCTGGGTCCCGCATTGCTAAGTAAGTAAAGTAGACTTTGGAATAACCACTGTTTCAGGTTAAAACTTTAAAGTTATTTTATTATATTTTTTTCTTTTAAAAAGATGCAATCACTGTCTTTACAGAAAAGTAAAAATATCTTGCTTCTGGATCCTTCTGATTGGTTGAAGGGACCTTCAGGCCCACCTTGACAATCAATCTTCTTTTTAAAATCTGGTCTTCTTTAGAAGTATTCACTGGTTAGCTCGGTTGCTATGTCCTGTTTTCCCATGTACCGAGCTGCCTCTGCTGGCTATCTCTGAACTGACTCTGCCTCCTCTTTAAATTCTGGTCTTCCTTAGATGTATTAGCTGTTTTAGCTCGGCTACTTGGCCCTGTCCCTTTCCCATGACCGAGCTGACTGTAAGCTGACTCTGCTTGCTTTTCTTGTTCCTTCTCTGCTTCTCTCTCACCCCCTCTGGTTCTGGGTTTATATTCTCTTTCTAACAGTTATTAAGTTTTTATGACTTTATTGTAAATTAACTTTTATTTCACTTTTTTAAAAAAATAATTTTTATTGAACCGCATATTGAACAACGAACCGCAATAAAGTACCAACAATAACAATAATGATAACAGTCATAAACATTCGCCCATCCTTAATGAACAACAAACATATTAACAACAACAACTTAAATTAACACAATATTAAGTTAAATAACCATTGAAAAAAATAGAAACAATAAAGAATACCCTCCATTCCCCCCCACCCGGGTTGCTGCTACTATTGACCAAGATACCTATCTTTGAGCCAGAAAGTCCAGAAAAGGCTGCCACCGTTTATAGAACCCTTGTACTGATCCTCTCAGGACAAATTTGACCCTCTCCAATTTTATAAATCCCGCCATGTCACTGATCCAGGTCTCCACACTTGGGGCCTCGCATCTTTCCACTGCATCAAGATCCTCCGCCGGGCTACTAGGAACGCAAAGGCCAGAACACTGGCCTCTTTCGTCTCCTGCACTCCCGGCTCCGCCGCAATTTCAAAAATCACGAGTCCCAACCTGGTTTGACCCTGGATCCAACCACCCTCGACACCGTCCCTGCCACCCCCTTCCAGAATTCTTCCAGTGCCAGGCATTCCCAGAACATACGGCCATGATTCGCTGGACTCCCCGAACACCTGGTGCACCTGTCCTCCCCCCCCCCCCCCCCCCCCCCCCCAAGAACCTACTCATCCGAGTCACAGACATATGGGCTCGATGCAGCACCTTAAATTGGATGAGACTAAGCCTTGCACATGATGAGGAAGAGTTGACTCTCTCCAAGGCATCTGCCCAAGTCCCATCCTCTATCTGCTCCCCTAGTTCCCCCTCCCATTTGTCCTTCAGCTCCTCCACTGACGACTCCTCCACCTCCTCCATTACCTTCTAAATGTCAGACACCTTTCCCTCTCCGACCCACACCCCCGAAAGCACTCTGTCCATCGCCCCCCATGAGGGCAGCAAAGGAAATTCCTCCACCTGTCGCCTAGCAAACGCCTTTACCTGCAAGTATCTGAACATGTTCCCTTGGGGGAGCCCAAATTTATCTTCCAGTTCCCCCAGGCCCGCAAATCTCCCGGCAATAAACAGGTCCCTCAATTTACTGATGCATATCCTTTGCCACGCCCTAAATCCCCCATCAGTGTTCCCCGGGATGAACCGATGATTTCCACCTAATGGAGCCTCCATCGAGCCCCCTGTTTCCCCCCTATGCCGTCTCCACTGTCCCCAGATTCTTAGGGTCGCCGCCACCACCGGGCTCGTGGTATACCTCTTAGGAGAGAGCGGCAACGGCGCCGTTACCAGGGCACCCAGGCTCGTACCTCTACAAGATGCCATCTCCATTCTTTTCCACGCCCCCCCCATCACCCATTTACGCACCATTGACACATTGGCCGCCCGATAGTACCCCAAAAGGTTGGGCAGCGCCAGCCCGCCTCTATCCCTCCCTCGCTCCAGGAAAACCCTCTTCACTCTCAGAGTCCCATGTGCCCACACAAAGCTCAAAATACTGCTAGTCACTCTCCTAAAGAAGGCCCTGGGGATGAAGATGGGCAGGCACTGAAAGAGGAACAAGAACCTCGGAAGCACCGTCATTTTGACGGACTGCACACTCCCCGCCAATGACAATGGCAGCATGTCCCTCCTTTTGAACTCCTCCTCCATCTGATCCACAAGCCTGGTGAAATTATGTTTGTGAAGAGTCCCCCAGTCCCTGGCCACCTGCACCCCCAGGTACCTAAAACTCTCCCCTGCCCTCCTAAGCGGGAGCCTACCAATTCCCCCCTCCTGGTCCCCAGGGTGCACCACAAACACCTCACTCTTGCCTAGATTTAGTTTATAGCCTGAAAAGGTCCCAAACTCAGCTAGCAGCTCCATAACCCCCGGCATCCCTCCCACCGAGTCTGCCACATACAGTAGCAGGTCATCGGCATGCAACGACACCCTATGTTCCTCCCCACCCTGCACCAAACCCCTCCACCTCCCTGAATCCCTCAACGCCATCGCCAATGGTTCGATTGCCGATGCAAACAACAAGGGGGACAGGGAGCAACCCTGCCTGGTCCCTCGGTAAAGCCGGAAGTACTCCGACCTCCTCCCATTCGTGGCCACACACGCCATCGGGGCCTCATATAGCAGCCTCACCCATCTAATAAAACCTTCACCAAATCCAAACCTCCCCAACACCTCCCATAAGTACTCCCACTCCACTCTATCGAAGGCCTTCTCCGCATCCAGCGCCACCACTATCTCTGCCTCCCCGTCAATCGCCGGCATCATGATGACATTCAACAACCTCCGCACATTTGTGTTCAGCTACCTTCCCTTAACAAAACCTGTCTGGCCCTCGTGTACAACCCCTGGCACACAGTCCTCTATCCTGGTGGCCAGGATCTTTGCCAGCACCTTGACATCCACATTAAGGAGAGATATGGGCCTGTATGAACCACATACACACCTCCTCCTCCGCCAACAACCCCACATCCAACCGCCACAACGGGCACTGGTCCCGCACCTCTCCCACCTCCAACTCCATCCAATGCGGAGCGTGGTCGGAGATTGCAATGGCCGAATATTTGGCCTCCTCCACTCTCGGAATCAGTCCCCTACTCACCACGAAGAAGTCTATCCGAGAATAAACCCTATGTACATGGGAGAAGAAAGAGTACTCCTGTGCCCTCGGCCTCACAAACCTCCATGGGTCCACCCCTCCCATCTGGTCCATAAACCTCCTCAACACCTTGGCCGCCGCCGGCCTCCTACCCGTCCTAGAGCTGGACCAATCCAGTGAAGGATCCAACACCGTATTGAAGTCCCCCCCCCCCCCCCCCCCCCCCCCCATAATCAGACCTCCCGCCTCTAGATCCGGGACACGTCCCAGCATACGCCTCATGAAGCCCGCATCATCCCAATTTGGGGCATACACACTAACAAGTACCACCTTCTCTCCCTGTAGCCTGCCCCTTACCATAACAAACCCCCCCCCCCCCCTTATCCGTCACCCCCCGGTTCTTCACATCCAACCCAGAGTGGAAAACCTGCCCCGCCCACCCCTTCCCCAGACGGACCTGGTCCGCCACCTTCAGGTGGGTCTCCTGAAGCATTGCCACATCTGCCTTTAGCTCCCTCAGATGAGCAAGTACCCTAGACCGCTTCACCGGCCCATTCAATCCTCTCGCATTCCAGGTGACCAACAGAGGGCCCCCCCCCCCCCCGTCGACTAGCCATAGCCCGTTGACTGCCCGCCCCAGGCCAGCACCCCCCGCCCGACCCAGTCCCCACGGCGACAACACCTCACCTCTGCCCTCCCGGTCCACACCAGCTCCTTCCTGACCCTGCCAGCAGCAACCCGGTATCCCCCCCCCCCCCCCCCCCCCCCCCCCAGGCTAGAAACCCTCCTAGCCGCGAACCGTCCTCCATTGTACTTCCGTGGGTCAGCTAACTTCTGCTGACCCCGGAAACTCCCGCCAAAAACCCGACCCCTCCCAGAGTGGGATCATCCCCCATCCTGTCACTCCTCAAGGCACCGCTCCAGCACGGGGAGGAACCAGTTAAGGCCCCGCCCCCCGTCATCATCTCCACCCCCCAGCTCCGCAACGCGGGAAACCAGAGGAAAGCCCGCGCTTTCGCACTGCCCCCCCCACACCCTTCTGACGCAGCTCCCAAATACCAGCCCCACTCCACACCCCCAACCCTATACAGAATACAACAAATCCCCCAACCCCCCCCACAAAATACAAAACTCAAACAATGCCCCCCAACAAAATACAGAACAACACCCCAATAAATAACCATATCAAAATTACAGAAGTACAGAAAAAACACAGCAACAGCAGAAACCAGCAATAAACCATTACAACCGACCCCGCAACCCCCAACCCCTAGTTCGAGTCCAGCTTCTCCGTCCGCACAAAGGCCCACGCCTCCTCCGGGGAATCAAAATAATAATGCCGCTCCAAATAAGTTACCCACAAGCGCGCAGGCTGCAACATTCCAAACTTTATTTTCTTCTTATAGAGCACCTCCTTCGTCCGATTAAACCCGGACCGCCGCTTAGCCACCTCCACACTCCAATCCTGGTAGATCCGTATACCCCATTCTGCCAATTGCTGCTCTTCACCCTCTTGGCCCAGCGCAGCACACACTCCAGATCACTGAACCAGTGGAATCTCACCAGCACCGCACGCGGGGGTTCTTTCTCCTTAAGCCTCCTGGCCAGTACTCTGTGGGCTCCCTCCAGCTCCAAGGGCAGATGGAAAGATCCTACCCCCACTAGCGAGTTCAGCATCGTGGCCACGTAGGTTGTCCGATCCGACCCCTCCAGCCCCTCCGCAAGGCCCAAGATCCTCAGATTCTTCCGCCTCATGCGGAGATCAAGCTCCTCGAAGCGGTCTTGCCACTTCTTATGGAGTGCCTCGTGCCCCTCCACCTTACGAGGACCACGGCCTCCTCCTCTCGTTCAGCGGCCTGCGACTGCAACGCCTGGATGGCAGCACCCTGGGTCGTCTGAATCTCTGAAAGTTTTTTATTCGTTTCCTGCAGAGAGCTCAGCACCTCAGCCTTAAAATCTGCAAAACAGCGCAGGAGAGCAGCCGCCATCTTGGAATCCTTCCCCCGTTTTTTCTGGGGAGCTGCTGCCATTTTTTTCCCCCTTTCCACTCCGAGTTCGAGTCATGAAATGTGGAGAAAGTTGATCACCACACCTTCTCCCACCGGGAGACGTCAAAAAAATTCTGTTTTGGGCTCTAAAAAGAGCCGAAAAGTCCGTTTGAATCAGGAGCTCCCAAATGTGCGGCTTCCTACGTCAGCGCCGCCACCGGAAGTCCCAACTTTTATTTCACTTTGATTGTAAAAGGTACTTTTAATCTAAATTTTTTTTAACACAACTAAGTATTCATTTTGACATGACGTCACCTCTCAGATCTCTGATTACATTGTTTCCTTTGTGATGTTCAAAATGCTTTGATTTCAAGAGGTGTTACTTTTAATTCCTGTCATTTCTATAGTTTTATTTTCCAATTGTGTCCCCAGCTCATTATTTTGACTTTGATTTTAGCTTTAAATTATGTTTCTCGTAGACTGATAGTCTCCAATTTTCTTTAATTTACCTGATATCGGCAGAACTTTACACCTATATCTTTGTCTCCCTAGTCATTCTTTTCTATCTGCTGATTTTACTTCAATGAAGGTGTGAATCATTGCTTTTGGCATAATGCTAAATATCCACTTGGTTATAACTTGAAAAGTTTATATTTATCACTTAGCTCAACTGAAACCCTCATCCATGCTTTTCCAGATGCCTACTAAGATGGTTACTTTCAATGAAGGTGTGAACCATTGTTTTTAGCTTCA
This sequence comes from Scyliorhinus canicula, assembly GCF_902713615.1. Taxonomy (NCBI): domain Eukaryota; kingdom Metazoa; phylum Chordata; class Chondrichthyes; order Carcharhiniformes; family Scyliorhinidae; genus Scyliorhinus; species Scyliorhinus canicula. Next base: position 62,087,031 of record NC_052151.1, on the reverse strand, counting down.
TACAAGAATCCTGTTTATTGGTGAAGCCTGCTTGACTAAGGCTATCTGCATTTTACAACCCTGCTCTTCGCAGCTGCTGTTAACCCTTTGTGGGATCTTGCCCTATATTCTCTCATGTTTCACTCAGACCAGATATTGCCAGAATTCCATGTTTCAAATGACACATCTTTCCATATTTTCAATTATAGATGATATGCATAAAGCAAGTTTGTATATAATATTATGCATGACCTCTGACCACTAGGTGCAGTGTAAACCCACAACATGACCCGGTGGCTGGGAAATTGGGAATAAGTAGTGCTAACGGTTAGACGTATTTTGTAGTAGCTCTACAATAGTCAATTAGTGTGAGGTTATTATCTTATTTACCTTTATCATGCAGTTGTTTCATATTAAATCATTTAAACTAGATGCTCTGTATTTTATCATTTATGTCCGCCAGTCAACAGAATATGACATGGTCCCAGGATTGATGATTTACTAAGAACTTCTGTATGAAAACATTTGAACCACTAAAGATAACTTTGAAAGTAAAGGAAGAAAACACACAGTTGCTACTAAACTTGCTAGCTATTGGCATCTGGTGCTCAACGCACTACAAAACATCGAAGTCTAGGATGTAGGCATCAAGGACCCAAACAGCTTCGGATTACCAGTAACATAGTCGAGAATTGGATGGTGTTTAAACAACAGTTTAAATTCTATGATGCAGCCCTAGTCTTCAGACACAGCCCAATGAGAGGTGTATAGCATTGCTGCTCACTGGAAGAAATCCCCAAGCAATTGAAATTTTCAACACTTTTGTCTTTGAAAACAAGGCTGACAGCAAAAGCTTCAACGAAGTTCTTAAACAGTTCGATCAGCACTGCTCCCCCCCAAAAAAATAAAACCTTCGAGCGCTATATATTCTGTACACACACCCAGAACATGCGAGAGGTGTTCGATAGCTTCCTCACTGACTTCAGCACACTCCAGTCATCAATGACCAGATAGTTTTTGGAATCGCCAATGATAAAATGCCCGAACAGGCCTGAAACTCGAAAGTGCGATTAAATCTGCCATGCTAATGATCTTTCAGCATGCTCAATCTCCAGCATTTTGGAGTGAAGGCAAAAGGGCCGGCAAATGCCATTAGTGTGGTGGCACAGCTGAATAAGAAACGTGCTCCTCGTGAAAATGGCAATTTTGAGTGGCTGACTGAATCCTCCATTTTATATCCACGATGTAGCAAACGGCAATGCCCTCCTTACGGAAAAAACATGTGCCATCTGCAATGGCAGGAATCATTTTGCAATCCATGTTGTTGCACGTTTTACTTGAGTGTATTACGCGTTTATTGGAGTGTATTAACACGCCTCCGTTTAAAGGCCGTGTGCTTAACACTGCTACAGCTCTGTGTGTGTATTTTCAGCTCTGAGTCGCCAGGTGCCGTATATAGACACCTTACAAGTATTTCAAGGTCAGGTTCAAAGTAATAAAACTATACACCGATTAGTAAGTTCCAACGATCAATATTTATTATACAAATATAATAAATACGCATGCATACGCTAAAGACTAATACCTATTCCTACTATTAAACGACTAAATACTTATCTAAGTAGGAACCAGCAAGGTCAGGGGATGAGGCCTTTGTTCCTTTCTGGGCTGCACCTTCTGTTCGTTACTAGTCGATTAATGTATAGGCAATGCCGGGTTCACGTAGCGAGCGTCGTTTTGGCACTTACTGAACGATGGCTGGTGCTCAACGGCTGGTGATGGAAGACAGGATCAACGGCTGGAGTCGGAGTCAGGATACAACAGCAGATCTGGGCCGGAGTCAAAACAGCAGTCCAAGCCGGAGCACAAAAACAGCGGAGCCGGGGCAAAACAGACAGAACCATGTGCGGGGTCTATCTTTATAGGGTCCCCAATGTCCGTGTCTTTTCGGGGCGGGCCTTTACCTGCCATGTATCGATTGGATCATTTCCCAATCGATGTCTTACAAATCCCCCCAATCTGAGGGTCTCTTCTCGATGGGTGGGGCGGTCTCTAGGGTCTTTTGTGATGGATACTTCTGGTGCCGTTTCGTCTGGGCGTCCACTCAAAGTATCCATTCAAACCCAAATGTTGTTATTGTGTGTGTCCAGATCTGGATTGCCTCATTACTATGCAAAGCGTTTTGCTATTTACACCTTTGGTTGAGATCTTCCACCTGGCCATAAACCAGTTTTGTGACATGCAGAATGCTAATTAGCCTTTGCAGACTGCTTGTCCTGGCTAAGCTGTTTTCTCCCTACAGTCTTAGCAGTTCTCCATTTTGTTAGCCCAGTGTCCATCTTAGGTGGCTACATTCCCTCCTTGTGATCCACACAATAAAATTGTGAAGGATCACCTATGCACGTTGCTTCGAGTGCTTCTGGGTGCCTTCTTTGTGTTCCCTGACCTCGGCAAGTTCCTGGGCGTCTATTCTGTCCTTGACTATGGGAAGAAATTTTTTTACCTGACATCTCTACTTGGCGCTATGTCAAAGGGGACATGCATTACCAAAACCGGGAACCTCTACCTATCACAACTATCCTTATCTTACCTTAAACATTTTATTACAGTCTGAACCTCATCCATTCATACCACATCACATAACATTTCCTGACTCGGCAGTCGAGTCCAGGACAATATGATACATGGGTATTTATTTATTTTATTCACATAGTGCTTTATTCATCAAGGGGCAAGGGGGATTGATGAAACCGAAAAATAGGGGATCGAACTCCATAGATGGTTGAGGGGCAGGAATGGGAGGCTCTCCTTTTCCACTTCCTCAACCTGAGGGTCTGTACGATTATGCAGAGGATTGCGATCACTAGCAGTGATTCAATCACATATGACATGGAGTACCATGTCATAAATTTTGTGCACCAGGTCTGAACTTCACTGATCAGAGCTGAGCACGGGGGAGTTGGTGTGAGGGAAACATTGACGGCAGGGATTGTGGGGGAAACGTGCCTTGCTTCCACACATACAAATACAACATTTAACAGTAATAGGTAGGCTTCCATCATGGTCTTCTCTTCGTTCTCTTTCTCTTCCTCCTGTATGGCCGATCCTTGCTGTGAACCCTCTTTCGCCCTTTGAAAGCTATGGGATCAAGCACAGTATCTGTCAATACACAGTTTAATATCCGTACTTGTTAGTGTATCTGTCCTCTAATTCCAATTGACCCATTAAAATGACTGGCCAAGTCACACCCTGTGACTCCCCTCATTTTTTTTTTCAAAAGCGAATTTTAGGACCAGAATACATCTAACAACTTTCCTCCTGCGAGCTGTCTCGCAGGCTTTGCTAATTTACCATCCGAATGTTCCTGGATGTAAATAGCATGTGGGATGGCGGCCTAAGGGCTGCCTAACGAAAAATGAAAACAAATTTGAAACAAAAGGTCGAATGGGTTGCGTATGGGCCGCTACGGGTACAATTTGAATGGGATCCCCGGGTAAGGCGTGCTGTGCCATACCCGAGCTTGGCTGACCAAAGTGGGTTCTCAGACAGGGCGGGTCCTCAGTGCCGTTTGTCCACTGCCTGAGTAACCTGGATTAAACGGGCAAGAATGTGTCTACCGTGGATTTGCAGCCTCTATTCGCCGAATAGAGGGGCACCTAAAAACAAGGGAGGAGCCAAGATGCTCCTTTTGAAAATTGAGCTGGGCTTCAGACATTTCAGACGATAAGGTGAGCTGGTCACCATAGAAAGTTCTCAGAGGTATCTGCGGACAAACTAAAGTGCGTGCGAGGTGGTCACAATCTTTTCAGCTGAAAAGAAGGTGTCCAGCCTCCAACTGAACCAATAACATTAAATACAAACAACATAAACTGACAAACAAAACATACGTGCAGGTTCCATCAGAAAGGACATCGCTTCCCTCAAGCGGTTCCTATTTTACATCATCTGGACACCTCACTTTTCCTCTGTCTCTGTGAACAGGGTCACAAAGGGGTTGCCGTGTCGGGAGTCAGACACCGTGTCGTCCTGCTCTCCCGGATCCCACACCCTTATGTGGATCAGGCATGAAATTTTTGAATTATGTGACCGGGGGTCACTTTCGTCGTTGCGGACAAGTCTGTACGAATTGTCCCTGTGCCAAAGTAGTGGGTCTAAAAGTGAATGGGTATTGTCGGGGTAGTCGGGGTCGGGTGGTGGGTCTGGGTTTTTAATATAAGTGAGTTCCATGGGGTCACTGGAGTCGGGGTCATAGTCGCTGCAGTGTGGGCTATAGTGTGGTGTGCTGTGGCTGTCCTCAGAGTCAGTGTCTGTATCGTTGTCTCTGCTGCGGCAGCTTGTGGGCGTTTCGGGGCGTGGTCTGTCGTGGTCAGTGGGCGGAGTCGTGGGCGAGTCCGATGAAGAACTGGTCTGTGAGGGGGATGGTGGAAACGTGTCTCTAGTGGGAGGGGTGAGGTGTTCTGCTGCGTCTAGCAGGACATGGTGTGCATGGTTGGACTGTGTTCCATATGCCTTTAGCTGGTTGATATGGAACCATGCGGTCTTTCCATTAGGATATTTTATCTTGTAAACTGAGGGGCTAATTTTATCCGAAATTGAATATGGGCCGGAATATTTTGGTGCCAAAAAACTGCTGGGGTTGTATACAGATAGCATTACCTGTTGCCCAACCTGGAATTCTGTGGGGTGTACGGTCTTATTAAAGCATGCTGTGCTTTGTTTTCGCCGTTTCCCTAGTTGAACTGTGGCTGCGATCTGTGCAGACCTCACAGTCTCAACTAGGTCTTTAACTGCCTTTTCATGTGTGAGGGCCGTCACTTCGGGGCTAGTCATGTCCAGTCCTAAAAGGAATTCTGTACCTTTTATAGGGCGTCCGGTCATGAGTGTGTGTGGTGTGTATCCTGTGGAAGTTGAAACTGTATTTCTGATAAACATGAGTGCAAATGGGAGCACTGAATCCCATGTTGAGTTGTTTTCTTGAACCATTTTTCGAAGTGTGGATTTTAGGGTCCGATTCATGCGCTCTACAATCCCGCTGGACTGTGGGTGATACGCAATATGAAAGTTTTGTTTGATGCCGAATATTGTCAGGACGTTCTTCATGACACGTCCTGTGAAGTGAGATCCCTGGTCCGAATCAATACTTCGGTGTCAGATCTGTGCTCGCTACCTCTATTGCATAGGGGGAAAGGTGGTCTGGGACTAGCAGCGCGGGTGCTACGCTAAGGGCTTTCTTTAACTCCTCCACAGCCTCTGTATGCTGCGGAAGCCATTCCCAGGGGGCTCCTTTCTTAAGGAGGTCTGAGAGTGGGGCGGCTTTTGTCGCGAATCCGTCGATGTGGTTCCGACAATAACCAACCAGTCCTAAGAACGACCGGAGGGCTGAAACATTCTGGGGAAGGGGCAATTTGACAATCGAATCAATTCCTTTGAATTCGATCTCGCGTTTGCCGTGTGTGATGACTGTACCCAAATACATCACTTTGTTTTCCAAAATCTGGGCCTTTCTTGGGTTAACTTTGCAGCCAATTGAGGTTAAAAGTTCCAGGAGCTCGGCCAGAAGCGTAATGTGCTCTGCCTTTGTGTCTGTCTGCAGTAGTAGGTCGTCCACATACTGTACCAGACATTCGGGGCGGGAAAATTTTTCTAGTCCATTCGCCAGCCGTCGGTGGAAAATGGAGGGGGAATTGTGGAATCCTTGTGGAAGGCATGTCCACGTATACTGTTGTGCTTTGAAAGTGAAGGCAAATTTGTACTGGCACGCCTTTGCCAATGGGATTGACCAGAAGCCGTTGCTAATGTCCAATACCGTGAAATATTTGGAGTTGAGTCCCTGTTTGAGCATGGTCTCGGGACTTGTTGCTACCGTGGGGGCTACTGCTGGGGTTACTTTGTTGAGTTCCCGATAATCAATGGTCAGACGCCATGATCCATCGGGCTTTCTCACTGGCCAAATAGGGGCATTATTGGTCGAGGCTACTGTTCTAAGCACACCTTGCTCCAATAAGCTACCTATTACCTTCTCTATTTCTCCCTCTGCTTCTAGGGGAAATCTGTATTGTTTCTGTGGTCGGGGGTCAGGTCCGGTAACGTGAATTTGTCCAGTCATTCTGCCACAGTCGTGCCGGTGACTGGCAAATGCTGTCCTATGTTTGTGTAATACTGCCTTTACTTGTCTGTCCGTGTTTAGTGTAGTCAGGTCAAATGAATAGTCGCCTACTGCGCTAATCCTATTGGCGTAGTCTCCTACTGTGAGGGTAGCGGGTGCTCTGTCCGATCTTGCCATTCGCCAGACACACTGGTTCACTGGGTCGAACGACAGGCTATGGGCATTCATAAAATCTATCCCTAGGATGTGTTCTGCTGTCCGGGGAAGATTTACTAGAACGACGGGGTGTTTGGTGGAAATGTTCCCTAGCTGGATTGCTACGGGTGCTGTAATGTGTCCCTGCCGCGAGTGTCCTGTGAAACCGCTAAGTGTGATGGTGGAGGTGGTCGGCCACGTGTCTGCCTGTGCCGTGGTGGTGGAATTAATCGTGGTGCGGGACCCTCCTGTGTCCCAAAGTAACTCTATGGGCTTCCCTCTAACCTTAGCTGTGACTACCGGTCTTCCGGATTGATCCCAAAGAGTGTCACAGACCCAAGTGGGGGAGCCCGAACACCGTCAGTCCGTCCCGTCCACATTGGTCTGTCCTGACTGGATCCCTATACTATGGATTGGTTTGGCTTTATTCCTATTCAGAGTGCCTGTCTGCTGGCCTCTCTGTGATCTTTGGGGTGCATTACATTCCTTAGCCCAATGTCCTAACTGGCCACAGTTGTAGCATTCCTGCGACTTCTGTGGAGGGCTGTTCTTTCCTTCATTTACCCACGCGGGGTTTTGGTGCGCTCTCACTGCCTGAATGTCTGCTGGAGCCTGAGCCTCTTCTGGGGACTTCACTTTGCCTCTGCCCTGAACTGATTGCTCCCAAGCGCGGGACAATCTTTTCAGGACCCACTTCTCATTATGGGCCTCTTCTGAGGGTCATAGCTGTTGCAAGCACTCTGTCCTGCATCTGTGGCATGGGAAATTATGGTGCGCGTCCATTTAACCATGTTTTCACGGTTCAAATGGGCTCTATTTAAATCGCCGAAAACTGCGTTAAAATGGATCCACAGCCTTCCTGCGAATGCTGTGGGGTGCTCTGTTTTCTTCTGTCGGCACTTGTTAAGTCCTTCTACTGGGTCACCTCGATTATACCCTATGGCATCTAAAATGGAGGTGTGCATTTCCTCTAGGGTGCCTCCGCCAACGTTCTGTGGGTCGGGGAGGGCTGCTACTACCGATTGGTCTAAACTCAGAACTGTGAGCTTAACCTGCTCTCTCTCGTCCAGGCCGTACATGGTTGCCTGTTGCTTTACTTTTGCGAAAGATTGGTGGGGGTCTGCGGTGGGGAGAAACGGAGTGATCTTTTCACACGCGTCCCTGAGTTGGGTTACAGTTAAGGGGGTGGTGTAGGTGATATCGGGTGCGCCTTCTGTGGTCGCTTTCCTCTGGGTGGTGACTGGATTCATTGGTGCGGTAACTATCTGATCTGTAGGGGGTTGGGGTGCTTGTCTTTTCTGCTGCGCTGCTGGCACACATGTTCCCTGAACATAACGCTGCGCTGTTTCGCTTAATTCCTTCCAGTCTGGGGCATTCTCCTCATCTAACTGCGTTCCAAAGGTGCTTTGGAACCCATTTTGCACTGAAAGCAGCGATTGCAGCTCCGCAATCTGCTTCCTGCATTTTGCATGGTCTACTGTACTCTGTCTTTGTTCTGTGGTGGCAGCATGGAGTGCTCTTAAAGCTGCCTTTAGGTCAGAATATTGCCTCTGCAAAGCCTCTACCTGCTTCTCTGATTCTTCTCTTATCAGGACGGCACGTTCCACGTCCTGATAGGCCTTTTCGTACTGGGTCTGGGAACTGCTGAGATGGGCTAGACAAGACTGATGTGCCCTCTTGGCATCATCCACCTCTCTACCTTTCTCTGCCAGCTTCCCTCTAAGATCCATATTTTCTTTCTCGATGTCCCTGACATCCACTTTGCTCATTCGATTTCTCTCTTCTAATTCTGCCCGGAGCGTCTGAACGACCTCCTCTGTGCCTCGCAATTGTGCCAAACAGGACACGATTGCCATCGGCTTGCGTGCTTTGCTAAGGGTTTTCTTATGAATTTGAGAGAGATTCTCCCACCAAGTATGTCCTATACTTCCGGGACCTGTCTCCTCATTCATACAGAATTCTTTCCAAATGGGCCATCCCTTTCCTTGCAGATACTTGCGGAGTTCCAGCTCCCACACGGGACACTGACCTACTCGGCTACTGCTGGTCGCTGAGACCACAAACCGTTCTGGATTCATCAGGCGTTCCGTTGCCTGCATGGCCATTTTCTCTGACTCACTTTAATTTGGAACGGGGGGTGTTGAGGTTATGTCTCACGAAACGGGTAAGGCTTACGCTATCTTCCGTTCACAAAATTCCGAAAGTTTGTCGCAACAAAAATGTTTTCAGGTTTTCCTTACAACCCTGTTAGTGCGCATGCACTAAACACACTTCCGAATTACGTTTATTCGTTTGAACACCTTGAATACTTGTGATTTCTTTCCTTTTTCTTTACCAGATTTCTAATTCAAATTTCAGGGTCCTCGACGGAGTGGGGGTGCCACTTGTAACCGGGTCCCGTCAGGATGTCGCCACTAAATGTTGCACGTTTTACTTGAGTGTATTACGCGTTTATTGGAGTGTATTAACACGCCTCCGTTTAAAGGCCGTGTGCTTAACACTGCTACAGCTGTGTGTGTGTATTTTCAGCTCTGAGTCGCCAGGTGCCGTATATAGACACCTCACAAGTATTTCAAGGTCAGGTTCAAAGTAATAAAACTATACACCGATTAGTAAGTTCCAACGATCAATATTTATTATACAAATATAATAAATACGCATGCATACGCTAAAGACTAATACCTATTCCTACTATTAAACGACTAAATACTTATCTAAGTAGGAACCAGCAAGGTCAGGGGACAAGGCCTTTGTTCCTTTCTGGGCTGCACCTTCTGTTCGTTACTAGTCGATTAATGTATAGGCAATGCCGGGTTCACGTAGCAAGCGTCGTTTTGGCACTTACTGAACGATGGCTGGTGCTCAACGGCTGGTGATCGAAGACAGGATCAACGGCTGGAGTCGGAGTCAGGATACAACAGCAGATCTGGGCCGGAGTCAAAACAGCAGTCCAAGCCGGAGCACAAAAACAGCGGAGCCGGAGCAAAACAGACAGAACCATGTGCGGGGTCTATCTTTATAGGGTCCCCAATGTCCGTGCCTTTTCGGGGCGGGCCTTTACCTGCCATGTATCGATTGGATCATTTCCCAATCGATGTCTTACAAATCCCCCCAATCTGAGGGTCTCTTCTCGATGGGTGGGGCGGTCTCTAGGGTCTTTTGTGATGGATACTTCTGGTGCCATTTCGTCTGGGCGTCCACTCAAAGTATCCATTCAAACCCAAATGTTGCTATTGTGTGTGCCCAGATCTGGATTGCCTCATTACTATGCAAAGCGTTTTGCTATTTACACCTTTGGTTGAGATCTTCCACCTGGCCATAAACCAGTTTTGCGACGTGCAGAATGCTAATTAGCCTTTGCAGACTGCTTGTCCTGGCTAAACTGTTTTCTCCCTACAGTCTTAGCAGTTCTCCATTTTGTTAGCCCAGTGTCCATCTTAGGTGGCTACAATGTTATTCACGAAGAAGGCCTGAACAAACAAAGAGTATCAGCGCTATTGATGAAGTGTGCCTAGGGGACACATTCTTTGTAGACATGATCTCCAGCGCGGACAGGGAGACTCGGCTCATACCAAATAACAACGTATTTGTACCAATCTGAAGCAATAGTGAAGGCAGATAATCATAAAGATAAATGGACAGTGCCACTAAAGATAAATGGCACAGTGATAACAGTCAAGCTTGACACTGGTGCGAGGGCCAACCTCATCAACCTGTCCAATGTTTTTTTTTAAAAGGCTGCGAATTGAACCAAAAATAGTTACCAGAGCAGTATTATTAAGGGATTACAATGGGAACAAATCTCTCGTTTGGAGCATGAGTTTGAGGTTGATGTGAAAAACAAAATTCACAAGTTGAAATTTTCTGTGGTGGCGACGGACAGCGAGTCTTTAATTGGAATTCAGGCTTCTGAGGAGCTGCAGCTAGTCTGACGAGTCTATAGTTCAGACAGTGCTGCAACAGGCTCTCATCCTTCAGGAGACTCCATTCTGAATGATTTCCCTGAAATTTACCAAGGTTTTGGTATGTTACTATACATCTACAAGATTCAATTAAAGGAAGATGCGAAGCCTGTGATTCATGCGCCGAGACATGTGCCAGCAGCATTAATGGATAAACTAAAGGCAGAGCTTGAGAGAATGACTGCCGTGGGTGTCATTAAGGGTAATGAAGTCTTCACAGACTGGGTTAATTCCATGGTCTGTGTAAAGAAGCGCATTCAGCATGCTAAGTTTTATTGGTCGGAATATTGAATACAGGAGTTGGGACGTCTTGTTGAAGTTATACAAGACATTGGTAAAACCACACATGGAATACTGTGTACAGTTCTGGTCACCCTATATTAGAAAGGATATTGTTAAACTAGAAAGAGTTCAGATTAAATTTACGAGGCTGTTCTCAGGACTTGATGGTCTGACTTATAAGGAGAGGCTGGATAGGCTAGGACCTTTTTCCCTGGAGCATAGAAGGCTTGGGGATAATCTTATAGAGGTCTATAAAATAATGAGGAGCATAGATAAGGTGGATAGTCAACATCTTTTCCCAAAGGTAGAGGAGTCTAGAATTAGAGGGCATAGGTTTAATGTGAGAGGGGAGAGATACAAAAGAGACCAGAGGGGTAATTTCTTCACACACAGGGTGCTGAGCATCTGGAACGAACTGCCAGAGGCGGGTATGATTTTGTCTTTTTTAAAAAGCAGTTACATGGGCAGGGTGGGTATAGAGGAATATGGGCCAAATGGGGACTAGCTTAGTGATGAAAACTGGGCGGCATGGGCTAGCTGGCTGAAAGGCCTGTTTCCATGCTGTAAACATGTATGACTCTATTGTTTTGGAGTCAATTCTCACTTCTAATCTGTATGAATTTATATACATGTATTTTAGCATTTTCTTGCATTCAGTAATTAATGAGCTCAAGGAAGTCTGGTTAAATTGGCTCCTTTTACGCCATCGATATTGGGACTCGTGAAAGGTATTCTGTAGAGGATGGGGTCCCTTTAAAAAATATATTAATGTTGTTGTGACCAACCTGGGGGGGTGGGGGAGGTCATAGCAAAGGCTACTTAGGGATATAGGTAGGTAAACTGAATGGGCAAAGATCTGGAAAATTGAGTACAATGAGGGGGGGAAAAACCTTATTCTCCTGTAAGTGGGCATTAATGTTTTATAGCTTCTAAAAATTGATGTTTGCCTCTTGTCTTAAAGTTGTGACAGTTTCAGATGATCAAAATGAAAATTCGAGAAAAGAATCGCAGAAATGGACAAGGAATCAAATTTTCACACTAGCGTCTGTGGCATCGCTGAACTTTAGTTCTATGATTTGTTATTCATGTTTGGGACCTTTCTTTCCAAAAGAGGTAATAAACATCTCTTGTCTTGTGTTTAGATAATAGCTATATATTTTTCAAAGACATCCTTGAAAGTTTCATTAAAGCATTTTGTAATTCTAAGTGGTTTGACAACTACTGTTTCATTAAATATTTGACGGATATATTTAGCTATTTTTACTATTAAAGGATATTGCAGTCATGGAATGTGTTTGATTAGCAAATTGTTGGTCAACACTTGATACAAATAATACATTTAATAATGCTCTTTATCGATGATTTCTCCCTGATGTATATAATTTAGTATCCCTGACAGGTACTCCTTAGATTGTAGTAAGTGGCTGCCTATTTCCACACTTGTTTTAACTGGTCTATTGGAATGCAACAATAACCTACTGATATTATCTAATAGATTTTTAGTATCAGCTATTTGCATTTACATAGAGACGTTTTAATGTAGAAAAATGTTCCAAAACAATTCACTGATGCATAATAAAAATAACATACTGGGCCTACGGTGGAGATATGAGGGGTTGAAAAATACTTGGTCAAAGAGACAGATTTTTAGGAGGGTCTTAAAGGAGGAGAGGGAGGTGGAGTGAATTTGGGACCTAGGCATGTTGCGGGAGTAGGGGAATTGGGCGAGTTGGGCTTGTTGCAGAATAAGATACAGGTTTTTGATGTGCCAGTGTTTAGAAAGATGATATCCAGGAGAGTCTGGAGGTAACCAGTATGAATTTGTGTTTTAGTCACAGATAGGCATCATTAGGGCGGCATGGTGGCACAGTGGTTAGCATTGCTGCCTCACAGCTCTAGGGTCCCAGGTTCAATTCCGGCCTCGTGTGACTGTGTGGAGTTTGCACTTTCTCCGCATGTCTGCGTGGTTTTCCTCCGGGTGCTTCAGTTTCCTCCCACAATCCAAAGATGTGTAGGTTAGGTAGATTGGTTATTCTAAATTACCCCTTTAGTGTGGGGTTAGGGTGGAGGCTTAAAGTAGGGTGCTCTTTCCAAGGGCTGGTGCAGACTCAATGGGCCTCTTCTGCACTGTAAATTTTATGATTCTATGATTAGAGATGGAGGCAGGCAGTTTTAATGGAGAAAACGGGGAGTCAGCTTGGGAATGAATAAGATGTAGAGATAATGAGCAATCTGATTCAGGCTGCAATGGTGGCTAAGGAGTCAGTAGCAAGTGCTCAGAGTTTAGAGTATGCATTGAAGGTGATTTTTCCAGTGCACAGTGAGAGGAAATACTGGTTATCAAACAAGAAAGTCAAACAGTACAACGGTTTTGAAGTACTTAAGAAAGGTGCTGCAGAGAGCTTGATCCTGCAATCCGTGCCGAGAAACTCCCTTCCCACCAAATCTGCAGATCATATTGCCAAATGGCATCTTGTGGGTGAAAGAAAAGGTTCCAAGTCTGGATACCAAATACTTTTAACTGTAAACAGCTTATTAATAAATATATAATACATTTATTGTATATTCTCTTCATAGGCAGAAAAGAAAGGAGCCAGTGCTACTATTGTTGGAATGATTTTTGGGTGTTTTGCTTTAATCGAACTTCTATTTTCACTGATATTGGGAAAATATGTAAGTATTTTATTTTAATATTTATGTTTTCTTATAATATTTTAGCCAGTAGCTAAATGACAATACATTTTTCATGATGGGAAAACAAAATCTATTTTACTAAACCAGTTCATTACAACAGTTTCTCAATGAAGGATAGACAGGTGAAGATCATGGAGTAGGCAGAGGATGGGAAAAAAATTCTGAGGGCAGTCAAATTTGAGGATTCCCCATAAGCTTTCAGGGTTGACTTAAAATCAAAGATCTTTGAGGGCAATAGGCACAGTTGTTCCTGCACAAAATATACAGATTGAATACCTGGCAATTTTGAAAGGCTTTTTAGCACATTTTAAGTGTGGACATTTTAAACATTGGGTTTCTCCTTATGTTTTATGTTTTTTAATTATTATAGCCCAGCACAATTGATTGAAAGCTCCTTATGATGTAATCATGTGTATAAGTGTATATTCCATATAACCATGATGAGATGTTGGGCTGGATTCTCCGGTACCCCAGCCGCGTGTTTCTCGGCGGCGCACCGTTCGCTGTTGACGGGACTTGCTACTCCCGCCACTTGTCAATGTGATTTCCCATTGAAACCATCCCACACCTCTGGGGAAACCCGCAGGCGGAGACGTGCTTCCAGCAGGAAAAGAGAATTCCAACCGGCTGTTTTGCTGACTGTTTAAAATGCCTATTGTTTTTTTTTCAGATTGTGCAAATTGGGGCCAAGTTCATGTTTCTGGTTGGGTTGTTTATTTCTGGCTGGTGTACTATCCTTTTTGGGTAAGTTATCCATTGGAATTTGTATAGTTTTTACTATAGGGATATAGGTAGGTAAATCCAGTCCTGTGTTATTGAATGTGCAAGTTGGGATTCAGGTTGTGGTGGTTTTTGCATGTGTGTGTGAGGCGCTCTCCAAACAACTTTTCAACTCACTCCAGTAAACTGCACAGTGAAAAGGAATTGGCATGCAGTTACAAACACTGAATTAACAAACAGAACTCTTAAAGTTCAAGAAGTGGGATTTGACCAAACTGATGTTTTCTTCAACATAGCTGAGAACCCAAATCCTATTTACTCATATTTGAAAGAGGCAAAATTCCCTGATGTAAATATTGGTTCACAAAGATCCTGATGAGGATTTTTCTCAGTGCATCTATGTTTGTACACTGAGACCTAGATATTCGCCATGACTGAGAGGCTCTCCATTGTGGCGAAAATCGACAAGGTATCCAGGTCCCACCCCTGAACACCCATTTCCAATTTTTGCTGGGCACGAGACTGGAGTCATGCGCAATTTGCCTTTTAAATCACCTGCTGCCTTCATTGAAGTGGGATTTTGGGAGGTCTGGTGTACGACAATTCGAGTTCGTAGATTGGAACAAGTAAGAGGAGGTTTGAACTTGATGAATTCGCTTGATAGTCAGGGCACTCTTTTGGAGAGGTACGTTACTCCTTTGCAACAACTATAGGGGAGGTACACCACCCTTTGGGGTAAACGGGGCCCCCTCTGTGGGAGGCAGGGCACTCTGCGATTGATAAAAGTAAATATGATTATCAAAGTCCAATGCACAAATGCAGAGCAACTGTCAAGCTGTTGAAGAACTCTACAGCTGTCAAAGAACTGTTAGGAACATAACAAATTTATTAAAGACCAACAGATAATTGAGCAAATATGTGCGCAATTCACAGAGGGATGTAAAAATAATAAGAGGGTAATTATATTGGGTGATTTCAACTTCCCAAAATTAATTGGAATAGCCATCATGTTAAGGGCGTAGATGGAGGAGAGTTCCTAAAATGTATACAGGAGAACTTTTTATGTAGATCATCCAGCAAGGGTCGCTGCAATGCTGGACCTAATTCTGCGGAATGAAGCTGGACGGTGGTTGATGTGTTGGTGGGAGAGCATTTTGGTGATAGTGACAGGGTTCAATTTAAATTTGTAATGGACAAAGAAATAAACAAGTTGCAAAAAACGTTTTTGGGATTGGGGGAGAGTAGGTTTTAACAAAATAAGGCAGGGTCTGACCAAGGTAGACTGGAAAGAATTACTAGTGGGGAAACCTACAGAAGAGCAGTGGGGGGCATTCAAAGATGAAATGAGAAGGGCACAGGCCCAAAATGTTCCCTCTAGGGTAATAGGAAGGTGTGACAAATGGATGACCAGAGACATTCAGGATACCATGAGAAGAGGCTGTTAACAAGTATGGGAGCAAGTCTGTAGAGGCATCAGCGGAGTATAGAAAGTGCAGGATGGAGCTTAAGAAATCAATTAGGAGAGCAAAGAGATATGAAAAAGCTCTGACTGATAAAAGAAGGGAAAATCCCAAAATATTCTATAAGTATATCAATGGGAAGAGGATAACCAAGGAAAGGGTAGGGCCCCATTAAGGACCAAGGAGGAAATCTGTGGGAGGAGCCGGAGGACATTGGTAGGGTGTTGGACGAATATTTCACATCTGTCGTCACCCAAGAAAATGAGGAGGTAGTCATGGAACTCTGGGAGAGAGATTGTGAGTTTCTTGAGCAAATTGTCATGGGTATTGGAGGTATTCCCATACCAGCCACCCCGAACAGGCGCCGGAATGTAGCAGCTAGGGGCTTTTAGAGGGGCTGGTTAGCTCACTGGGCTAAATCCCTGGCTTTTAAAGCAGACCAAGCAGGCCAGCAGCACGGTTCGATTCCCGTACCAGCCTCCCCGGACAGGTGCCGGAATGTGGTGACTAGAGGCTTTTCACAGTAACTTCATTGAAGCCTACTCGTGACAATAAGCGATTTTCATTTTCATTTCATTTCATATTGACGGGCTTAAAAGTGGACAAATCTCCAGTCCAGAGATTGTGTCCCAGGCTGCGTGGGAGGTGAGGGAGGAGATTGCTAGGGCTTTGACCCAAATTTTTAATTCCCCTCTGGTCATTGGCTAGGTGGCAGAAGACTGGAGAACCGCTTATGTGGTCCCACTATTTAAGAAAGGTTATAAAGCCAAGCCAGGAAACTACAGACCAGTGAGTCTCACATTGATGGTTGGGAAACTACTGGAGAAGATTCTGAAGAAGAGAATCTATCTCCACTTGGAGAGGCAAGGTTTGATCAGGGATAGTCAGCATGGCTTTGTCATAGGGAGGTCATGCCTAACATATTTGATTGAATTTTTTGATCATATAATCAAGTGTATAGATGAGGGTATTGCAGTTGATGTAGTTTACATGGATTTCAGCAAAGCCTTTGACAAGATACCACATGGGAGACTTATTAAGATGGCAAGTGGGATACAGGGTGATTTGATAAGGTGGATTCATAATTGGTTTAGCGGTAGGAGACAGAGGGTGATGATAGATGGCTGCTTTAGTGTCTGGAAGCCAATGTCCAGCGGCATGCCACAGGGATCTGTGCTATGTAGCCATCTGAAATAGACACCTGCAAACGACCATGGGAATTGTGGTCAGCTTGGACACTGACAGATACATAGCCTCTGTGTATTGTGCAAAGAAACCAGACCTGACCAAAAATTGAATCCATTAAGAGTCGATCAGCATTTCCCCCAGAACAATAGAGTTTGAATCAAGGAGTTACAACAGTAGCAGATTAACCTGCGCCACTTCCCCTTATTTGGAAAGGCCTACGTGCCTAGGACAATGATAGCTAGGACCCGCCCAGCCACCGAGGTATCCGCCCCCTAATTGGCCAGAATCAATGAGGGTGATCAAACCCTAACGATCCATTGGAGCTGGAGATAGGACCGCCCAAAAGGGCGGGAAAGAGAAGAAGGATAAGAAGCCCTGCACACTAGGGAGTGGCCTCTTTTGGACCGGCCTGTGTGCGACCAACTGCAGCATATAAACTAGCTAAGTTCAAGGACCCATGATTGCTACCTGAAGGACGAGCCCAGCCGAGACGAACCTGAAGACTTCCAACTGACCTATGTGGACACAGATAAAGGCCTTATCTCCCGCACACAGTCGGTCACCCCGAAGTTTAGTAAAGGTCATCTTAGTTATTAAGTCTAGTTTAGTGCGTAGTCGCGTGTATTAATGCATATAGAAATAAGTCTTGTGTTATTAATAAACTGCCTTTGAACTAAAACACTAGTTGTGTGGTCATTCGGTGGACATGAGAAACAACTTTTTTTTTAAAATAAATTTAGTTTATCCAATTATTTTTTCCAATTAAGGGGGCAATTTAGTGTGGCCAATCCACCTACTCTGCACATTTATGGGTTGTGGGGGCGCAACCCACGCAGACACGGGGAGAATGTGCAAACTCCACACGGACAGTGACCCAGAGCCGGGATCGAACCTGGGACCTCAGCGCCGTGAGGCAGCTGTGCTAACCACTAGGCCACCGTGCTGCCCGACATAAGAAACAACTTGTGGTTCACATAGAAATAAAGAAGTCAACAGCTGGGCCCCCTATTGTTTATCATTTATATCAGTGACATAGATGACTATGTGAGAGGTAGAATCAGTACATTTGTGGATGACACAAAGATTGGCCCGGTGGTCAACAGTGGGTTTGAGTGTCTTGGGTTACAGGAAGATATAGATGGGATGGTCAAATCAGCGAATAAGTGGCAGATGGAATTTAACCCTGAAAAGTATGAGGTGATACACTTTGGAAGGAGCAATTAACAAGGAAGTAGACTATGAAATGTCTGACACTGGGAAGTTCCGAAGAACAAAGGGACCTTCACGTGTTTGTCTGTAGATCTCTGAATGCAGAAATGCTTTTTAATAGGGTGGTGAAAAAGGCACATGAGACACTCGCTTTTATCAATCAGGGCATAGATTACAAAAGCAGGGAGGTCATAGAACATAGAACAGTACAGCACAGAACAGGCCCTTCGGCCCTCAATGTTGTGCCGAGCCATGATCACCCTACTCAAACCCACGTATCCACCCTATACCCGTAACCCAACAACCCCCCCCCCTTAACCTTACTTTTATTAGGACACTACGGGCAATTTAGCATTGCCAATCCACCTAACCCGCACATCTTTGGACTGTGGGAGGAAACCGGAGCACCCGGAGGAAACCCACGCACACAGGGGGAGGACGTGCAGACTCCACACAGACAGTGACCCAGCCGGGAATCGAACCTGGGACCCTGGAGCTGTGAAGCATTTATGCTAACCACCATGCTACCCTGCTGCCCCTGCTTTTTTTTTTTGAGTTTTAGAGCTGCATACAACCTTGGTAGGCCACAGCAGGAGTACTGTGTGCAATTATGGTCGCCTCATTATAGGAAGGATGTGATTTCACTGGAGGGGTTGCAGAGAAGATTCACCAGAATGTTGCCTGGGATGGAGCATTTAAGCTATGAAGAGAGGTTGGATAGGCTTGGGTTGTTTTCTCTGGAGCAGAGAAGACTGACCCGATAGAGGTGTACAGGATTATGAGAAGATTGGACAGGGCGGATAGGGAACAGCTGTTCCCCTTAGTTGAAGGATCGGTTATGAGGAGACACAAGTTCAAAATGAGGAGTGAGAGGTTTTTTGAGGAATTGAGGAAAGTCAGGGTAGTGATCGTCTGGAATGCACTGCCTGGGAGGGTGGGAGAGGCGGGATGCCTCATCTTTTAAAATGTGCCTGGATGAGTATTTGGCATGCCATAACATGGCGATGGGCCAACTGCTGGCAAGTGGGATTAGTTGGGCAGGTCAGGGCCTTTCATGTATTGGTGCAGACTCGATGGGTTAAAGGGCCTCTTCTAGAGTGTATTATTGTGTGATTCTGGGAACTAGGTGCAGGATTAAATAATTCAGCCCCTCGAGCCTGCTCCGCCATTCAATATGATCATGACTGATGTAATCTAAGCCTCAACTCCACTTTCCTGCACGTTCTCCATAACCCTTCAACCCATTACTAATTAATAACCTGTTCATCTCCTCAAATTTACTCAAATGTCCCGTCATTCACTGCACTCTGGGGTAGTGAAGTCCATAGATTCACGACCCTTTTGAGAGAAGTAATTTCTCCTCATCTCTGTTTTAAATCTACTACCTATCCTAAAACTATGACCTCTTGTTCTAGATTGCCCCACAAGAAGAAACAACTGCTCTCATTCTACTTTGTCAATACTCGTTGGCATCTTATATACCTCAACTAGACCTCCTCGCATTCTTCTAAACTGCTCAATCTCTCTTCATGAGACAAACCCCTCACCTCTGGAATCAATCTAGTGAACCTCCTCTGCACTGCCTCTAATACAACTACATCCCTCCTCAAATAAGGGGACCAAAACTGTACATGTACTCCAGGTGGGATCTCAGTAATGCCGTGTACAGTTGCAGCAATACTTCCCTACTTCTATACTCTCTTCCTTTTGCTATAAAGGCCAACATTTTATTTGCCTTCCTTATTACCTGCTGCACCTGCATGCTAGTTTTCTGTGATTCATGCAGGAGGACACCCAGTTTCCTCTGCACCAAAGCACTCTGAAGTTTCTCTCCAGTTAGATAATAAATTGCCGTTCCATTTTTTCTGACCAAAATGGATAACCTCGCACTTATCTACGTTAAACTCCATCGGCCAAAACCACTCATCTAACCTATCTATAACCATTTGTAAATATCTTATTTCCTCATTGCAACTTACTATCACACCTATTTTAGTGGCATCTGCAAAGTTGGTTATAGTACCTTTTGGTCCTGCATCCAAGTCATATTCCTGCATCCAAGTCATTAATATATATTGTAAACAGTTGGGACACGAGGGCCGAACTCTGTGGCACCCCTCTAGTTACATCCTGCCAATCAGAAAAAGACCCATTTATCCTGACTCTCTGCCTTCTGTCGGTTAGCCAGTCTTCTACCCAAGCTAATAAATTACCCTAATCCCATGTGATCTTACCTTTTGTGTGATACCTTATCAAATTCCGCTGGAAGTCCAGATATACTACATCTACATGATCCCCATTATCCATTTGGCTTGTTACATCTTCGAAAAACTCTAGCAAATTCGTCAAATGCGATTTACCCTTTCTAAAATCATGCTGACTCTGATGGATTGCATTTTGACTTTCTAAATGCCCTGTTATTACTTCCTTAGTAATGGATTCTAACAATTTCCCAATGACAAATGTTAAACAACTCGTCTATAGTTTCCTATTTTCTGCCTCCCTCCTTTTTGAATAAGGGCATTTCCCAATCCAATGAAACCTTTCCCGCATCCAGGGAATTTTGGAATATTAAAGAGCTGTCAATGTGTCCAAGAAGTCTCAAACTGTCCAACTGATGAAGAGGCAAGGGCAAAGGGTGATGGTTAGAGGGCATGAATTGACACTAAGTTGGCAGAGGGAATATGGGGCATAAGGGTATGGGGCAAATGTGTGGCGGGTGCATGGGTCGGCATAAGAGGTTTGAGGGACCAGGGATGTGTGGGGGTAGGGGTTGGCATAGAACGTAAGGGTGAGGGCCGGAGGGATTTTTTAATTGCGTTATTATGTTTTATTTATTTTAACACCTTGCAGATACACAGAGAAAGGTCTTGCGCCCAGCAAATTCCAACAAATCAGAATGAAAAATCTTCACCGAGCAATGCAGAATCTAAAAAAAGAGTCTGCTTTAATTCGATGCAAATTCAGATACAGAAAGTGAAATGAAAAGAAAAGAGTGATTGAATTATCGTGTTAGGCCTCACGGTAGCATGGTGGTTAGCATCACTGCTTCACAGCTCCAGGGTCCCAGGTTCGATTCCCGGCTGGGTCACTGTCTGTGTGGAGTCTGCACGTCCTCCCCGTGTGTGCGTGGGTTTCCTCCGGGTGCTCCGGTTTCCTCCCACAGTCCAAAGATGTGCGGGTTAGGTGGATTGGCCATGCTAAATTGCCCATAGTGTAAGGTTAATGGGGGGGATTGTTGGGTTACGGGTTACGTGGGTTTAAGTAGGGTGATCATTGCTCGGCACAACATCGAGGGCCGAAGGGCCTGTTCTGTGCTGTACTGTTCTATGTTCTATGAATTAAGAGAGATGAGAGACAGAAGGAAAATGTTTCAACATTATTATTTTAAAATTCCAAACGATAACTAAAATCTGAAGGAATAAGGCACTGCACATGTAAAAGTTAATTTTCAGTTCCAGAGAGGTTGTTTGGCAGTAATCTATTAATCTTAATTTATTACTCACTTTTGTATTGGTTCATTCATGTGGAGGCAGGATACAAAATAACTGAACGATTGGCAAATTAAATATTTAAAATATTATAAAACCTGGAAAGTAGGGTAAAGAATGGTATTCCACAAGGATCAGTGCCGTCACTGTTACTCGTAATTTATATTGATGACTTTGACTTTGCAAAAAGTAACTCCAATATCAAAATTTGCAGATTGTATAAAACTGGCAAAGAGATTTAAAAAAAAAAAAAAAAAATTTTCATTTGGTTTTAACATTTAAAAATGTTATACACAAACCAAAACAATGCAAATTTCATAACAAAAGTGACCTCCCCCCCCCCTACTCCACCAACCGATTCCCCAATAACTCAAAGAACCCCCCCCCCCATAGCAGCTGACGGTAACCAGCTCTTTATAATAATAATAATCTATATTAGTGTCACAAGTAGACTTGTATTAACACTGCAATTAAATTATTGTGAAAATCCCCTGGTTGCCACACTCCGGCACCTGTTCGGGTACACAAGTGTAGAATAAACAGACTCCGTCTCTTGTGGAACCCCTCCATCATCTCAAAAAATTTAACCTTCTCCAAATACAGGAACTACATCAATTCACCCAGCCATACTGAGGCACAGGGTGGAGAAGCTGACTTCCACCCCAGCAGGACTTGCCTGCGATCAATCAATAAGGCGAAGGCTAAAAAAATCTGCCCCGCTCCCATTTGCAGCTCCGGCAAGTCCGACACCCCAAATATACCCCCATCCTCACCCATATTGCCTCCAGCTCCCTATCCCAACCCCATGTTGGCATTCACCACCCAATAGTGATACAACAGATTTGGAAGAACCAAACCTCCTGACTGTCACCCTCTCTGAAACATTGTCTTCAAATCCTCTCTACTTTACCTGCCCAGACATGACAATCAATCCCTATTAAAAAACACCTAAGACCGGGAAACACTGGAATAAAAATAAAAACTGCGGCAAGATATTCACCTTTACCACCTGTACCCGCCTGCTAATGAGAGTGTGAGGCTGTCCCATGTCAACAAATCTGCCTTGGACCCTACCCACCAGACTTGTAAAATTCAATGTACTGAGCTGGACCCAATCTCGAGCCTCCTGCACATCCCGGGTACTTGAAGTGAGTAGTCGCCACACAAATTGGCAATCCCCCTCATTTGGAGAAATTCTGATAGGTCCGACAGCCAGTCTGCAGCTTTAACTGGTGCTGCTGATCGCCAACCAAGCAGGATTATACGGCGGGCGATCAGGGAGGCAAAGGTAAGGCCGTCCGCCCTCCTCCCCATGAAGAGATCTGGCTGGTCTGATAACCCAAAGACTGCCACTTTCAGGCATGGCTCCACCCTCATCCCCACTCTTTGGATATTGCCTCGAAGAAGGCTGTCCGGTACCCAGAAAGTCTGGGGCAAGACTGGAACATGTGGGCATGGTTGGCCAGGCCTCCTTGCACCATTCACTCACTCATTTCCACCATGGGATCCGGGTTAGAAATATACAACAAAAGATCGTCGGCACACAGAGACACCTTATGCTCCACCCACCCCCTCACTATCCCCCTCCACTTATCCAAACACCTCCGCGCAATGGCCAAGGGCTCTATCGCCATGCAAATAAAAGGGGAGTTGTGGGACACCCCTGCCTCATTCCCGTATGCAGCTTAAAATATCCCCGAGTTAACCTCATTTGTACAAGCACTCGCCTTTAGTTCCTTGTATAACAATTTGACCCACACCACAATCTTGGGCCCAACCCCAAACCGCTTCAACACAGCAAACAAATAAATCTCCTCTACTCAATTAAACACCGCATCAAGCTCCACCACAAGCGGCGCACATTCAAGGACAACTGCCTACCCTAACTGCCAACACCTAGGCAAGAATTTTGGTATCTATCTTTAACAGGGCTTTTGGCTGATTCGACCCACAGTCCACCGGGTACTTATCCTTTTTTTAACAACAGTGAAATAGATGCCTGTCCAATATTCTCCAGGAGTGCCCCTTTAGCTCCCACATCCTCAAACATCTCCACCAATTGTGGCGCCAACCTATTCAATGACCTCTTATAGAATTCTACCGGGAACCCATCCAGCCCTGGTGTTTTACCTGTTTGCATCTTCCCTAATGCCGTCCAAACCTCCTCAATCCCCACTGGCTCCTCCAACCCTGCTCTCTCCTACTTTAGGACACTCCAGCCCTCCCCAAAACATCCCTCATATCTGACTCATCCTCTGGGGTATCTGGCTTGTACAACCTTTTTATAAAACTCCTCAAATGCCCTGTTCACCTGCTCCAGCGCCACCACCAACCCCCTCGTCCATCCGAGAATTAACAATCTCTCATGTGGCGCATGCAAGGACACAGACAGCAGAGTTTTAAATTATCTCCCATTTGAATGAAATGAAAATCGCTTATTGTCACAAGTAGGCTTCAAATGAAGTTACTGTGAAAAGCCCCTAGTCGCCGCATTCCGGCGCCTGTTCGGGGAGGCTGTTATCGGAATTGAACCGTACTGCTGGCCTGCTTTCAAAGCCAGTGATTTAGCCCTGTGCTAAACAGCCCCACTCATTTGTGGAGGTGGGATGTGGAATGTGGGAGGTTTACATAATGAAAAGTCCAAAGCATTTCACAGGAGCATTCCAGGCTTTGGATTAGTCAATTTTGGAGGTAACAAAGGCATGGATGAGGGTTTCAGCAGAGGATGTGGTGAGTCGAGGATAGAGTCAGGTGATACTGAAGTGGCAATGCAGTCTTAGTGATGGCATGGATATGTGGTTGGAAATCTGGCTCAGCCGTGTTGCCAGGGAGAAGATGGAGTCAGTAGCTAGAGTTTGTGGTGGTGACTGAAGACCGTTTTGATCTTCCCAGTGTTTAGTTCAAGGACGTAACTGCTCGTCAAGTAATAAGTATCAAACAGTCTGATGATTTAGCAACAGGGCAAGAGTCAAACGTGGTGGTGAGGGAGAGCTGAGATAAGCAAGACAGGAGAAAAAGAATTGTACTCCTTTTCTGATTTTTTGTTTTATATTCTCAGCTTACTGGATAAAGTTCCAGATGGACCGATTTATATCTCTTTGTGCTTCATCGTAAGATCAATGGATGGAATGGGCTTTTCTGGGAGCATGACTGCCTCGTTTTCAATCCTTGCAGCAACATTTCCAAACAATGTCGGCACAATAATGGTAGTAGCAAATTGACGTTTTTCACCAATGTATAACTTGTACTCTACTGATAGCATTCAACTTTTATAATGAAATTTATATATATATGGAATATATACAGGTTTAATTCCCGGCTTGGGTCACTGTCTGTGTGGAGTCTGCATGTTCTCCCCGTGTTTGCGTGGGTTTCCTCCGGGTGCTCCGGGTTCCTCCCACAGTCCAGAGATGTGCAGGTTAGGTGGATTGGCCATGCTAAATAGCCCTTAGTGTCCAAAATGGTTAGGTGGGGTTACTGGGTTACACAGGATAGGGTGGGGGTAGGGATGGGGTACTCTTTTTCTAAGGGCCGGTGCAGACTCGATGGGCCAAAGGGCCTCCTTCTGCACTGTAGATTCAATTCTATGATGCTTCAAATTCCATTTGCTTTCTCCAACCTTCCTGCAACTGTCCCCCAAATCCACCCCACGCCTAGCTACAAAAGTCTCTCCATGTGAAGGTGAGTAGCCACAATATTGTATTAAGATAAAACACCCAAAATAAATTACAAAATTTGAACGGGTTCCTTCTGGACTTCATGAATCTCTCAAACCTCTGCTTTTTGCCTGTTTGTTACATGTTTATCCAGCCTTGGTTCAACTCCTTGTCCTGTGTCACCTCAATATACTATTCTCCAGTCAGTAGGGAAGGGTGTGTGTGTGTGTGTGATGGTGTATTTGTATTGTCGCTGGACTTGTAATCAAGAGACCCAGGGCAATGCTCGGAGGACCCAGGTTCGAATCCCACCACAGCAGGTGGTGAAATTTGAATTCCATAAAAACCTGGAATCAAACGTCTAATAATGACCATGAAACCATTGCCTTGTCGTAAAATCCTATATGGTTCACTAATGACCAGAGGGAAGGAAATCTGCAATCCTTACCTGGTCTGGCCTATATGCGACTCCAGATCCAAAGCAATGTGGTTGACACTTAAGTGCCTGGAGAAATGGTGCCATTGAAGGTCAGTAGAAGGGCAATTAGGGATTGACAATAAATGTTGCCAAGCCGGTGACACCCACATCCCATGAATGAATTTTTAAAAAATCAAACTGTTGCATAATTAAATTTTAGCTATGCTGAGCACTAATGATTCAAAATGCCACATGGTTCTCTCTACTGACACTCATATTTTTCACTTAAAAAGCATAGTTTTATTGACTTTTGGGGGCTCAAATGATTAATATATACGAAAGCAACGTAATAGTAGGTTTAGAATGACATGCCCAATGCATTTTCTTAGATCTGCAGCGCCTCAAAGTTTGGCACCCCTGATGGCTTCCCAATGTTGTCAATGAACCTCGGTTTGTACTCCTTAGCTAATCTCAGCAAAGGCATCAATAGGACATGTAGTTACGAGGCTATAGTTTAGAAAAGGGAGAATTAATCTGTTCCGATACCTGATTTTTATCCTTCAATTTCTCCACCCTGTAGTAGAAATGAGGAATGTCAGAGGACAGGATTTGGCTCCATTGGGATAATCCTATGAACAGCTACTTTGTCAATGCTTAGTTAGTGAATAATGCCCATTGTGTTCCATATTACCGGTCAGTGCTACACTACCTTGCCATTTGGGAGGGGAGGGGAGAGGAGAAACTTGGAAGGGAAAAACTTGCTTAAGCTGACTGCACTTTGTAATATAATAGTAAATGTAACTTTTTATGATTTTATATTTCTAGCAAACAAAGTCATTGTAACACAAACTACAAATGTTTCTCTTTTAGGGACTTCTGGAAATATTCGCTGGGCTTGGCCTAATATTGGGTCCGCCTGTTGGAGGCTTTTTGTACCAATCTTTTGGATATGAAGTTCCTTTTTTTATACTAGGATCTGTCGTTCTTCTAATGGTACCTTTGAATATGTGTATTTTACAAAATTATGGTAAGGCTCTGCATTTTAACTTTACTGTAGAAATATAGGTAACTTCTATTGAGATGGTTCCCATAGGCAAGTATTTTAATATATTTTTAAACAAGTGTCATTTAGAAATTTCTAAGACCGTGGGTGGGATTCTCTGTCCCGGGCCACTCAGAATGCGTTCCCCTGTGGGATGGAGAATCTGGCGTTGGGGGAAAATCGGGAACGGCGTCTGATGCTCTGACCTCCCACTGGCGGTGTGAACGAGGCCCATGATGTGTGCCGGTGGGGGGATGTAAATAAATGCAAATCAACCTTAATGATCCATTTGCATCTCTTTAGCAGGCCCAGCGCCCTATGGTCCGGCCTCCCGTGATTCACTGGCCCCGGGGCCAGGAGTCATGTGGGTGCAGATCACTTGTGATCTCTACCTGCAGAGCCCTGGTGTGGTAGACTTCAGGTTCAAATCCCGCCATGGCAGTTAGTGAAATTTGAATTGACTAAAAATCTGGAATTAAAAGTCTAATGGTGACCATGAAACCATTGTTGATTGTTGTAAAAACACATCTGGTTCATTAATGCCCTTTAAGGAAGGAAATCTGCCATTCTTACTTGGTCTGGCCTACATGTGAGTCCAGATCCACAGCAATGTAGCTGACCCTTAACTGCCATCTCAAGGGCAATTAGGGATGGGCAATATGCAGGGCCAGCCAGTTACGCCCATGTCCCATAAACAATTTTTTTTAAATCACCAACACCATAACATTTATGCAATTGTGGGTGCTGTAACTAAAATACAGTGGAAGATATTTTAATCTATGTTGTTGAAAAGGACATTTTCTTGCACTC
Source organism: Scyliorhinus canicula (assembly GCF_902713615.1). Lineage (NCBI taxonomy): Eukaryota > Metazoa > Chordata > Chondrichthyes > Carcharhiniformes > Scyliorhinidae > Scyliorhinus > Scyliorhinus canicula. The sequence goes on along the minus strand of NC_052151.1, from coordinate 62,059,819 downwards.
ATCGGGACAATTCACAAGAATAGCAATGTGAGGAAAACAACAGATTTGAGAGTGCTGATTGATTGGCAAGTGGATTCTGATTGGTAGAGGAGTTACCATGGAGAATACACCAGTTGATGGTAACGAACAGTGCTGACTGCCAAGCTTTTTTTGAAATTTAAATCCGGCAGTTTGACTCTGATTGGTCAAACCAGTGCCCTGAAGAATGAACCAGCAAATGGCTGTGTCTTATTTTGTTCAGCTGCAATACTAGCAGTGTGTGCACATGTCCTTTCTCTGCGAAGAACAGGGCCCTGTGTATTAATGTATGTGGTTCAAGTACACACAAATGCATCATACAGCAAGCCTGATCAGCAATCTTAACTTGGTTGTCAGCATAATCTTAGCACGCTGAGGATTATTTAGCAAATGTTTTCCAATTGCAGAATCGCATTTAACGTTGGATATTGTGTTTTAGGTTTTGCAAGCACGGGCTGGGTGGTTACAGCCTGTATCTTATCAGTTATGAACAGCTGAAGCGGCAGGGCAGTCTGTTTGATACGATCCACCAGCCATTGGGACATGCGGCCCATATCTAGCATCACAATGGAAATAAAATTCATATACTGCTTTTCAAGAAGCAGTTAGATATACTATTTGGGGCAAAGGGGATCAAAGAATATGGAGGGAAAGCGGGATGAGGCTATTGAGTTCAATGATTATCCATGATCATAATGAACTGTGGAGCATGCTCGAAGGACCAATTGGCCTCCTCCTGCTCCTATTTTGTATGATTCTATCTTTCTATGGCACATTACTCATTTGTGTAATATCAAAACATTATTTTGGCTTGACAGCAGCATCCTGTTAGTGGCGAATACCACTTATGTTGCTACGGCTGTTGCACGTTTTGCTATGGGTGTAAAACGCGTTTATTGGAGTGTATTAACACGCCTCCGTTTAAAGGCCGTGTGCTTAACACTACTAGGCTCTGTGTATGTATTTTTCAGCTCAGGAGTCGCCAGATGCCGTATAGACACCTCACAAATATTCCAAGGTCAGGTTCAAAGTAATAAAACGATACACCGATTAGTAAGTTCCAAACGATCAATATTTATTATACAATTATAATAAATACGCATGCACACGCTAAGGGACTAAGCTATGACTAAACTAAGCAATCAGAATACTTAACTAAACAGGAACAGGCAAGGTCAGGGAGCGAGGCCTTCGTTCCGGTCTTGGTCTGCAACCTTCAGAAAGCGTGCTGGTCACTGGGGGTCTAGTGGGCCTGGTTCGCGTAGCGAGCGTCGTATTGGCACTTACGGTTCGGCGGCTGGTGCTCAACGGCTGGAGTCAGGATACAGGTTGGAGTTCTTGGTCAAAGCCGGAGCACGAAACAACAGACAGGACCATGGGTGGGGGTCTATCTTTTATAGGGGTCCCCAATGTCCTTGCCTTTTTCTGGGCGGGCTTTACCTTCAGGTATCGATTGGATCACTCCCAATCGATATCTTTTGAATTCCTCCAATGTGAGGGTCTCTCTTGATGGCGGGGGCGGTTTCTATAGTGGATACTTCTGGTGCCGCTCTGTCTGGACACCCACTCAAAGTATCTTATTCAAACCCAAATGTTGCCATTGTGTGTGCCTAGATCTGGACTGCCTCATTAGTATGTAAAGCGTTCTGCCATTATCACCTTTGGTTTGAGATCTTCCACCTGGCCAGAAACTAGTTTTGCTGCTTGCAAAATGCTAATGAGTGTTTGCAGGCTGCTGCCTTGGCTAAACTGTTTTTCCCTGCAGTCTTAGCGATTCTCCATTTTGTTTAGTTCAGTGTCCATTTTAGGTGGCTACAGTGGCTACACGGCATAGTAACAGCGCGAAACAGCTAGGTTCACCTGTTACTCAAATATTTTAGTTACCTTTCCCTCCCAGAAGAATCCAAGATAAACTGGGCACCTTTTGGTTAATGAGTTTGCGCGATATACACTGCAAAACGAGCTGATCAGGGTAGCCATTATCCAGAGGATGCCTTTAATGCACTCTATTTCAGCATCCACCTTTCATAGTGAGCAAATGGCTCAGATCCTATTTAAGTTGTTGCTGACAAGGCCAATGTTAACATAGAACATTACAGTGTTTATACTGTAACAGCTGTAAGAATCCCAACTCGTATATTGACCAGTGAAGGTAGGGTTACAATAGACCGTGGTAGAGTATCCCTGGCAGATTTCTCAACTAGTACATCAAGGAAAGGGAGCTCATTTGATTGTTCCATTTCAAATGTAAATTTGAATGCGGGATGAAGCCTAATAAGACAGATAAGGAAATTATGATATGCAGCTGCAGATTTCGATTAGCAAATGTATCATCTACATAGCTGAAATATGCAAGGGGTAGGATATGAGGTGTTATTCCATCGGAGACACATTTCTCATGGAAGCTGTAGGATCTCTTATTTTCTAATAAGAGATGGGGTAATTTGAGATTGAGTGTATTGCAAAAACTTGATTAGTACATGTTTAAATACAAACAAAAGCCCAGAAGGGCATAAGGAAGAGAACAATGGACAGATGGTGGCACAGTGGTTAGCACTGTTGATTCACAGCGCCAGGGACCTGGGTTCAATTACCAGCTTGGATCACTCACTGTCTGTGAGGAGTCTGCATGTTCTCCCCGTGTCTGCTTGGGTTTTCTACGGGTGCTCCGGTTTCCTCCCACAGTCCAAAGATGTGCAGGTTAGGTGAATTGGCCATGCGAAATTGCCCTTAGTGTCCAGAAAGGTTAGGTGGGGTGACTGGGTTACGGGAATAGGGTGGAGGTGTGGGCTTAAGTATGGTGTTCTTTCCAAGGACCGCTGCAGACTCGATGGGCCGAATAGCCGCCTTCTGCACTTTAGATTCTATAAGAGAGAGGGCACCACGTGTACCCAAAGGTTTTTATCTGCACTCTCTGGTACTGCCCCCCCCCCCCCCCTCCCCTCCTCTGCCTCTAATTGGCTTACAAGTTTGAATTGTGTCTTCTGAATGGTGCTCCATACGATCACTCACACTGGTATCTAACCAAGTGGCTCTGCACATTTGCAGTATGTATCCTGAAAAGCTGGTGTGACATTTAAATTTTATCACTACCAAACTGCAAATGTATAATCCAACCTTGACTGAGAACAATACAGCTTGTATTTCATCTACAACCCAACAAATTCTTTATTTGACTTTCCCACAGTTACAATATTTTCAAAATTTGTTTTTAATATTTCCCCACAAACTTGGTTTTATAGAATCATAGAATCTAAAGTACAGAAGGCGGCTATTCGGCCCATTGAGTCTGCAGCGGTCCTTGGAAAGAACACCATACTTACTTCCCACAATCCTCACTTTGATTCTTCTTTTTAAAAAAAAGTTTTTAAAATGAATCCATAAAAGGAAGCAAGCGGGAAATAGTACAGAGGAACACGTTCACATTTGGTCCCTTTGTTTAAGAACAGCCTTCAGCACTGGAATGGACAAGCCGATAAACTGTTACGATCCTTTAAACATAGGAAACGTGCTTATTACGCAAGAGGGGGTGACAGGTAGTCTTGAGAGACATAACCTTAGGAGTGGCTTCGGTTAATTGTTTCCAGCAACGCTTATTAAGCATAAAACATAATACACACATGAATGGTAATGAGGAATAATAAGATCAAACCCTGAACTAAAGAGGTTCCCATAGAGCTCAGCCATTGAGTTGCCCAACTCCACAAGGTGTTGGGTGGCGGTTGAATGAGTTTTTTTTACCCGTCTGGGCCCGGCATAGCTGGTCCAGGGAAAGCAAGGAATGCAAAAAATTAAAAAGCAAGCAACGGATACAACAATATGGTTAAACATATTGGCAGCAAGAATTGTCCTTTTAAGAGAGGAGTTTTAATCACTGTGTGCTTGTTTAACGTGAGATGCGTGAATTGAAGCTTTCTTCCCCTGGACTTTATCAGCTGCTTGGGTGGTCAGTTGAACGTGATAGGGTTTCTTCCCACTTAGCATCCAAAGGTTCTTTATGTACTGTCCTCACATAAACCCAAATTCCAGGGACAATGTTGTGTCCTCCTTCTGGTGGATCTCCCCAGGCTGCCGATACCTGTTGAGAAGCAGAACTAATAGCATTTGTTAGATTCTGGCAATAATAAGAATACTCTTTATTGTCAATGTAAGTAGGCTTACATTAACACTGCAATGAAGTTACTGTGAAAAGCCCCTAGTCACCACATTCCGGCGCAATATTCTAATAAGGCATCAGCTTTTCTCAAATCAGTGGTTCCTGGCAGAGACACGGGTCTCCCTGTTACGATTTCCATAGTTCTATTCAGAGTTGCCCTTATACTGCACAGGACTATTGGTAGTGCCTGGGGACATGGCATTCCTTCCTGATGATGTTTGGCAAGTCGTTGTTTCAGAGTTCTGTTTGTTCGTTCCACTTGCCTGTGGTGATATGCATCACTGTAAATACACAAGGGATTAATGTAAGTACACGTAGACTAGCTAGACACTAGAGGGAGCACCAGAGACATGACACACAGACATTCAACCAATAGGTCAGTAAGATAGGACACAACCAATGGGCATTCACGATACACACAGAGGTGACACTACCACAGGATGGCATTACACCAACCCATATAAAAAGGACACAGCACACATGATATTCCTCTTTCCAGTGGAGACACTCAGTGAGTACAGACACAGGGTGGATTCAATATCACACCCACCACGTGGATTGTAGCAGACTGGTTCGTCAGTCTGAGTAGCTATAGCAGGATTAACAGTAGTGGCGAATCCGAGTAGGAAAATTGTAAATAGTTTAATAAACGTGTTGAAGTTATCTCCACGTCTGAACCTTCCTTTGTCAGAGTGAACATCAAGGAAGCAGCTTATGCTACGCCAAAAGCATAACAAGACATGGTTGAATGTCTGTGTGTCATGTCTCTAGTGCTCCCTCTAGTGTCTAGCTAGTCTACGTGTACTTACATTAACCCCTTGTGTATTTACAATGATGCATATCACCACATTGCCCTAACGATTGTGGGTGATGAGGGCAGTGTAAGTCCCTGGTAATTTTTAGTAATCTACAGACTTCTTGATGTGGAGATGCCAGCGTTGGACTGGGACGAGCACAGTAAGAAGTCTTACAACACCAGGTTAAAGTCCAACAGGTTTGTTTCGAATTACTAGCTTTCAGAAGGCAGCTCCCTCTTCATTCACCTGAGGAAGGAGCAGTGCTCTGAAAACTGGTGATTCGAAACAAACCTGTTGGACTTTAACCTGCTGTTGTAAGACTTCTTACTGTACAGACATTTTGGCAGGCAACACATGTAAAGTGGGTTCCCTGGTCCGAGTCAATGCTGGTCTGGACTCCCCATCGGGGAATGTAGTCCTTGCATAGGACTTTAGCTGTGTGATTGTCTGTAGCCCTTCTAATTAGAACAGCTTCCACCCACCTTTAAAACCTCCCGACCACGAGAACGTTGGTGTGTCCGTGAGATGAAGGAAGGGATATATAGTCAGCCTGCAAGTACTGGAATGATCCGGCAGGGGACCTCAGTTGGGGCACTACTGTGATAGGTCCAGGATTGTTCTTCTGGCAGATCACACAGCAGTCTGCTACCAACTGGGCGCATTTTTTTTGAATCCCCGGCCCCACCAGCGTTTCTGAAACCATGCCCTTATTTGTTGCGGGGCCAAGTGTCCCCATGAATGGATCTGTTGAGCTAAAAGGGCATCAGTGCTTGTGACGCGACTGGGCTTGTCGGTACCTCTTTTCTGCAGATGTCTTCATCACATAGTTTTATACCTGCCTCAATTCAACTCCATTTTTCCTCTCGAGAGCACTCGTCTTGCATTGTCTGTAGGTCTCGAGTCAGGCTGATTGCTCCTAGTCTGCATGTTTGTGTTGGTTCTTCTGGAGAAGCACATGGTGAGGCACATCTTTGCTGTCTTGTTGGCTAGGATGTTTCCTTGCGCTTCTGCGGCATTTTTCTTTGTATGAGCCTTACACTTCAAGGTGGACACTTCCCGTGGTAGTTGTATGGCCTCCAGTAAGTCTCGTGCCTCTCCCATTTCGGACAGGTGTACCGGCGACAGTGAGAAATCCTCTTCTCTGCCATAACTGGCCAAAGTTGTGAACAACTCCAAAGCTGTACCGTGAGTATGTATAGATGTTAGCCGTCTGTCCTTGTTAGCCGCCTGTCCTTTTGCTATCATCATGTCAGCCAGGGCTCATAACTCAGCCTGTTGGGCTGATGTCCCGGAGGCCAGACAACACTTTGCCACAATCACGTGTAGGCTTGTGACTGCCCACCTGTTTTTTGGAAGGAAGAGCCGTTGTAAACAGGATATGGTCTGGGTCGTTCAATGGTTCCTCTGCTGCCAAACTTGATTCCTCCATTTTGTTCAAGATCTCTACACACCATGCCCCTCTCCTCCCCCCTCCACACACCATTCCCCTCTCCTCCCCCCTCTTGATCCTTGGGATTTGGGAGCATAGACGATGGGTTCATTGGGCTAGCCTGGACAATGTGGAGATTCAGGGCTTCCAGGATCACTGTCCATCTTTTCCAGCTGGCTGCAGTCTGGGATACTCTGTTCATAGACATTAGAATATGTACGGCGTGGGGGACTTGATGGTTAGCTTTTGGTCCAGGATTAGACCCACAGTGGTCATTACAGCCTGACACATGGCCTCCATGGCTCTCAGGCAACTTCCCCATCCAAGGGCTACTGTGTCCTGTTTTCTCGAATAGTATCCAATGGGCCTCTGTTGATGCACATGTTCTTGCACCAGTATTGCTGTCATGTATTCTTCTTTCTCGGGGACAATGGCTTCCCATTGTCAGGGATTCCCAGAGCCAGTGCCGAACACAAGGAACTTTTTTGTTAAGATTAATGAAGGCCTCCAGCTCTTCTTTCATGAGGGCAATGACTTCTTCGGATTTGCACTTCCACTTTAAAAGGTCATACAATAGCTGAGCCAGCTGTGTGTCGGAGTCAATCCAATTCCGGTTAAAGTTACACAAACCTAAAAAAGGACCTGAGTTTTTGGATAGTAGTGGGCTGTGGCAACCCGAATGGCTGTGGTTCTATCCTGGGTAAGTTCTCTCTTTCCTTCCAAAATCCTTGTCCCAGTACATAACATTTGCTTGGGCAGTTTGTACTTTGGCAATGCTGGCTTTGTGTCTTCTCGGGTGGAGATGATCCAGCAAGATATGCTTGTGTTGTTCTTCCATGTTTGATATCAACAGAATGTCATCCACATGTTGGATAACCGTGGAATGCGTGGTAGGTAACTCTCTCTTAAATGGCTTTGTGAGGCCATGTGAAATATCGTAGGGCTGTTGTGAAAACTCTGTGGTGGTCGTGTCCAGGTGTACTGTTGCTGTTGGATGGCAAAGGTGAACAACGGTCGAATCTTGGGTGGCTATGGTACCAATAAAAATCCATTTGCCATATCTATTACCGAGAACCTTTTTATGTTCCAGCGGTAGAGCATTAAAAATGGTGGAGGGGTCAGTTACCAAAGGGGCCCACTAATCAATATACTAGTTAGCCTTCCTGTAATCGATGGTCAGACGCCAAGTTCCATTTGGTTTCTGTACTGGCCAGACAGGACTATTAGAGGAACCATGTGTTTTTACCAGCACACCTTGCTCCTCTAGTTGTTGCATTACTGGCAAGATGCCAGCAATAGAGATTAGGCTGATAGGGTACTGTTTGATGCACAGTGGGGCAATCCCAGTAAATGAAGCCGGTTCCATCTGGAGTAGACCGCAGTCATTCTTATCTTTGGCCAATGTTGGATGTTCTTCCAACTCTTCCTCCTTCGGGCTTCTGATAGACCACGTTACCTGGCCGTCTTCAAAATGTAACGAGGAATTCAATTGAGTCAGGACATACTTGCCCTGAGGGCTTGTCCCATGGGCTTACCTAGATTGGTGTGGTCAATTTGTGTGGGCCAAGCCCAATGAGTATAGGTTGAGTTCTTATTACCAAAACCTGGCCCCCAGTCCCGTGGGCAATTTGTATCTTGTCATCTAGGGGTAGCGTTTTTATATCGTAGGGGCAAACATATTAATTCGGCCCCTGAATCCAGGAGGCAATCTATATCTTGATCACCTACTCTCATGGAGATATACAATCTATCTCCCCGCTGTTGGATCAGTGCATAATAATAATGTTAATTGTCACAAGTAGGTTTACATTAACACTTCAATAAAGTTACTGCGAAAAGCCCCTAGTCGCGACATTCCGCTAGTTCGGGTACACAGAGAGAGAATTCAGAATGTCCAAATTACCTAACAGCACGTCTTTCGGGACTTGTGGGAGGAAACGGGAGCACCTGGAGGAAACCCACGCAAACACTGGGAGAACGTGCAGCCTCACCACAGACGGTGACCCAAGCCGGGAATTGAACTTAGGACCCTAGCGCTGTGAAGCACCAGTGCTAACCATTGATCGCAACCTACCCTGTCCCCAGTTACTGCTCCTTGTCCCCAAGGGTGACACAAATCTCTTTTTAAAACATCTCGCCTAGGTACCATTACTGTCAAGATCTGTACCTCGTCCCACGGGTGGAGATTATAAATGTCCTTTAAACGTTCTAACTGTTCCCATGTTTTCATTCCCCCTTTCTTGGGGTGTGGCAATTCTTTCGATCATTTTTCAATTTTTTCCGGGTCGGCTGGGACATGGTGAAAATACTGGACATATTCAGCTTTAATTGTTTTCTTGCCATATTTTCAGTAGTTTCTTTTGACTTAATTTTTTCTTCAGAGGATTGAGCCGCGCCAAGGAGGGTTCTTCCTCTGAAGAACTTTGTCCGCTAGAGTTGCTACAGGACTCAGAATCGGTTTCTAGACCAGCTTTGTGTAACTGCGTTTTTCGCTATTCCGCTTATGTTTCTTCTAGGTAAGGGACAAATGGGACGATTTACTCATGGGAGATCGGAGGAGTGTCCCTGACCTTTACAGTGGTGTTGCTGGTTATTCCGCAATTTGTTCTTCAGTTCTTTGATTTCAGACTTCAGTTCCTTTACTTTGGCCTTAAATTATGTTACTTTGGCATGGATTTATGCAGAGATTATCGTGCAAGATTAAAGCGTATAGGATTGGGGGAAGTGTATTGTGATGGATAGAAAACTGGTTGGCAGCTATTTACAATATATGTTAATGATTTGAACAAGGGAACAAAACATCTCAAAAGTTTGCAGATGATACTAAATTGAGTGGGAGGGTGAACTGTGACGAGGATGCAGAGGTCCTTCAGCATTATCTGGACAGGTTGGGTGAGTGGGCAAATCAATGGCAGATGCAGTATAATTTGAATAAATGTGAGGTTATTCACTTTGAAAGCAAAAGCAAGAAGGCAGATTACTATCTGAATGGCTGTAAATTGGGAGAGGGAAGTGTGCAATGGGATCTGGGTGTCCTTGTGCACCAGCTGCTGAAGATAAGCATGCAGGTGCAGCAGGCGGCAAAGAAGGCAAATAGTATGTTGGCTTTCATTGCGAGAGTTTCGAGTACAGGAGCAGGGATGTGTTGTTGCAATTATGCAGGGCCTTGGTGAGGCCACACCTAGAATATTGTGTGCAGTTTTGGTCTCCTTTTCTGAGGAAGGATGTTCTTGTTCTCGAGGGTGTGCAGCGAAGGTCTACCAGGCTGATTCTGGGGATTGCGGGACTGACTTATGGGGAGAGGTTGACTACGTTAGGATTGTTTCTGCTGGAGTTCAGACGAATGAGGGGGGGGATCTCATTGAGACTTATAAAATTCTAACAGGACTAGATAGGGTGAATGCAGGGGGGATAGTCCTGATGGTGGGTGTGTCCAAAGCCAGGCGTCACAGTCTGAGGATTCAGGATGGACCATTTAGGACACAGATGAGGAGACATTTCTTCACGCAAAGAGTGGTGAGCCTGTGGAATTTATTACCACAGGAAGTAGTCGAAGCTAAGACATGAAATACATTCAAGAGGTGGCTAGGTATGGCGCTGGAAGTGAATGGGATCAAGGGTTATGGGAAGAAAGCAGGATTAGGCTATTGAGTTGGACAATCAGGCATCATAGAATTATAGAATTTACAGTGCAGAAGGAGGCCATTCAGCCCATCGAGTCTGCACCAGCTCTTGGAAAGAGCGCCCTACCCAAGGTCAACAACTCCACCCTATCCCCATAACCCCACCCAACACTAAGGGCAATTTTGGACTAAGGGCAATTTATCATGGCCAATCCACCTAACCTGCACATCTTTGGACTGTGATCGTGATGAATGACGGAGCAGGCTCAAAGGGCCGAATGGCCGCCTCCCGCTCCTATCTTCAACTTTTCTGAATTAAGCTTTTCCTTTTCAAGCCGTGGGGCTTTTCAGCCCGGCCGGTTTATCTATCCTGTATACTTCCGAAATCTAGACCTTTGTTCGGGACTTGAGCCGACTACCTTACTGGAGACGTTCGAGGTCGCATAAGAAGGTTACTAAACATCTGAGAACATTTTTTTATAAAGTGGTGTCCTTACCTTCAAGGCCTAATATCGGTCTATTAGGGGCTGGTTTAGCTCATAGGGCTAATCGCTGGCTTTTAAAGCAGGCCAGCAGCACAGTTCAATTCCCGTACCAGCCTCCCCGGACAGGCGCCGGAATGTGGCGACTAGGGGCTTTTCACAGTAACTTCATTGAAGCCTACTCGTGACAATAAGCGATTTTCATTTCATTTCATTTCATTTCATAATATCCAGATCTCTGATTCCTTTTCCTCTAGCGACCCTGCTTGCAGCACCAAATTGTAGGATGTCTTATCTTCTAATAAGAGATGGGGTCCGGTGGTAGTTTGAGATTGAGCTTATTGCAAAAACGTGATTAATACACGTTTAAATACAAGCAAAAGAAACAAAAGCCCAGTGGGGCATAAGGAAGAGAACAAAGAAGAGAGAGGGCACCACGTGCACCAAGAGCTTTTACTTGCACTTTCTTGTACCCCCTCCCCCTCCTCTGCCTCTAATTGGCTTACAGGTTTGAATTGTGTCTTCTGAATGGTGCTCCATACCATCACTCACACTGGTATCTAACCAAGCTGCTCTGCACATTTGCAGTATGTATCCTGAAAGGCTGGTGTAACACTTCACTTTTAGCACCGCCAAACTGCAAATGTATAATCCAATCTTGACTCAGAACAATACAAACTTGTATTTCATCTACAACCCAACTAATTCTTTATTTGACTTTCCCACAGTTACAATATTTTCAAAGCTTGGCGTTAATATTTTCCCACAAAATTGGTTTTAATATTTCCCACAATGTTTATACTGCAAGAATCCCAACTCGTATATTGACCAGTGAAGGTAGGGTTACAACAGACTGTGGTAGAGAATCCCTGGCAGATTTCTCAACTAGTACATCAATGAAAGGGAGCTAATTTGATTGTTCCATTTCAAATGTAAATTTGAATGCGGGATGAAGCCTAATAAGACACGTATGGAAATTATGATATGCAGCTGCAGATTTAGATATAACAAACATATCATCCACATTGATGAAATATGCTAGGCGTAGGAGATGAGGTGTCATTCCATCGAAGTCACATTTCTCATGGAAGCCAACAAAGATGTTTGTGAGAGGGGATTCCATGTCAACACCATCTAGTTGGGCATAAGCGGTCTTATTAAAACTGAACTCAACTGCACAAGTTTCCGAGTTCATAAGTTCAATGAATACTGATTCACCCAATGGTAGCGGGTGTACATTACCATTTTATGGTGCTGCAGCATATATATCCATGGCTTCTTTAAGTGTAGCATTGGTGAATAGGCCAGCAATGTCAATTGAGCAATATTGACACAGCACTGCCATTGATATGCAAGTCCTGCAAATGTGAAGGAATCCTTCAGTGTGTATCTGGCAAATCTGCTCAAAACTGGTTGTAACAAGTCTCCCAACCATTTGGGCAGTTTGTATTATGCAGAACCAGTCATGGTTAAGATGGGGCTTAAAGGAAAGGGACATCAAAAAAAGTCTACTTTTTCAGTAATGCTCAAGGTCTGTACTGACTATGTGATCAATGTTTTGGTTTTACAGATGGAATTGCCAGCAAAGAGTCATTCTGGAATTTAATTACAATTCCCAAAATAGCTTTAGTGTGCCTACTTCTATGTTCTATAAGTTCTTGCATTGGCTTTCTGGATCCGACCGTGTCACTGTTTGTGACTGAGAAGGTAAGAATTCCTTCCTTTGAATTTCTTTGTGTTGTATTTTTTGTGTTTCCTTAAGTTTAGGAAGTCTCTGGTGATCTAATCCTTTCCTAATAACACGGGAAACTTCAGCAGTTGAAGAAGGTGGCTCACCACCACTTTCTCCAAGACAATTAGAGATTGGCAACAAATGCTGGCCTAGCCAACAATGCCCACCTCCCATAAAATAAATTTTAAAAATACAAGGGTTGGATCTCCATTTCAGAGATTTAATCGGTGGATTCCTATGACAGCAAAATTGGGGCCACTCCCAGTGCAATTAATCAACTGATAATGGGATAGCACCGGCATCACATGAGAACCGGTGCCAGATACCCTCCTTCTGCACTGTAAATTGTATGTATGCATGTATGTATTTACCCCGGAGTTGGGATTGACACTTGAGAGGCAGTCACATATTAGCAGTCCACTCCCCACACACTCATCCCAGCCAACAAGATGGCAGCATGAAGAGCGATATGCCTGTTTACAGATGCCAAGCTGGAGACCATGTTGGAAGCCTGGTTGGTGGGCCCGGAGAGAGGGTAATCAGCGAGGCAGAGGTTGGCATCGGGCAAGCAGGTGAGACCCCACTGAGCTGCGGTCCCCCATGGCATGTGTGTCACCACTCCAACCCGCAATCCAATCATGCCTTGTGTCTTGCAGGTTCGCCTGGCGATGACGCAGGCCATTCTGATGTCCCCCTACCCCAACACCAAGCGGATAACAGCGAGGAAGGGGACATGGACAGCTGTGGGAGCCTTCAAGCTGCAGCCTGAGCCACCCCGGAGCGCCAGTCCGGAGATAACACTGACTTCCCAACACAGCTGTCTCCAACATCCTCCACCATCCCAGAGACACTCGCCTCAGTTGGGCATGTTGGTGAAGAGGTTCCTGGGGCGCTATCTGGTACACACCACACACATGCTGCGGTACATCAGCTGGAGGTAGGAACCCCTGAGGAAGTGGACAGTCGGAGGAGGAACTATCTGCCGTCCGGACGGGTTTCGGCTTCTGGAAAAGAAGGACCATCGATATAGTGGAGATGCAGTCACAGAGCTGGGGGCTGAATGAGGGGGTGTCAGCAACCATCCAGTGCCTACTGGTGCAGTTGGAGGAGTCCAACCACCTGCAGAGGCAGGAGGTGGTGCCAACTATGTGTGCCAACACTGCACAGTGGTGGTGGAGGCCTTGGTGGGCAAAGGTATCGGCCATGGGTCAAGATGCCCGCATCACTCCTTTTACAAGTGAGGAGTTTGCGAGGTGCATGAAGCTGAATGGCATACGCCATATCCGCACTTGCGCAGTGCAGACATTCAAACGGGGCCTAAAGAAGTAGTGTTCCGGATCTGTGGACATTAGACTGGCTTGTTTTTTGTTTTCATATAGGACCACCATGGGTAATGGGCCGGAGATTTCACACCCGCCTTAGCATGGTTTTCCCAGACATTGGCGCAAAAGTGCACCATACTCGAGAACGGCAGGGGCATCGCCATTCTCGGCAGCGGCCAGTTCGGCAGTTTGCCCTGGTGACCCAGTGTTCATTTGAAATTTTGCTGGTGGTGCCCAGTGGGTACCTGCAGGTATCTTCCGACCAACCGGCCCTTAACTTTTACCAGCACAAGCATGTAGAGGTTTACAGCTTCACGTTCGGTCCAGAAGATCGCCTCTTCCAAAGATTCCCCGCCCCCGGAGCTCACTTATACAGCCGCAGAGACCAGACACAGTGGAGGACCATCCTAACGATCTTCCTCTGGTGCCACACTCAAAAGCCTGTGCAGGTCGTTGCAAAACCGCGTGGAGATAGGGACGCCAAGGTGACGGAGGCAGTGGACTCCGGCTCCGAGATGAGACGCAGGACGCCTCCGGGGGGGGGGGGCGGTTGAGAGCCCTCAATCCCACGGCCCGTGGCTGTACAACCGTTACGCCGTTCACCACAAATGCGCTGTTCTCCTTCTCGTTACACGCTGCCAGATCCAGCGCCTCATGCAAATGGTGTCCAGCCTGCGGCAAAACGAGTCCGATGCTCTCCTTTGCCAAGGTCTTCGGTGGATTCCTTGGACTTTAGAGGGAGGGATGTTATAACCTGCCTGATTACTACTGGCTGGGGACTAATGGCAACCCCACATTCCTCAATGAGTATGAGTTTCCCCAATGAGGGGGAAGAAGAAGCTCATGCTGGATTCTTCGTGGCCTGCACAAAAGTGGGGTTACTGGGTTATGGGGATAGATTGGAAGTGTGGACTTAAGTGTGGTGCTCTTTCCAAGGGCCGGTGCAGACTCGAAGGGCCGAATGGCCTCCTGCACTGTAGATTTTATGAGTATACATATTACAGAGAAGGAGGTGCTGGAAGTCTGAAAGAACATCAAGGTATATAAATCCCCGGGACCTGATGAAATGTATCCCAGGACATTGTGGGAGGCTATGGAGGAAATTGTGGGCCCCCTAGCAGAAGTATTTGAATCGTCGACAGCCACAGGTGAGGTGCCTGAAGATTGGAGGGTATCAAATGTTGTGCCTTTGTTTCAGAAGGCTGCAGGGAAAAGCCTGGGAACAACAGACACGTGACCCTAACGTCTGTGGTAGGTATTCTGAGAGACACGATCTACAGACATTTAGAGAGGCAAAGACTGATTAAGACAGTCAGCATGGCTCGGTGAGTGGAAAATCAGAACATTTTGAAGGGGTAACCAAGAAGGTAGATGAGGGCAGTGTAGTCGACCCTGTCTACATGGACTTTAGCAAGACCTTTGGAATGTCCAAGTTGGGCTGAAAGGCCTGTTTCCATGCTGTAAACCTCTGAGAGCTGACTTCATTGAAAAGTGAATCAGGAAACGCTTTTATATTCAAAGATAGTGCAAATTTGGAACTCTTTATCCTCAAAAGTATGTGGATGCTGAGTGAATCGAAATGTTTAAGACTGAGATTGACGGATGTTTAATAACAAAGCATAGGATATGGATTTGATGTACAGATCAATCATGGTATAATAGAACAAATACTTATCCGAAATATTTGGAAGGATGATACCAGCACAGCGGGTAAATCAGGAAAACTGAAACATGCTGGGACTATTTTCTCTGGAAAAGAGAAGTCTCTGGTTTGACCTAATGGAGGCCTTTAAAATCATGAAGGGTTTCGATAAGATGGTGATAGGAATATGTTTCCACTTTCTTAGTGGACATGGTGATGTCGTGGTAATGTCACTGGACTAGTGAGCCGAGAAATCCAGTCTAATGCTCTGTTGACAGAGGTTCAAGTCCCACCATGGCAGCTGGTGGAAATTTAATTCCGTTAATAAATCTGGAATTGAAAGTTAGTCTCAAAAATCTGGCTCAGTAATGTCTTTTAGGAAAGGAAATCTGCCATTCTTACTCTAGACTCGCAACAACTGTCCTCCTGAGATGAGTTGACAACAAATGCACACCCCATAAAATAATTCTTTAAAAACCTTGTGGACATTCCAAAGCTCTGGACCAGAAGATAGTCCCTAATAAATCCAATAAGGAATTCTGAATAAACATCTTCACCCAAAGGAAAGGAATATAAGGTTAGATTAAGTAGGGTGGTAGGATAGACCATTTGGGTCAAATGCCCTTTTTTATCTGCTCGACATAATAATAATAATTGCTTATTGTCACAAGTAGGCTTCAATTAAGTTACTGTGAAAAGTCCCTGGTCACCACATTCCAGCGCCTGTTCGGGGAGGCCAGTACGGGAATTGAACCCACACCAGCTGTTTAGGCCACTGTGCTAAACCAGCCCCTTCTCATCCCCATTTTAAACTCCAGAAATCAAGTGGAAGATACCGAGGGCTTGTTTAGCACAGTGGACTAAACAGCTGGCTTGTAATGCAGAACAAGGCCAGCAGCACGGTTCAATTCCAGCCTCCCCAAACAGGCGCGGAATGTGGCAACTAGGGGCGTTTCACAGTAACTTTATTGAAACCTACTTGTGACAATAAACGATTATTATTATTATCTTCTTTGGGTGACGTTTTTTTTTAAAAACAGTGATGCGAATTTTCAGTGGTGACGTGAGCAACTTGCTGAATTGCAAATTGTTCAATATTTTGATTGTTGAATTATATCCAACTGAAGGTTACTTTGGTTAAAATTTGTTGAATATATAGTCTTTTTTGTTTATTCTTCAGTTCGGCTTACAACCTGGATATGTAGGATTAGTATTCTTGGGATTCGCTCTGTCATATGCTGTATCCTCCCCATTACTTGGATATTTAAGTGACAGGATACCAGTAAGTACGCAGTCTAGCTTGGATGTCTTTTGTGTTGTTAAACATCTCTTTCCTAAATGCAGATTCTTTATCATTATGATAAACTTTCTCATCAGTTCTATTGATTTTGTTAGTCAATGCTTAAATAAATTTGATTTTAAAATTTTGCTTTAAAAACTACTGTAAATCAAATCTTAATTTCAGTGTGTGAATATAAATAAATGGTCCGACAATTGGAGTCTTATTTCAAAAGCTATTTCTAAAACCTTTTTTTTAATGTATTTTTTCCAAACTTATATAAGAGGTTACAAAAACATAAACAATTCTGGGAGCAAGACTTCCCCCCCCCCCCCCCCCCCCCCCCGCGACAAACAGCTCCTCAAATACTCTCACAAACATCCCATACCTTGCCTCGAAGCCCTCCACTGAACCCGTTAATTCGTACTTAATCTTTTCCAATCAATGAGAGTCATATACGTCCCCCAATCAGGCCGCTACCCCCGGTGGCGATGCTGACCACCATTCCAATAACATTAGTGATCAGGCAATCGGAGAGGCGAAGCCCGCAACAATGACCTTCATCAGCTCCGGCCTCTCCAATATCCCAGATATCACCACCAAAGGGTTCGGTTCAACCTCCTCCCCCACTATTCTTATTAGCACCAAGAATACTCCCGACCTGAATCTCTCCAACTTTCCACAGCCCCAGAACATATGTGCGTGATTCGCTGGTCCCCGCCCACACTTCTCACACTCGTCTGCCATTCCCTGGAAGAACCCACTCATTCTTGCCCAAGACATATGTAACCTGTGTACCACCTTGAACTGTATCAGTCTCATCCTCGCAGACCAAAGGTGATTTACCCTTCGTAGCGCCTAACTCCATACTCCCCAGTTTATCTCCCTCCCAGCTGCTCCCCCCACATCTCCTTAATCTTCAGCACCTGCTCACATCTACACTCTCCCAGCCACCCATATACATCTCTGATCCTGCCCTCTCCTTCCACATCCGGAAGCAGTGGTAGCTCCAACAGGGTGTACCTCAGCAAACTGGGAAACTCTTTCCAAACCTTCCGTGCGACGTCCCTTACCTGCAGGTAACTAAATGCACTTCCTCTCGGGAGCTCTATCCTCTCCTTCAGTTCCTCTATACTGGCAAACCCTTCTTCCAGATACAGATCCCTCACCTTAACCAACCTCACTTCTCTCCACTACCTGTACATACCTTTGACAAGGAACCGCATGGTAGGTTGTTGCATAATGTTAAATAATAGTAATCTTTTATTGTCACAAGTATGAAGTTACTATGAAAAGCCCCTAGTCGCCACATTCCAGCGCCTGCTTGGGTAAGCTGGTATGGGAATTGAACCCGTGCTGCTGGCCTTGTTCTGCATCACAAACCAGGTGTCTAGCCCAGTGAGCTAAACCAGCCCTTTCTCACAGGATCCAGGGTGAGGTAGCCAATTGGATACAGAATTGGCTTGACGACAGAAGAGGTGGTTGTGGTAGGTTGTTTTCAAACTGGAGGCCTGTGACCAGCAGTGTGCCTCAGGGATCAGTGCTGGGTCCATTGTTATTTGTTATTTATATTAATGATTTGTATGAGAATTTAGGAGACATGGTTAATAAGTTTGCAGATGACACCAAGATTGATGGCATAGTGGACAGTAAAGAAAAAACTAGAGGTTTAAGGTAAGAGCAGAGAGATGCAAAAGGGTCCAGAGGGGCAGTGTTTTTTACACAGAGGGTGGTGAGCATCTGGAACGATCCGCCAGAGGCAGTAGTAGAGGCGGGTACAATTTTGTCTTTTAAAAAGCATTTAGACAGTTATATGGGAAAGCTGGGTATAGAGGGTTATGGGCCAAATGCGGGCAATTGGGACTAGCTTCGTGGTAACGACTGGGCGGCATGGAAAAATTGGGTCAAAGGGACTGTTTTCATGCTGTAAACCTCTATACCATCTATTTCTCCACCCCCCCCCCCCCCCCCCCCCCCCCCCCCCCAAGGCTCAAAACCATGGTTTCGCGCAGCGGCGCCAGCACAGACATCCTCCCTTCTATCCTGAAATGCCTCCTCAGCTGGTTCCACACCTTTACTGTGGACTGCACCACGGGGCTCTCCGCGTACTTCCTTGGCGCCATTGGCAATGCCATCGTCACCATAGCCCTCAAGCTGGACCCCCGACTGGATTCTTCCTCCATGCTAATCCATTGTGCCCTCTCTCCTTCCCACCACCATCTCACCTTCTCCACATTCGCTACCCGGTAATAATGTAGCAGATTCGGCAACACCAACCTTCCCTTCTACTTCTGTCTCTGTAACAGGTTCCTCTCAACCCTCAGCACTTTCCCTGCGCATACAAAGTCTGAGATAATCATATCTAGTTTTCAAAAGAATGCCTTCGGTACAAAGATCGGAAGTGTCTGGAATATAAACTGGTATCTCAGCAGAATGGTCATCTTCACCGCTTGGATCTTCCCTGCCAGAGTCAAGTGCAGCATGTCCCACCACTGCAATTCCTCCCTAACCTCTTCCACCAG
This sequence comes from Scyliorhinus canicula, assembly GCF_902713615.1. NCBI lineage: Eukaryota > Metazoa > Chordata > Chondrichthyes > Carcharhiniformes > Scyliorhinidae > Scyliorhinus > Scyliorhinus canicula. The sequence continues at coordinate 62,040,817 of NC_052151.1, read as the reverse complement.
CTTTGCTAGATTCCATTTATGTAGCATCACCCATTCCCTCTCTACCCGAGTCCCCATGTATCTAAACCTGTCTCTGGCCACCATGAATGGCATCCCCCCCTAGTTTGGCCCGCTGACCCATCTTGTTCACCCGGAACACTTCACTTTTCCCTACATTTAGCTTATGTCCCGAGAACGCCCCAAACTTCCCCAACAGGCCCTTAATACTCTCCATACTCTCCAGTGGGTCCGAAACATTCAATAGTAGATCGTCCGCGTGTAGTGACACCCAATATTCGTTTCGTCCTCTTGTAATCCCTCGCCACTCTGTCGACCCGTGAAGAGCCATTGCCAGAGGCTCTATCGCGAGCGCAAACAACAGCAGCGACAGTGGGCACCCCTGCGTTGTTCCCCTTTGCAGTTCAAAATTTCAGGAGCCCATGTCGTTGGTCCGCACCCGTGCCACGTATAACAGGCGCACCTATGCCGCAAACCTCTGCCCAAACCCGAACCTTCCCAGGACCTCAAACAGGTACTACCACTCCACCCGTTCAAATGCCTTCTCCCCATCCACGGACACCACTACCTCTGGTACCTGGGCTCTCGATGGGCTCAAGATCACGTTACAACTGATCTTTTCCCTTCTTTGATATCAGTGTGATCGTTGTCTGTGTCATCGCCTCTGGCAGCTCCCCCTTCTCCAACGCCTCGTGAAACGCCCCCAAGAGATGGGGTGCAATGTCCATCATGAACTCTCAGAATTCCGCTGGGTAACCATCGGACCCCAGACTTCATACCCCTTATACGGTCCAATACCTCCCAAATGTGCAACGTTTCCCAAAGGTGGGACACTGCCTCTGTAAGTGCCTATTTCCATACTGCTTACACAAAATGGTGGCGTCTGGCAATCGCTTAAAATGGCCACCGCTGTTGAGACCACGTTTGGTTTTGGGTGCGTCACAACGTTTATGGTGTTGGCTTCATTCCTGATTTTCACACCTAAACTTCTCGTGTTTAACGTGTTGATTTGCTGTGCAGCTAACTCGCTGGCATGACATTTTTTTTGCATTTTTGAGCTGAAGCTCATTCTCCCTCAAAAGACATTCACAAACTTTATTGTTTTTTATGCCAAATACAATTTGATCCCTAATCATTGATGATTTTAATGTGGCAAAATTACAAGTCTGAGCCTTTAATTTTAGATCCTTGGGAAAAGTGTCGAACGACTCGCCTGTCTGCTGTGTGCCTTTCAAAATTTTTGTTCTTCTTTGGGGATACAGTGCTCATCGAACTTTTCTATCTGCCTCACTCAAATACTAACATAGTGATAGCCTGTGGACCTGCTATTTTAAAAATAGCAATGCTATTTTTCACTCATTAGACTGTGCCTGTAAACTTATACATGCTATGTACAAGGTAAACTGCTGCTTAAAAGCACCCCAATTTGCATCTATGTTACCAGTTACATGAAGAATTTGTGATGTTTTCAAGCTATCCAGCTTTTTCCTTGGTGACCAGTAGAGCATTGAGATGTATTCTGTTGATTCACTTCGTCGATTAGTAGATTTTTTTTAGTAGTACCATTTCCAAAGTTCTTTACTTCAGATCTTCAATTCGTAGATCACCACTTCTGGTTTCATGTTGCAATGCTTGAATCAGTGCTCAAAGAATGTCTAGTTCGTGATTAGTTAAGATTTATTAAATTACTCACGGCGCCGAGGTCCCAGGTTCGATCCCGGCTCTGGGTCACTGTCCGTGTGGAGTTTGCACATTCTCCCCGTGTTTGCATGGGTTTCGCCCCCCCCCCCCCCAACCCAAAGATGTGCACAGTAGGTGGATTGGCCACGCTAAATTTCCCCGTAATTGGAAAAAATGAATTGGGTGCTCTAAAGATTTATTAAATTACAATAACGTGGGTAGAAAACAATACTAATACTACTAATTAACTGTTAACAACTAGAATACAAGCTAATACAAAATATGTCCATCTACAACGACTCTTCACCAGACTTCGAGGTTGCAGTATCATGTGGTGTAGTTCTACTGCCACCTGGTGAGTTGGAGGTCTAACATATTAACATACAGAATATCTTATGCATATCATTACAGTGATCACATTTCAAAAGTACTTCATTGGCTGTGCAGTGTTTCGGATATTCTGTGACCATGAAATAAATTATATAATTGCAAATCGGGCAGCACGGTAGCACAATGGTTAGCACTGTTACCTCACAGCTCCAGGATCCCAGGTTCGATTGCCGGCTTGGGTCACTGTCTGTGCGGAGTCTACACGTTCTCCCTGTGTCTGCGTGGGTTTCCTGCGGGTGCTCCGGTTTCCTCCCACATTCCCGAAGACTTGCTGTTAGGTAATTTGGGCATTCTGAATTCTCCCTCTGTGTACCCGAACAGGTGCCGGAATGTGCGACTATGGTCTTTTCACAATAACTTAATTGCAGTGCTAATGTAAGCCTACTTGTGACAATAAAGATTATTATCATTATTATAAATATAATTATCTTTATTAGTGTCACAAATAGGCTTACCTTAACACTGCAATGACGTTACTGTGACAATCCCCTAGCCACCACACTCTGGCCATTTCCTTTTGCATATAAGCTTTGTTTTATACACCACCATATATGGTTTCTTTGTCCAAAGGCAAATATCCTCAAGTTCAACATGTCACAATGATTCTGAGGATGTGGAGTTTTGTTGCCTTGATGTATCTGTATTCTTTGGGTTCTGTCTTTTTAAACTTGTAGAGTGTGGTGATAACCACTGTAGGTATGCATATTGCAGTAGGGGGATGTATGGCTGCACCTGTAATACAGGTTCCTCCGGTAAGCCTCTGCTGGCTAGCTCCGCCCACAGGGAGCTTGTGTATAAATATGTGTGAGTCACTCAGACTCTAGTCTTCAGTTGCAGACAGAGGAATAGCATCACACAGCAATAAAGCCTCGATTGAACTTGTCTCTCATCTTTGAGTATAATTGTTAGTGCCACACAGAGTAAGTTTAAAGTATTACTGAACAAGTTATCTTGTTCTGGGTAATGACAGAGTGCTCCTCCACCTCTTTCTTCCCCGCCCCACTGAAGTCAATGGAAAAACCACGATCAGTGCATTGTACAAGTGATGTCCAACTGAAGTTGCATTTCATCCCATGTTTCTTAAGCATCCCCCTTTCTATATGTGATTCTAAGGCATTCACTGCTGCTGTGCCTTTATTAAATCCTTGTTATTAATGGCATATCCGTATGATGCAAAATAGTATATGGGAGTCTAGTCTTTACTTACTTAATAATCTTTATTTACAGCCATTCATTGCATACTGTGCACCTCCATTTGTGGTTTTAATTTTTAATATAAATTTAGAATACCCAATTCATTTTTCAAATTAAGGGGCAATTCAGCGTGGCCAATCCATCCACCCTGCACATCTTTGGGTTGTGGGGGTGAAACCCAAGCAGACACGGGAGAATTTGCAAACTCCAAACGGACAGTGACCCAGGACCGGGATCAAACCTGAGGCATGAGGCAGCAGTGCTAACGGCTGCACCACCGTGCTGCCCTTATTTGTGGTTTTAATGATGGAAATACCGTCAGTATTCGCCGTCATTATCTTGTGTAACTGTCAGCAGCTTTTGGCATTCCCACCTAAGCAGTTAAATCCAGAAGTTGCTGTCAATGATTCCTTGCTCCACATGAGGGAGTGCTGTTGCAGATGGGCAGATAGCGTCTTGACAGATCACAGAACTGCTGGAAAGGTTATGCCTTGGTAATATGGTGTGCTGGGTTTTCAAACTAGGCACTAAGTCCTAACTATTACTGAATAAGTTAGCTTGTTCTGGGGAATGACAGAGTGCTCCTCCTCTTCTTTTTCCCCCACTGAAGTCAATGGAAAACCACGATCAGTGCATTGTACAAATGATGTCCAACCGAAGTTGCATTTCATCCCATGTTTCTTAAGCATCCCCCTTTCTATGTGATTCTAAGGCATTCACTGCTGCAGTGCCTTTGTTAAATCCTACTTGCTCTCATTTTTCAATTTTCATTTATTGTGTTTCTCACTCCTCTCCATTCCAGAGAATCAGGAAGTGGCTAATGTTGGTTGGAAGTTGGCTTATTGTTCTCAGCTTTTCTTGTTGGGACCAGCACCCATTTTTCATATCAAATGGTGGTATTTTGTTGAATAAGTTTCATTAGCTTTATATTTATGGCAACAATATGTTGTGACCTAGAATATATTGCCTGAAAGTGTGGTGGAAGCTAATCCATTAGTAGTTTTCTAAAGGAAATTGAAGGGAAGACAATTTCTGGACAATGGGGAAAGTAAAGGGGAGTAGGATTAATTGGATAGGTCTTCTAGATATGACATAGGTATAATAGGTCAAATGGTCTACTTTTATACTGTAAGATTCTAGGATTACTGCAGTCAAAGTGGGTAAAATTGCATATTGTGCAGTCTTTTCTACACGTCAAGCTGAATATGTCAGATAAAGTTTAAGTATGTTGTCAAGCACTTTACATATAGAATATGGAATCCTACAATGTAGAAGGAGGCCATTTGACCCATCAAGTCTGCACCGACCATCTGAGAGATCACCCATAGCTCCACCTAACCTGCACATCTTTGGACTGTGGGGGTAAACCAGAACACCTGAAGGAAACCCACACAGGCACGGGGAAAATGTACAAACTCCACACAGTCAGCAAAGGCCGGAATCAAACCCAAGGCCCTGGACTGTGAGGCAGCAGTGCTAGCCACTGTGCCAATGTGCCGTTGATACAGTTGTGGCATTCATCACATTTAGAAAGTTCTTCTCTTGCACCTTAATATTTTGCACTCAGTAAGACAGAAATTTAAGATACACGAAATAGGAGGAGGCCCTTTAGCCTGCTTCACCATTCAATAAGATCATTTTCTTTCTGATCACTAAAGCATATATTCAATCTAAAGTATGTATTCAACCTACAAACTATCAACAGGCCACCTATCGAACAAAAATAGTTGTTCTGGTACTCAATCATCATTGGTTATTAGTTTATGGGGCGAGGGACAAGCGTTTAATTTATCAAAACATATTTTGGGGATTAGAAGAATGATACTAACCAGTTTAAAGTAGAACCATTTCTAAGAATGTGTTTTATTTATTTCCTTTGCAGCCAGCTCTGGATGTTTGTTTTGATGATGGTAATCAGTGGGTTTTCACTTAGCTTGAGTGGCATTCCGATTTTTCCAGAAGTCATCTCCTGTGCTTAGTAAGAATTTTTTAATTATAATGTCATAACGTTTGCTTCCAAAAAAAAGGTTGGGTATATTTACCTGGACTGCTGTGTAAGCATAAAGCAGGGACACCTACTTTTCACATTGTTTTGTGAACTAAGGAAATATACTTGCTGCATTTGACAAGAACTATATTTTGCCTCACCATCTCTGCAACTTTGGACTTCTTTTATATCCTTCGGATAGACAGCAGCCCAAGGATCTCCAGGTGTCCTAGCTTCAAAGGATTTATTAACACAAGCAGTGATTGTATATTTACATTTAATAATTGTTGCAAGTCCTTAAGTAGAAAGTTGGAAATACATAGCTAAATTTTAATGTAAATCTCTATCTGTTTAGCACTTGTAACCCTAATACACATTTCTTTGGCCAAATATTCTGCCTATTTGAACTGCATGATTTTGCCAAAATCAGAACTGTGCAATTTTCTGTTTAGTCATTGAACATAAAGAAATCAGCCTTATTGGCCTTAAAGTGGTTTCAGCTTTGCGATGGAGGCGAGGTGTCATTTGGGTGTCAAAACCCCAGCTGACACCAAAACAAAGTGCATGACATTACTTTCTTTGCAGAGTCTCCCTCTCTTCACTGTCAGGTGAGGTCGAATTGCCAACTGAAGGCAATGGTGGAAGGAAAATATTTATGCGCAAAAGGTCAGAATTGGAGGAGTACATCATTCTCGGATAGTTTTAGATCTGGAGAAGGTTACCAAGGTAGGGAGTGTTAAGGTCAGGGAGGGATTTGAAAATGAGTATGAGAATTTTAAAATTGAGGCGTTCAGCCGTTGTTGCAGCGTGTTGTTAGGCTAAATCTCAGTTCAATGAGTGAGTCGACACAGTAAGGCTTCAATCAAGTAGATAGTTTTTACTTAGGATTGTAACACGTACAGCCATCTGAGTTATGGCTGGAGAAGGCGCATTCTGCCGAGCCTCAAGTTACACACACTGATAAAGGTTGTTCCGCGCGCAATGGCCTTGGGCGGGTTACATAGCTGCCCACTCACAGTACTGTTGCTAACCTAAAATGTTATCTAAACCGCCACCCCCATCGCCCTCCTTAGTCAGAGCTAGAAGCAGCTGCAGAAATATACCTTACAATCCCTCCTTTGTCCTCGTATGAGGACAACAATTACTTCCCGCGCCCCCTATGTTTTGAAACGCGCGCGAAAAGAAAATAAAAAACCCTTTTGCCAAGCGTTCTATACCCGCCTGGTTGGGGTCTTGAGGTCTCAGGAAGGTGAGGACCCCCCATTCTCCTTGGCTCAACCCGCCGGAGTCTCAAGTCCTTCCCAGGGGCGGTGTACATTATATACAATTTTTGCCTTGCCCCTTATAAACCCGCGCGTTTTTCTTTCGTTCCCTTCCCCCCCCAGTTTCACATTTCAGCTTCTAAGTACTCTTCTTGGTCAAAAATATCTTCATGGCCTGGTATTTAGGAGGTAGTTCCTCCCAGTTGGCGAATGCCCTCAGCCCACGGGATTTTCCCGGGTTTTCTGATACACACCAGGTCCCCTTCTTTTATACGGACCTCTCCTGTCCTTCTTCTCCGTCACCGGCCGCGTTGTTCACCTGTTGCGAAACTAAAGTGACCATGTTACCGAGCATTTGATATATTGACTCATTTCAATTTCCCTATCTTCCCATGTTTGCACCCACTCCGGGTTGGTCTTGGGTCCTGGGTCGTTAAGAGGGTGAAAATTCAAAAACTTAAGATTTGTAAGTTCCAATTAAAAAGCATCTTCAGCTGTGTGGACTGTTCATTTACTTTATCAGAATTTAAAAGGCCAGAACTCGCAGGCAAACCAGCATGGGAGTGTCAAGACATCTTCTGGATTACACACAAAAGCTTGTTGAAAGGGTTGACTGTCTTGCAGAGACAAAAAGGGGCGTATAGTGGGTGCATAATTGGAATGATGCCATTCGCATCTCGAAACTTGTTTTTAAATTTTCACTCAAATGGCTGGGAGTAAAAGTTGGAGTGCTGCCAAATTCCCGTTATCAAGTTTTTCAGGGAACACAATATATTATTGAAACTCATGGACATATTTCATTTACCCATCTGTTGTTTATAAGTCATTCTGCAATCTCATAATTAAAACATCTGCTTGTGAGACAGTTTAGTTTCACCCTACTGATGATTATTTGTGTCAGGGAAGTTTTAACCCTGAACTAATGAAACACCGGCTTGATCATATTTTGTCATATGTATTTCAACTATCCTAACCTCCACTGAACACCATATTTGTCATATGTATTTCAACTATCCTAACCTCCACTGAACACCATAAAACTAATATTTTCTTATTTTACATACGTGATTTTGCACCCTGATTAAAATTATAGCCTTTGAAAAGAAAAAAATTGTTAACTGTACTCAAACTATAATCTTTAAAAGACAATGCGTAGACAATTTGAAGCTTTCAAATAATCACAGCTCGTAACAAGTCAAGGTCTGAAGTCAAAGTCTGAATACAAAGACTGTGAATAGTTCAGAACAAAGTTTAGATGCCTAAAACTCTCTCTCTCTCTCTCTGGAACTCTTGTCGCTCTTTCTCTTTATCTACTACCCCTCC